>NC_048224.1:82973409-83217384 GCF_002007445.2 Ailuropoda melanoleuca | reverse complement strand
TGGTTAAGAGTTGGCTTGTGTATCTTGCTGCTCCCCTGTTGGGGGCATATATATTTATAATTGTCATATCCACTTGTTGGATACATCCTTTAAGAATAATACAGTGCCCTTCTGTGCCTCTAACTATAGTCTTTAGTTTAAAATCCAATCTGTCTGATATGAGAATCGCTACTCCAGCTTTCTTTTGAGGTCCATTTGCGTGAAAGATGGTACTCTGNGTTAAGAGTTGGCTTGTGTATCTTGCTGCTCCCCTGTTGGGGGCATATATATTAATAATTGTCATATCCACTTGTTGAATACTTCCTTTAAGAATAATATAGTGCCCTTCTGTATCTCTCTCTATGGCCTCTAGTTTAAAATCCAGTCTATCTGATATGAGAATTGCTACTCCAGCTTTCTTTTGAGGTCCATTTGCGTGGAAGATGGTACTCCATCCCCTTACTCTAAGTCTGAATGCATCTTTGGGTTCAAAATGAGTCTCTTGTAGACAGCAAATGGATGGGTCATGTCTTTTTATCCAATCTGCAACCCTGTGGCATTTTATGGGAGCATTTAAGCCATTCACATTGAGACTGAATACTGAGAGATATGATTTTAATGATGCATGTTGCCGGTAAAGTCTTTGTATCGGTTGTGACTTGCTGCTCTGTATCACTCTTGGGGCCTTTTTACCTTTATAGAGCCCCCCTTAATATCTCCTGTAGGGCTGGTTTCGTGGTTACGAAATTGGTTAATGATTGGCGATTTTGGAACGTCTTTATTTCTCCATCAATTCTGAATGACAGCTTTGCTGGATAAAGGATCCTTGGCTGCATGTTTTTCTCTGAAAGAGCTTTAAAAATGCCCCCCCAAGCCTTTCTCTCATTCCAGGTCTCTGTAGACAGGTCTGACGTAATCCTGATACCTTTGCCTTGGTACGTGAGAAATTTCTTTGCCCTGGCCGCTTTCAATACTGTATCCTTGGATCTAACATTTGCGAATTGCACTATGACGTGACGTGGCGTAGGTTTGTCATGGTGGAGCTTGGGAGGGGTCCTCTCTGCCTCTTGGACACGAATGTTTGTTTCCCTCGCTAGATTAGGTAAGCTTTCAGCTACATTTGGTTCAAATATCTCTTCTAGACCTCTGTTTTTTCCACCCCCTCGGGGATGCCGATGATTCTGACATTGGATCGTTTTCATAGAGTCAGTAATCTCCCGTAATCTACATTCGTGGGCGTGGATTTTTTTAAGACCAGCTTCTATTTTCGTTTTTTCTTCTACTAACCCATCCTCCAATTCGCTAATGCGTTCCTCTGCTTCGGTGACCCTGGCCGTCAGAGCCTCTAGTTCCNGTCAGAGCCTCTAGTTTTGACTGCATTTGGCTCATAGAATTTTTAATTTCTGCCAGATTCGCTCTCATTTCCGCCCTTAGAGATTCTATATTCTCATTAACATTTTCGTTAATACTTTTTTCAAGTCTACACATCATCTTGACCATTGTTACTCTGAATTCCATTTCTGATAATTTGGTTACATCCATATCCATTAGTTCTGTGGCAGAGGCCACAGACTCATTGTCTTTTCTTTGCTAGGGGCGATTTCTCCTCGTCATTCTGATGAGGAGAGGTTGTGGGGTTGTCCAGAGCCCACATTATTGACGGGGACCCAGGCCGTGCGCCCTTGTTTTATAGGGATCTTAGGGATGTGGGCTTTTTGATTTTTCAGCCTGCCTTCTGGGGGAGGGGCCTGCCTGCCGGTACTCAGAAAACCCTGTTTGGGTAGAATCTCCGTGTCTCCTGCGAGGGGGGATGGGGATGGGCACCCTGTGAGCCGGTGTTTCCAGGCTCTTGTTCTCTGGCGGCTTTCCCTGGCGGTTTGCTGTGCCTTTCTGAGAGACAGAGCAGCAGTGGCCGAATCTCAGCCTCTGTTACACAACAGAGGGAATGGCGGGCTGTTCTCCACTGATGATCTGGCCACTTTAACTCTGTTTCTGTTGGTGCTGCTCAACCCTGCAGCATCCTGGGATGTGCGCCCCACACCCGGCGTCCCAGCCCTCACTTCCAGGGCCGGCACGTCTCTGTCCTTTGTGTTTCTAACACCGCCAGCCGCCCCCTCGCGCTCCCGGGAGCTCCCGGTGTAAGTCTGGATCCAGTGAGCACACCGGAGTTCCGTGAGAAGTCTGGTGGCGTGCGCTCCCCGCACATGGTCACAGTCAGTTTTCTCGCGGGTGCTGTCTGCGAGTCCGCCCGCTCCCCCGTGCAGGTGGCTACCGCTTCCCGGTGCCTGAATGCGGCAGCTCCCTCCCCCTTCCGTTTATCTTACAATATCTGCGCAGTTTCACGGCTCCCACTTCGTACCTCAATACTCAGCGCTGGAGATGTTCATTTGTAGAGATCCAGATGTATCTTCCTACGTCTCAGGCTGATTCTGTGGATGTTCAGGCTGGTCTGGTACCTCAGGCTTCTTAAGTTTCCACACCCAGCACTTGGGTTAAGCAGGTTATTCTGAAAGGATCTATCTCAGAAACAGCCAGATGGAAGAGATGCATAGGGCAACTAATGGGGGAAAGCTCCACACCCTCTTCAGGTGTGCCACTCTCCCCCAATCTCCACAGTTCACCAACTTGAAAGCTCCTTATATGTGGAATCTTAAAAGAAAACAACAAAAATTCAGATACCTTCCTTGAATATATGGTAGAACTTATTCAGTGAAGTCTTTTGGGCCTGGAGTTTCCTCTGATTTAAGTAGAGAAATGGTGAAGTAAACAAAATTGTGCTATTAATACTTTTTTGTTAAGTTTGGAAATGAGTGTTGATATGACTGATATAGTCTGTATATATTTGTTATTTAAGCAGTATTAAGGTGTTTAAGAAAATTTGAGTTTTATTACATGTATAAGTTTATTAAGAACTGTTTAAGCACTTACAATTGTGATGTCATTTAAAGTATTTAAAAGAAAATAAATACATTAATCTTATTAATGCAGATTAAAATGTTTAAGGGGAGCAAACCTGGAGAAAGAAAATACTGTAGTAGTAGATAAAATAGAAAACTTGGATTAAGGTCCTATTACTGATACACGATTTGAGAAATAACAGGAAGTTAGAATTGACTGGAATTGATGAATAACTCGCCGTAGAACAAAACCGAGAGAGTTTAAGAATTTTCCCAGACTCTTTCTTTGAATATTTAGGTGGATGTTCACTAAGATAAATGTTACCAGTCAGGATAGACAATTTCTCATGGTTACAAATAGTCTCTAAACCTCAGTAGTTTAC
The DNA here is from genome assembly GCF_002007445.2 of Ailuropoda melanoleuca. NCBI lineage: Eukaryota > Metazoa > Chordata > Mammalia > Carnivora > Ursidae > Ailuropoda > Ailuropoda melanoleuca. Next base: position 83,214,125 of record NC_048224.1, on the reverse strand, counting down.
CAGAAGGCTTATTGTTCATACTACCTGTCCTTAACAGGTTATCTGTAGCTATACTCCACATAATTTTCACTTGAGACCCAACCTCTACGTAGAATATTGCTGGTATCGTGGCAGTGATGATAATGAAGTACATTTAGCTGACCTCCACCCATGTTTCCTTATTCAGTGCAAGTCGCATGGCCAAACATGCCATCAGTAAGGTGGGGAAGGATAATCTTGCCCTAGGGAGAAGCTGCAAATATTTGGAAAAATAATAAAATCTTCTAGAATAAGGAAAATAGAAGTAGCAGGTTTGGGATTTGAGAGAGTATGAAAGATCTTCAATTGAATTTGAAGTGTTGGGGGATATATAAGTAGAAATAATAAAAATAATAGCAGCTACCATTTGAGCCCTTGCATTGTGTCAGATACTGAGTCAAGTCCCAAACTATAAACATTTAGTAAATCTTAGGGGTGAGATTACTGAGACTCTAAAATAATAGCTCACACCTTTGTGACAGTAGTTTGGGGCCTCGGAATTCTAATCCAGACCTTTAATCTAAAAAATTTCATGGCCCAAATTAGTCTTCTAATTGCTCGGTAGCTTTGTCTGGGAAACAAAATAGCTAAATCCTCATTCTTAGAGGTTTTGGGAAAGGTTAGAATTTAAACATTAAACCAATCTCTTCTTTCCCATTAGAGTTTGTTTCTCCTGAATGTTTATACCCTGCCACTTTCGATGATGTTACAATAAAAAGTCAAATACTTTTTAAAAATTTCAGTATTAACAATTAACTTTTTCCTAGAGATATAAAAAGCCTTACACACTAGGTACAGATCTGAAAATCTGCTTATATTATCACATTTTTTATAAGCACATATTTTTAAAAACTATGATATTAAGCTATGCTGCACTAAAAAAATCAACTCATTTATTCAGGTAGTATCTATGTGCAAAATACTGTGCTGGTTCTTGTTGTAAGACATAATAAAATCAGACTTATAAATTGTAAATTTTAAGGTAGTCTACTTAAAGAAAAAAAAAAACTTCATAAAATATCAGTTAAAAAAACCAAAAGAGTTCCAGAGTATGTAAACAAAAACTAGAATTTATTTTTATATTTTGGCACAAAACAATAAAATAGTATTCTTACTGACTGGTACCAATATCATTTCATTTGTTCATTTTTAAAGTATATATCTCTTCCTGTTTTCAAGAAAATAAAAACTGGTGGGGTGCCTGGGTGGCTCAGTCGGTTAAGCGTCTGCCTTCAGCTCCGGTCTTAATCACAGAGTCTTGGGATGGAGGCCTTGCATCGGACTCCCTGTTCAGCAGGGGAGTCTGCTTTTCCCTCTGCTCCGCTTGTGCTCTCTCACTCACTCTCTCATTCTCTCTCTCAAATAAATGAAATCTTTAAAAAAAAAAAAAGAAAAAAAATTGGCAAATCATTTCATCTGAAAAGTAAATAGTAACATGTTTCCATATAATTAAAGCTAATATGACAAAATTCTAAATTAAAATATTAAATATTTTGTATTTTAATGAAGCAAACGTTATGTATTTAATTTTATTGTGAAAGATAGGTCCTCAAATTCTAAAGGGAACAATATCTTAAATGAAATTTAATGGTCGTGGAATTTTGGTGGATTCTGTTCTAAAAATAATTGATATTCTGTTAGATTAACTACTAGATATTCTATAGTTAGAATAATTCCTAACCCTCTAGTTAACTGTAGCTAGTCAACCCCTGTGCCTTAGAATCCCTGTAGAAAATGTTGACTTTTTTTTTTTTCTTTTTTTTGAGCGAGTATGAATGTGCTGGCCTGTGGCAGGGGGGTGGGGCAGACTCCCTGCTGAACAGGGAGCCTAATGTGGGGCTCCCAGGACCCTGAGATCATGACCTGAGCTGAAGGCAGGTGCTTAGAAAATATTGGCTTTTAAGATATGTAATTTGGGCTGAAATGAGGAGAAATAAAGAATAGCTTATAAGCAGCACTGGGTAAATGGGGACATTCAAATGAAAATCATCTACAGAATTCTGAAAATTCTTTAAAATAAATCTGACTGTAAACTTCTATAATAAGAGATAATAAATGAAAAGGCTTCTTACAAAGACAGTTTTTCTTGTGATCTTATGTTAGCTTAATATAAAGCAAGTTTTTTTAAAGGAAGATTTTTTTTGTCCAAAATTATAAATATGTACAAATAAAAGTTGTAGTCTGCATTTTCAACTCATAACATTTCCCTTTCATTAATAAACTATAGTGATTATATATTCAGAGTACTGTGATATAATCTTATCACCAGATAGAATACTCAAGATTCATATTCCTGAAATGGTGCATTTGTGTGGTTTTTCAAAAAATAATATTTGAAAATGGGAGAAATATACACATACATATAAACATATGACAGAAAATATACAAAATGTTATAAACAGGGACTGACCCCAGAAAGAAGAGTTTACATTTTACCATATACCCTTTGTATTGTTTGAATATTTTTTATATTCTGAATTTATTATTTTTTCAATAAAAAAACTCTTAACAATTGAAAAAAGGGGGAGAAATGTGCAATTTAAAATGTACATATATCTATATCAAAGGAAAAAAGCTCTGAACAGATACATACCCATCTGTTAACAGTCGTTCTTTTCAGGAGAAAGGGATTAGTTGAACGAGGTGGAAAGAACAAATTTTGCTTTATCTGAACTATTTAGTTTTAAGAATGCTTTTATTTAAGGCCAACATATATTTGGAAGAGCGTATAAATCATATCTGTGCCTGATTAAAAAAATAAAAATATAGTCACTATAACTACCCTCAGGTCAAGAAACAGAGCTTTACCAGCACCCCCAAAACTGCTCCCTTGTACCCCTTCCCAAGGAGTACGTCCTCTCTCCCAGTATCTCCATTTTCCTCCTCAAACCAAAGGTTAGTTTTACCTATTTTTGAATTGTATATAAATAGAATTACACAATATGTATAATTGTGTCTCTAGTTTCTTTTGCTCAACAATTGATGTATGAGATTCATCCATGTTACCACCTATACCATAGGTATTTGCTACATAATATTCCATTATATAAATATACATTAATTGCTTTAATGTAGTATTAATGGAAACTTGGATTGTTTCCAGTTTTTGCTATCACAAATAATTCTTCAAGGACATTCTTGAACACTTCTTAAGTTTGGGGTTTTTTGGTTTTGGTTTTGGTTTTATAGTGAGGAACATGGGGAGAGTCATCTTTCTGATACAATTCTGAAAATAATTTGTTTTAATGAGTTCAGAATTAACCAACTCACACTGTTGTTTTGTTTAATAATTAAAGTAGTAATAGTTCATATTGTCCTCATTTTCTGCCTCCCTGAAAATGTAATCAGAAAAAAATATTTTATTGCTACCATTGATATTTTTTTCCATATTTTAAATTGTCCCTTAAATATCTTTCTCTTGCTTCACATGGGTAGGTAGGAATCATGATTGTATGACAGATTATAAATCTTTAGATTTAAAATTGATTAGATCTGATGGTTAGTTCACTAATTCTGCATTTTTAGGAACTGAAGTACAATTCAATTTCACAAGCATTTACTAAGGGAACCACAACTGGATTAAGTCGTATAAGAAATACTAAGTACACGATATTATTTCTGCCCCTAATGATTTACAGTTAGTGTATTACCTCCTGCCCTCCCATATATATACAGTATTATAACCCCAGTATATGGGCAAGGGCTGTAAGTGATGTAAAAGGCTTTTCTCATCACTATTGTCTTGGAAATACTTAATTACACTTGAAAGTATTTTCTTTTTCTATTTCAGCATGGCTCTAAATTATCCATTATGCCTTCTTTTTAGGAAATAGTGAATAAAATACCTATTATTTAACTAGTCAGCATCAATCCCAATGTCTCATATGTGTCTATATACATATTATTGGCCACTTAATAGTTTTCATATCTATGTAATATTGAAACTGGCATTTTAAACAGCTGGCTAACTTAACTGGCATATTAATGAGTACTTGTTGCATGAAGAAAAGAATTTCATGTTAACTGTGAAGTTGATCACATACTGCCTATATACAGACAAAGTACCCTCTCTTCTTGGGGGTAATTCATGGCTCTAATGAAAGGTTTTAGGGGAAGAAAGGATATTGGAGCTATGTTTTGAAGGAAGGAAATGCAAATTAAAACCTCAATGAGGATGTAAAATATTAAGAAATCTGACAGTATAGAAAAGCTGTAGATCAGTGTAATCCCTTATATACTGCTGGCGCATCCTTTTTGGAGGAACTATCTGGCAATATTTAATAAAGCTGAAAAAGTGCATATCTAAAATCTAACATATATACTTCTAGATATTTATCCTACAGAAAATCTTACACATGTGTATAAGGGCACATGTGCAAGACTATTCATTGTGTTTTGTAATAATGAAAGAGCTGAACATAATATAAATGTCCATTAGTAGAGAAATGAATAGAATTTGGAGGATTCATACAATGGGATACTATATACCAGAATTCCTTTGCATGAATTTATACTATGGATAAGTCTCAAAAGTACAATATTGAGTAAAATAGCAAATTAGAAAGGGATATGTAAAACATGATGCCACCGATATAAACTAAAAAACTCACAAAATGATGGTATATACTAACATTGGATTCAGGCATGCATATTAAGAATATTAAAACAAGGATAAGGAGCATCTGGGTGGCTCAGTCAGCTAAGCATCTGCCTTTGGCCTAGGTCATGATCCCAGGGTTCTGGATCGAGTCCCATGTCAGGCTCCCTGCTCTGCAGGGAGTCTGCTTCTCCCTCTGCCGCTCCCAATTTCTCTCTCTCTCTGTGTTTTTCTTGCTCACTGTTCTCTCAATTTCTCTCTCTCTCTCTGTTTTTCTTGCTCACTGTCTCTCTCTGTCAAACAAATGAATAAAATCTTAAAAAAAAAAAAAACAAGGATAAGAAAGGTATATCCCAAGTTCAGAAAAAAAAAAAAAGATCTGTAAACTTACATGTCTCTTTCTGAAGAGCATTTGAGGCACTTTGGCAACATGGTGGTAAATCTGGTTGATTCCCAGAAACTGATAGATATAATACTCTCTACTTTTCTCTACGTTTGAAATGAAAGACGTAAGCTTAGACATTACAGATAGGATAGTTGATAAAGACTTTTAATGCTCTAAGTTTTGGATTTGACATAATAAGCAATAGGTAGTCAGTAAAGTTACAAGTAAATCCATGGATTTTCCTTGGGGAAAATTATTCTGTTTAACTACACAATTAAAGTAGAATGGAGTGGGGAAATACTTAAAAAAAACCAAAAACCCACTAATTGACTTATCTCTCCACTCCACCAGGCATAAAGTAATGAGGATTTAGAGAATACCAACTGTGGAAGTGGAAATAATGGGGGAAACCTGATAATTTTTTTTAGAAAAATAATATGAGATTATGGAATTTGAAAGAAAGTATAGAAAAGTAGTCCAATTCACATATTTACACATGGAAAAACTAAAGTTCACCATTAACTAACTTAATCCAAGGTTATACACTTAGTGGCAGAGTTGACCCTAGAATCTTATTTTCTGATCCCTAATCTAAGTCACTTTGGGTTAAGAAAGGAAGTTGAGTTTAAATTCAAAAATTGAAAACACTTGGTTGTAGGTAAATGCTGATTCAGTTGATACTAATAAAGCAATTCAGAAATGTTTAGGAATGGCTTTTAGGTTGGAGAGGATGTGGAGAAAGGGGAACCCTCTTACACTGTTGGTGGGAATGCAAATTGGTACAGCCACTTTGGAAAACAGTGTGAAGGTTCCTCAAAAAGTTAAAAATAGAGCTACCGTATGACCCAGCAATTGCACTACTGCGTATTTACCCCAAAGATACAGACATAGTGAAAAGAAGGGCCATATGCACCCCAGTGTTCATAGTGGCATTGTCCGCAGTAGCCAAACCGTGGAAGGAGCCGAGATGCCCTTCAGAAGACGAATGGATAAAGGTGTGGTCCATTATATTCAATGAAGTATTACTCAGCCATCAGAAAGGATGCTTACCCAACATTTGCATCAACATGGATGGGACTGGAGGAGATTATGCTAAGTGAAATAAGTCAAGCAGAGAAAGACAATTATCATATGGTTTCACTCATTTGTGGAACATAAGGAATAGTAGCAGGGAGATCGTTAGGAAAGGGAAGGGAAAAATGAAGGGGGGGTAAACAGGGGGAAATGAAGCATGAGAGACTGTGGACTCCAGGAAACAAACTGAGGGTTTTAGAGGGGAGGGGGGAGGGGGATGGACTAGCCTGGTGAAGGGTATTAAGGAGAGCACGTATTGCATGGAGCACTGGGTGTTATTTGCACACAATGAATCATGGAACACTACATCAAAAACTAATGATGTACTGTATGGTGACTAACATAGCATAATAAAAAAAAGTGGCAAGTGCAGGAAAAAAAAAGGAACAGCTTTTAGGAATGGTTAGTGAACGCTTTTTCAACACTCTGCTTGCATTCAGTAAGACTATTCACAAGACAGTAAATGAATCCATATGAAGTAAAGAGCACCAGTAAAAGTAACTGCATAGGTGTACTCAAAAGTTAGTATAAATATATTTTTTTAATTTTTTTCATCTGATTCAAAACACATTTGTGATATATATATATATATATAATATGTGTGATATATATATATATATAATATGTATTATATATATAATTATATGATTGGCTTATATAAGGATATAAATAGTTAAAATAATATTACAAAGGAGGGGACAAAAAACTATAGAGGAGCAAAGTTTTTATATATAATTGAAATTGCAATTAATCTGGATTTGATTTTTATAAATTAAGAAGTTAATTGTAATCCCCAGGGCATCTACTAAGAAAATAAAAAAGAAAGAAATGTAGTAAAAGAAACAGTAAGAGAATTAAAATGGAGCACTAGGAATTTTTAACACACACACACAAAAGCAGTATAGACGAATTGGAGAACAAAAAAGACATAATTACATAGAGGACAAAGAGCAAAATGGCAGTTGTAAACTATACCTTATCAGAAATTCCATTAAATCTAAATGAATTAAACATGACAATGAAAAGACAGCAATTGACATAATGGATAAAAACCATGATCTGTGTGCTGTATCTACAAGGGACACTCTTTAAATCAAAAACACAAATAGGTTGAAATTTAAAAGATGGAAGAAGATATACAGCGTAAGCTGTAGCAAGGTAAATGGTTGTACTTGTATCAGACAAATAGACTTTTTTTTTTAAAGATTTTATTTATTTCTTTATTTGACAGAGAGCATGAGCAGGGGGAAGGACCCAAGGGGGAGGGAGAAGCAGGCTCCCTGCTCAGCAGGGAGCTCGATGCAGGGCTCGATCCCAGGACCCTGGGATCATGACCTGAGCTGAAGGCAGATGCTTAACCGACTGAGCCACCCAGGCACCCCAAATAGACTTTTTAAGACAAAAAATTACTAGAGACAAGGACATTTTATAATGCTAAAAGGGTCACTCTGTACCTAACAACTGAACCCTAAAATACCTGAATTGAAAATTGACAGAATTGAAGAGAGAAATAGACTTCAGACTTTCAATGATGAATAGAACAACTAGGCAAAAGATAAGTAAATAGAAGACTGGAACAACACTGTAAACCTACCAGTTCTAACAGACACCTGTAGAACACTCCATCCAACAGCAGAATCTATAATCTTCTCAAGTGCACGTGGATTTCTGTTCACAATGGATTATATGCTAGGCCATAAAACAAATATCAGTAAGTCTTAAAAGACAGAAATAATACAAAGTATATTCTCTAACCAAAATGGAATAAATTAGAAATCAATAACAGAATAGAATTGGGGAAATTAACAAATATATGGAAATTAAGCAATACATTCCTAAATAACCACTGAAAGAAATCACAAGGAAAATTAGAACATACTTTGGGATGAATGAAAACAAAAGAGCTGCCTACCAAAATTAATGGGATATAGCTAAAGCAGTGTTAAGATGGACATTTGTAGCTTTGAAAGCCTATGTTAACAAAAAAGAAAGATTTTGAATCAATAACCCAACCTTAAGAAACAAGGGGGAAAAAAGTAAACTAAACCGAAAGCAAGCAAAAGGAATTTTGTAAAGGTTAGCGTGGGAATAAATGAGATAGAGACTAGAAAAATAGAGAAAAATCAACACACCAAAAGTTAACTCTTTGAGAAGATCACAAAATTGCCAACCCTTTAGACAGACTGGAAAGAAAAAAAGACTCACTTTACTAAAATCAAGAATGAAAGCGGAGACATTACTACAGATCTTATAGGTACAAAAGGGATTATTAGGGAATACTGTGAACAATTATATGCCAACAAATAGATAACCTATCTGAACTAGACAAATACCTAGAAAGACACAACTACCAAACTGACTTAAGAAAAATACTAAAAATCTGAATAGAGCTATAGGAAGTAAAGAGATTGAATTTTATAACCAAAAAAAATTTCCACAAAGGAAAGCCCAGAGCCAGATGCCTCACTGATGAATACCACTAAATATTTAAAGGAGAATTAGCATCAACCTAAACCAGAGACATAAGAAAACTATAGATCAGTATTCCTCATGAATATAGACACAAGATCTCCAAGATACTAGCAAGCCAAACCCAGCAATGTATAGAATATATACCACAACTAAGTGGGTTTTATTCCAGGAATGCAAAATGGGTTCAGCATACATAAAGTGGTCAGTCTAATACATCAGTAATAGAAAAGGGGCAAAAACTACATGGTCATCTATTTGATAGACTCAGAAAAAGAATTTGACAAAATTCAAAACCTTTTATGATAAAAATAGTAAATTAGAAAAAGAAATTTCCTCAATCTCATAAAGGGCATCTATTAAAAAAAAAAAAAAGCAAACAGCTAACATATTTAACGGTGAAAGACTGAATGGTTTTTCCCTAAGATCAAGAATAAGACATGGATGTCCTGCTCTCACTACTACTTTTCAACATTATGCTGGAAATTCCAGCTAAAGCAAATAAGCAAGCAAAGGTATTAAAGGCATCCAGGTTGGAAAAAGAAAACTGTCTTTATTCTCAGGTGACATGATCTTGTAAAAAGAAAATCCTAAAATCCACTTAAAAATTATTAGAATTAATGAGTTCAGCAAGGTCGTAGGATACAAATTCATTATAGAGGAATCAGTCATATTTCTAAACTAACAATGACCAATCTGAAAATGAAATTAAGAAAACATTTCCTTTTCTAATAGTATCAAAAAGAATAAAATACATAGGAAGAAATTCAACAAAAGGTGTATAAGACTTGTACACTGAAAATTGCAGAGCACCATTGAAAGGAGGACTTAAATGGAAAGAAATCTCATGATCACAGAATATTGTTAAGGTTGTTAAGGTGGCAGTTAATATTGTTAAGATGGCAGCACTATCTAAATTGTCCAGATTCAACACATTCCTAGCACAATCCCAGCTGAGTATTTGTAGAAATTGACAAGTACATCCTGAAATTCATAGGGAAATACAAAGGACCCAGAATATCCAAACAGTCTTTAAAAAGAAGAATAAAGTTGGAGGACTCAACATTTTCTAATTTTAAAACTTGTTATAAAACCACAGTAATCAAGACAGTGTGGTACTGGCATAATGATAGATATATAGAGAGATCAGTGGAATAAAGAATTAAGAGTCCTGAAACAAACCCTTACATTTATGGTTACTTGACTTTCACAAGGATGCCTGATGATTCAATGGGAAAAGAATAGTCTTTTTAACAAATGGTGCTGAGATAACAGGATACCCACATGCAAAAGCATGAAGATGGATGTGTACCTCATACAGTATACAAAAATTAAACGTCTAAAATAAGCGCTGAAATTTAAAACTGTTAAACATAGGGGCATATCTTCATGATATTGAATTAGGCAGTAGTTTCCTAGATAGGATATTAACAACACAAATAAAAGAAAAAATGAAATATATTTCAACAATATTTAAAAATGTTTTATTTCAAGGGACCCTATCAAGAAACTGAAAAGACAACCCGTAAAATTTTGCAAATCCTATACCTATCTGAAAAGGGGCTCATATTCAGAATATATACAGAACTCTTAAAACTAAACAATAAAATGACAATCCAATTAAAAAGTGGACAAAGGTTTTAAATGGTAATTTCTTCAGAAAAATTATAGACGTGGCCATTAATTGTATGAAGAGTTGTGCAACATCATTGATCATTAGAGAAATGCAAATCAAAACCACAGTGAGATGAGCTATAGAATGGCTAGACTCAAAAAGTCAGATAATAACAAGTGTTGGCAAGGATGTGGAAAAATTGGAATCCTCATACACTGCTGTTGGGAATGTAAATTGGGAATCTACTTTGGAGAATAGTCTGGCAGTTACTCAATTAATCTTAGTTACTGTATGAGCAGCAGTTCTGTTCCTAGGTATATACTCAAGAGAAATGAAAACGTATGTCCATGTAAAAATTTAACATTATTCATAATAGCTGAAAGGTGGAAACAATCCAGATGTCCATCAACAAATGAATGGATAAATGTGATATATTCATACAATGGAATGTTATTTGGCCGTAAACTGGAATGAAGTACTTCAGTATATGCAGATACTTGGATGAACCTCAAAAGCTTTAGGCTAAGTGAAAGAAGCCTGTCATAAAAAGTCTATAATTTCTCCCAAACTGTGAAAATGTTTTAAAATTTACTTTGGTGATGGTTGTACAACTCTGTACTAGAAACCACTGAATTGTATCCCTTAAAGGGTAAATTTTGTGGTATATGGGTATCTCAAAAAATATTAAATATTTTTAAACCCATCTACATATTTTAGTTATGTGTTTATATAATGTAAATGTGATTGCTAGTAATCCGAAAGTAAATTATTATCTTTTGAAGTAAATTATTTCTATAAGACTGTTACCAATCTTTCTTTGATAAATCTGATAAATTTAGAGTCTATTTCAGAATTAAAGCATTGATAGATAAATCATTTCTAAGTGTATGTTAAATTATCTGCGTAGTGACACTACTTCCTTATATATTTATCTATACATATATTTATAAATTGTAAATAAACTGTTGTAAGACACTGGAAAGAAACATAACTGTTTTGCGAGAACTAATTGGCATACATCTTTAAAGAGTGTTCTCATTGTATTTTAATTAATTTGTTAATATTTTGAAATGACTATATTTTATACATATATACTTTTTATGTGAATAATGTATTGCTACATTCAAAATAACCTAATAGTATTTGTCATCCATGTAACATCGTCATCATAAAAACTTCTGAAATTTAGAATTACTTCAGCAACTTCTTTTGACTTGATCCTGTTATGCTGTAAAAATCTCACTTTAAAAACTTGAGTCAAGTTTGAGTTTTAATGGACATAATGAATTGATTTCAGTATATTGATGCAATTTATTTAAGAAAACGTGTTTTGTGAGGAGACTGTCAGCATTTAAGGTAAACTTTTAATTTTTAAACTTTATTTTGAAAACTGATTAGTTCATTTTCAGGTGTAGGCAGTTTACACTGGGAGTATTTACGTTAAAGGAATGTATGTTATTGTTCAAGTATTATCAGTTTGAATAATTTATTTATATTTTAAACTCAGTCCTAAAATGAATAAAATAAGTGATAAGTATGAAAATGCTTTGCTGAGAAGGTACAACACACAACTTTTGGCTAATGATGTTACAATTATCCCCTTGGGCAATCTTGATACTTTGGATTTACCGTATTTTCTTTTTTTAATAGTGTAATTGACACACAGTGTTGCACTAGTTTCAGATGTACCAACATAGTGATTCAACAACTCTTATTTGTTATACTACCTTGGACTTAGTTTGAATGCCAGTTTTTAAGGTAGTAGAATGATTAAAAATATATGGACATGCAAACCCAAATAATGACATCTGGAAATTTGAATTGACAGTGATAGTCTAATACTAATAAATTCATATACTCTTTCTTCAGAATTTTATTTTATTTAATATGGGGAAAATTTTAAATATGACCTTTTAATTAGAACTGGCTTTAGAAACTAAAGATTTAATTGTTTCCAACCTTCACATAATACGTTCAGTGGGATACTTGGCATACTTGTGCAAGTATGATCCTTTGTACTAGGATTGATAAGAAAATAATAAAGGACATATCTTCTTACAAGACATTCTGAAATAGGGGAAGATACAGATCATTAGTTGCATATGTATGCATGGAGATGTGTATGTGTGTATGCACGCACACCTATATATACACATATGTGCATACATTATCTATATATTTTTATGTATGGGACATAACCTCATTTTTTTACCATTGTCAGAGAATGAAGTATTCCACATAGTCTAGATGATTAATTAGGATTCTCTTTGTACTGGATTTAAAGGAAATACTTGTTATTTTTGAAGGTCTGCTGTATGTCAGGCACTGTGCTGGGAGTTTTACATAAAGTGTTTCTCTTAATACTGCAAAAGCACTGCATTTTAGAAAAGAAGGCACTAAGGGTCACAGAGTTTAAATAATTCACCTAAAAAACACATTTATTAAGTCATAAAGTAGGATTTGAATGTAGAATTGCCTCATTATAAAATCCGTATTTGTTTTCTGTCACAGTACCTTTATTTCTAAAAAGCTTTTAGAAAAATGAGCCTAAACAGAAAAAAAATTTAAGTATTTTCTAATTATCATATATTATACCCTGTACTCTTCTATCTTAGCACTGTAATTGCTGTGCTGTCTCATGGATTCATCCTTGTATCCCCAACTCCACAAACTAACATACTATTTGCTCATTAATTATTCACCAAATAAATGAATTAAGTGGGTGCATGGTTGACAGATCTCAGTTGTTTATATGGTGGTGTATTCTTAATTTTATGAGTTATTCTTAAAACCTAAATTCACATTCAGTAATTTGATAATTGTCCTTTTACTTCCAAACATTAGTCTATTTTTAGACTTTTGCGGAAGTATGTTACCTCAGCCAATGTATCTGCAGATTGGTAGGATCTAGGGAAATGTAGATAAAGCTTGATTCAAAGTTCTTATAATCAAGTCAATTTAATAACACTTTGTTGTGTAAGTAATTCAGACTTTTTTGTGAATTGATAGTATATTTAGCTGAAATGTATTTCTCAGCTTAATTTCCTAGGAAAGTCAGATAATGAATTCAAATTTAGACATAATAAGATTGAGGCGCCTGCAATTTATCAAGGCAAATAAATCCAGAAAGTAGTTTGAAAAGTAATGTTGGAGCTTGGCAAATCTAGCATGGTACTGTCTGACATGGTAGCCATTAACCACTAATTTAAATTAAACTAATTAAAAGTAAATAAGATTACAGATTCAGTCTATCATTTTCACTAGTCACATTTTAAATGCTCAAAAGCACTTGTATACGCACAAAGCACTTGTATACCCACATGTAGCTAGAAGCTATCCTTCCAGGTAGAGTATAGAACATTTCTGTCATTACAGAAAGTTTTATCAGCTAGCCCTGGTCTCAAAACCAGAGGAAAAGATTTAGGAGTTATTTAGAGATGGACAGTAGTTATTTCAGCAAACATTTGTTGAACTTCTGTAGCCTCTATAACTATAAAAATAAATGGATTGAAGTCTTATGAAGGACTCATGTAGTGGAGGTGACAACATGTAAGCAACCGAATACAATTATGTGCTAAGCATTATACTGAGAAGTTGTACAAATTGCTGAGGGCCTTATTACAGGAATAATTTAACTCTGCTTGGGCTTCAGTATCTTGAAGGAATAAGTAGAAGAATTTTTTGCTTCCAGACTTAAGTCCTGAAGCACAGAGGTTCAGCATAGGAAAATCTTAGCAGAAGTCAAGTCTGAATCAGATGTCATGCTAGAGTAAATAAATGCTTAGTATATAAGTCATAGACCAGGAAATGAGAAGGAAGCTATTGGCCGTGGAACACTGTATTAAAAGTAGTAGAGCAGGCTGAAGGGTGAGTACAACAAAATATAGAGAGGCAGGCAGGTCCCAGACCAATTCAGGAGAAGTCTCTTAAACATTGTGTTCTGGGTATATTATCTCTCTTATGTGTAAATTGATCAACTTCTAGGCTGGGGGCAAATCCTGAAGGTGACAGATCTACACTATTAATAATAATACTAAGAGGTACATATACAGTGCTTACAATAACAATAGCTAACATGTACAGATAGTGCTTACTGTATGCCATTAACTTTCTTAAGCACTTGACATATGTTAATTCACTTAGTCATCAAAACAACCCCATTAGTATTGAGTTACTTCGAAAGCCTTCAGTCATGGATTAAGGAATTACATTGCTAAAGGTACGTTAACTATTATTCAAGGGTACAAAGCACAGAGGATTTTCCCTTTTATTATTACTCTCAACCTTATTAAGTTGACACCCTTGAGCAAGCATAAAGAAGCAGTTGGATTAAAAAAAAAACAGGAAAAGGATTAGGCATTACAGAGAATTTTGCTCATGTATTTTCTGTAATCTGAGGGTTGCTGCTTTATGCTGAATTGTGTTTTCCTCAATCCATCCTGAAATTCCTATGTTCTAACCCCCAGTACTTCAGAATATGACTATATTTGGAGGTAGGGTCTTTAAAGAAGTAATTAAGCTAAAATGAGGTCATTAGGGCAGGCTTTCATCTGATAGAATTCTCCCTTTTACCAAAGTTCTTCTAATAAGAGGATATTAAGACAAATACACCTAGAGGGAGACTATGTGAAAAAACAGGAAGAATGTAGCCATCTGCAAGCCAAGGAGAGAGCCTTCAGAAGAAACCAACCCTGTTGACACCTTGAGCTTGAACTTCTAGTCTTTAGAACTATGAGAGAACAAATTTTGATTTGTTCCAAAGCACTTTCCCCCCTACCCAGTCTATGGTACTTTGTTATGGCAGCTAAGCAAACTAAGATGATAGCCAAGATAATACGCTCGTAAATATTGGAAGCACGAATACATGTTTTTGACTTTTGGGTTGATTTTTTCCTCTGTCTACTAAGCCCTCTACTGGGTTTCAGAAATAGAAACGTCACGTACTTTGTTCTCAGATCTGACTCAATATCAATCTTAATGTACAGTGAAGAGTGCAAGTTGGTGACCTTTGTAAATTAAACTATATCTGCAAGATTGATTCCATAGATAAACATTTTTCTCTTTATTTTTTTCAGTGATTATATTTGGTTTTGTAGATTATTTCATATGAAAATAAAGGTGAACATTTTTAGAAATTAATACATCCTTAAACATTTTATATTAGGTATATATTTTTCAAAATAATTTAAACTGTTAGAGTTTTAGAGAAACAAACTTTGAATGTACTTCCTAAATTCAGAAAGTTAGACGTTTAACTGCACAGAACAGATCACTTATAACACATTGGGAGTCTTTCTGTTTTTCCTTTTAGATATTATAGAATATTAGCACACCAACCTTACTTATTTTTTGCTTTTTTATGTTAGCTCTACACCTAACATGGGGCTTGAACTCATGACCCTGAGATCAAGAGTTGCATGCTCTACCACCAGAGCCAACCAGGTACCCCACCAAACCTTGTATCTTTTACTGAATCCTTTAGGTTTTAAAGTAGTGATACTTTCTGGAGTAATAAATAATAGCATAGTTTTCCTGAGGGCCATCTTAGCAATTTATGAGTAATTGCATTAGAAAGACTGATTATTTCCCTGGGATTCAAGCTAAGGGGAAAATCCCATATTCCTCACCCTTTGCAGACAGACCTAACTATCTGTACAGTATTTTGAAAAGTTCCCAGCGTGATGGTAAGTTGTCTTTCCTTTCATCTAGTCCACATCATTTTATCTCATACACTTAATTTGTGCTGTGGAGCCGGTGTAAGATAGCTTTTTTCTTATTCTTATTTTACAAGTAAAGAGCTTAGACTGACAGCAGTTAGGTAAAATTGAAACAGATGACGAAGGAGTTATGTATACATATCTTTCAAATGCAAAAGAATGTTTTCTGAGTTATATTTAGCAATGAAGTGATTAGTAACAGTTGAAAATTAAAATAGTAAAATATAATTTATACCTAGGTGTTTCTATTTTTAAAATATCACTAAGGGTGCCTGGTGGCTCAATTGGTTAAGTGGCTAACTTTTAATTTTGGCTTAGGTCATGATCTCAAGGTGGTGATATCAGACCTCCACATCAGGCTCCAGGCTCAGTGGGCAGTCTGCTTGAGATTCTCTCCCTCTCCCCCTCCCTCTGCCCCTACCCCATGCTTGCTTGCTCTCTCTCAAAAAAATAAATAAATCTTTAAAAATAAATAAATACAAATATCGCTCACTTACTGCTGTTTCCTTTAGAATATATACAGATGTTCTTAATAAGTATTTATTCCTGACATTTAAATAAGGTTTATTTATATAGACAAAGCATAAATAAATAAATTTTGGCACTTTTATTCATTATTTCAGATTCCAAGGTGGTACCTAAGTACTATATTTTTTATTATAAATGCTCATTTGAATTTGCTTCACTGTAAGTGGTTAATTGATGTAACAAGTAAATACACTGGGAGTTTACTATATAATAGAACAATTCGTTGAATGGTTTTTGTAAAATGAAGTAACTTTTTCAATAATAATAATCACCTCTTAATTTACTTTTTAAAAATAAACCTGGATTGGACTAAATGATATCTCTGGTCTCCTTCAGCTCCACCTTTTCCTGAGCTCTATGCTCTGTTTTTTTAGAGGTGTTCATGTCAGACTTGTGAGTCTCTAGTGTCTGTGCCCCTTTGTCCTTCTCTTTCCTTCTTCACTCCAGAGATGTCCATTCTTCTATTCTGGGTTTTTTTTTGAAATTTATTTCCTTCCCTTAGTAAGTAATTTTATATTGGATCCTTTATAATTTTATTGCTCTTCCATAACGTCTCCAAGCCTGTCTTTTCATCATCAAAGAATTTAAGGAACATGAAATTTTTATTATGTTCTTATAGATTTTTGTGGTTGTCATTAATGAATATACTAGGCATATTTAGACCTTTAATCAGTGACATTTTCATATCTTTTGTGTTATGTTTTAATATAACATTTTTGTAGAAATATTCCCACGTGTCATCATAGCCTACGTGTAAGAGTGATTTTAAAATATATATGGTATATGGCATTATCTACAGTCATTGTCAATAAATCTACCCTTTGGGTTAGGTATGTCAGCCAAAACATGTTTCAAGCATGTGTTTCTTGTTAAAGAAGCCATGTAAATATTAGTAGTACTGAATATTTAAGTTCAGAATACACTTAAAATGTTCACTATTGTACATGTCTCTGTTCAGAATACTGAAAATTGACCTATTGGTGAATATTCAGATAATTGCTTTTATCAACTGTCTGTTCAGCCACTGTTGACACTATTAACTCAAACCAGGCATTAGAAGTTCCTAGCATTTGCACTAAAGGATGATAAAGGAAAACTGGCTGGCTAATGTATCGTATCAGTAGAGTCTTGAACATGGCACCATATCTGTTATGAGGGATGTAATTAGAGGTGAAAGAAACTGATTAGGGAAGAGAAACATGTTTGAGTATATTTTACAAAGAGTGTAGTGAAACTGTCAGGACTGAACTCTTGATTTCTTAAAGGGGTTAGGGATTTAAGGACCGGCAGTGCATTTGAGATAAGTATAAACCTAAGAGCACAAACCATTTTGTTTCTGTGAAATTTGAAGATATTGAAGAATTCCATCGTTAAAGTCAAATAAAGTATTAGGTAATCATTTTATGATACTGTATTTGTAAAATTTGCTCTCTAGTATATCCCTTTGCAAATAGAGGCATCAATGATATGAATCAGGAAATGGTGGATAATTTACCAGGGTTTCTCACCTGTCACACTTGTGAGAGTTACTTTGTAAAATTTCCGTGGTCACTAAATTGTTAAGAAGCTGTGCTATTATGATTATGCAGTTCTGTGGCAATATTTTATCTCCGGTAGAATAACTGTCATTCATAGTTATTCTCTTCTTTCTCCTTATCACATTGTACTTTTGTTTATAATAAGTTTATGGAAAATTTACACCGTTGTGTGCAGATGAGTATAAAATGACGTAGGAATCCAGATGATAAGTGAGTTCTGCATTTTTAAGCTGGACAAAATCTTTTTGATTAGTTGCCAGAAACCTGTAAGTGTGCTTAGAATTCAGGCATGCACGTTTATTACAAAGAGTAGCCCTGATTTGATCTGTGATGTTAGCAACAGTGAAGTGATTTTCAACTGTGTGTGTGTGTGTGTGTGAATTTCTCCTAATCAGCCCGCATTTTTTTAAACTTAAAAATAATTTTCTTAATTGGCATTACTCAGTGGCATAACTTGAATCCTCTAACTTTCTTTCTTTGCAGTAACATGAAGGCAGATATTTTTGTCCATTTTTTTTTACTACTCTATACCCATTATCTAGAACAGAGCCTCACCTGTAATAAGACCTCAATAAATATTTGTCAAATGAATGAATGATTTCCACATAACCCCCAGTCCTCACTGTTTATTTAATTCATTAAACAGAAGTTTATTGAAAACCTATTATGAGCCAAGCTCTAGGGTATAGTATTTTGTAAGATAAGTCAAGATGTTGGCTTTCATGGGGCTTTTGTTCCAGTGGAATAGAAACTGCTCAGTAAAACACTAACCAAATAAGTGCACAAGATAATTTCAGATAGCGACAAGTGCTAGGTAAAAAATAAAATAGATCAATATGGTAGAAAGTATGTGAACATACCACAGAATTTGTTGGTTAGGGAAGGTTTCCCTGAAAATACGACATTTGAGATAATGGGGTAATAAGGACCTAGCCCCCTAAATAAAACCGATGTAGAGAGATAAGTTCTTAGATTTTATAAAATGCATTTTAAAGCCATCTACTTGCATAAAATCTCCCAAGGTTCAGGAATCTCCTTGGGGGAGAAAAATTCCATAGCCAGAAAAGGTGACTGACTACTTTTTTCTCTTTAATTTTTTTCTCTTGGTTATCCTTCACTCTGATTTCTGTTCAAGCTATTTTCTCACCCTCTAGTGTTTCTTGTGTTCTGATTCATTATTTCTGTTCTTATTTTTGGGTCGTTTTTTTTGTTGTTTTTGTTGTTGTTAATTTTCTTTTAAAGTTAGAGTTAACTCTGCCTTTTCTCACTTACTTGGACACTAATTTTCAGTCTTTTCTAAGTATTTATACATTACTGAAGCTTTTTAAAATTTGCAAATACGTTTTTAAATTTCTGATTCTAATTTAACTATACATAGAGGACATGCATAGTTTCCATTTATTTGTGTAGAGGACTTGATTTATGGTGTTCTCTATAGTCCATTCTTTTCATTTTCATGTCAATTCCATGTGTGCTTGAAAAGAATATGTGTTTTCTAATTGTTAGGTGCAATATTCTTTACATGGCCATTAAACCAAGATTATTGGTGGTGTTGTTAAGATCTTCCATATCCTTGATGATTGTTGTCTACTTGTTCTGTTAATCACTGAGAAAGGTATTAAAATAAACCACCAAAATAGTGGGTTTGACGTTTTCTCTCTGTAACTTTTTTTTTAAGATTTTATTAGAGAGAGAGAGAGAGAGAGATCACAAGTGGGGGGAGGGGCAAAGGAAGAGGGGGAAGCAGACTTCACACTAAGTGAGTAGCCAGATGTGGGGCTCCGTCCCGGGACCCCGAGATCTCAACCTGAGCCACCCAGGCACCCCTCTCTAACATTTTTAAATCTAATTTTATTTTCTCTCTTTTTGATATGCAAGCTTAATCCATTTATATTTATTTTATTAATATATTTGGATTATTTCTAACTATTTTGTTTTCCATTAACCTTACTTCTTACCTACTTTGCTTGAAGTGAGGGTCTTTCAGTCTTTGCCTGAAGTATTAACCAAGGAGGTGAAAGATCTCTACCCTGAAAACTACAAAGCATAGATGAAAAAAACTGAAGAAGACACAAATAAATGGAAAGGTATCCCATGTTCATGGATTGGAAGAATTAGTGTTGTTAAAATATCCATACTACCTAAAGCCATCTTAAGATTCAGTGCAGTCCCTATCATTCCAATGGCATTTTTTACAGAAGTAGAAAAAACACTTTGAAAATGTATAAGGAACTGCAAAAGACCCCTGAATACCCAAAGCAATCCTGAAAAAGAATAACAAAGTGGAAGGCATCACACTTCCTGATTTC
The DNA here is from genome assembly GCF_002007445.2 of Ailuropoda melanoleuca. Lineage (NCBI taxonomy): Eukaryota > Metazoa > Chordata > Mammalia > Carnivora > Ursidae > Ailuropoda > Ailuropoda melanoleuca. Next base: position 83,193,875 of record NC_048224.1, on the reverse strand, counting down.
AAGGTATATTATAAAGCTATAGTAATCAAAGCAGTATGGTTCTGGCACAAAAAAAGAAACAGAGACCAGTGGAAGAGAATCAAGAGCCCAGAAGTAAACCCATGCATGTATGTGGTCAGCTAACATTTGACAAAGGAGGCAAGAACACCCAATGCAGAAAAGACAGTCTCTTCAATAAATGGTGCTGGGAAAATTGAATATTACATGTAAAAGAATGAAACTAGACCCCCCCCCACCTTAAACACCGCTCAAAAAAATTAACGAAATGAATTAAAGGAGAAAACTACATACAAATCGCTCATTTCAGTGTTGTTTATAATAATGGAAAAATTGAAAGCTACCTGAATTCTTTATATTAAGAGAATGGTTAAGTAGTTTATGGTATGGTCATTTGAGGAAGTACTTTGAGTGATTAATAGCATGGAAAAGTCTTTTCTTTAAATATTAAACTTCAAAAGATACCAAATTGGAGCCCTTTTATATAAATTTATTTAAGGGGGAAAATTAAGCCTATGCATAGGGAACAAGACTAAGAAATTTATCAAAATACTAATGGTGTTTATTGTAAGATAGAAGGACTTCAGATTTTTTTTCCAGCTTTTTGTTTTTCGGATGTCATAAAAAATCTATATAATGAAAACTACTTAAAAAGGTGGGATTAATTTTATGTATTCCCAGATATAACTGGGATGCTCATCTGAAGCTCTTCTTATCAATTTATACTTTATCTTTTTCTTTTTTTTGAGATTTTTATTTATTTATTTGACAGACAGAGAGCACAAGCAGGGGGAGCAGCAGAGGGAGAAGCAGGCTCCCTGCCAAGCAAGGAGCCCAATGTGGGGCTTGATCCCAGGACTCTGGGATCATGATCTGAGCCAAAGGCAGACACTTAACCGACTGAGCCACCTAGACACCCCAATACTTTATCTTTAAAAAAATGAAATACTTAGCAGCTAATGAACTAAGCATAGATCTGCCAAATATTCTGTTTGATTCCATCTTTGTTTCAAGTGAAGTTTATTAACTTTCCAATAAAAATGTGACACTGTATTTTTTTATTCCCTTACTTTTGGCCTAAGTCTGACCTCCAGAAAAGTGAAGTAATACTTTTTTAACAAATGTGTAAAATGTGTAATCCTATTTTCCTTCCCATTTTCATAAGGTTAAATAGCTGACATCTGTTCTAGCAACATTTAGCATTTTGTTATACTGAATTACCCTATTTTGATTGTTGTTATTTACTCTATTATTTTTTTTGTTTTAATACTTCTTTCTCTCATTTTAAGGTCATTCTGGTACAAGTTAACCCAGGGGAAGCATTTACAATAAGAAGAGAAGATGGACAGTTTCAGTGCATTACAGGTAAGAATGATAATTTGTTATCCTTTGAGATGACAAAAATTTATGGTACATAAAAGTTTACATGCTTATGGTTTCTTCTTTTTCTCACTGTCAACGCCACACCAACACACAAACTCTGAATACCTTATGATTTAATTATTCCAGTAGCATTCTCATTAGTCTCTTTTCCCTGGTTTTGTGATTAATCTTATATTCATTCCCCTTCTCAAATATCTTCAGTGAATCCAGTTCAGGTTCCTTGGTCTTTTAAAAAAATAATTGCATCTTCTAGTCTTGCTTTCACTTTCCCTTTAATATTGTGTTCTTTTATCTTACTAAGTTGGCTTATTCACTATCTTCTTGAACCTGTCTTGTACTTTCTGTACTATTCTTATCTATAATCTGCCTTTATCTCCACCATACCTAGCCTATCCAAATCCTACCAATGCTTCAAGACTCAGTTCAGATCTTATCTGTAAAAAAATTTTTGTAAAGTCACTAGCCACACCCCCACCACATTTATGACAAACAAAAATATTTCCAGATATTATCGTATGTCACTGGGGGGTGGGGCAAAAGAACCCACAGTTGAGAACCACCACCCTATGTAAAGAGAAAAGCAATAAAAAGATCGCTGACTTTGGTATTAGAGAACCTGGGTTTAAATCCCAACTCTGCTTACTAGTTAGATAAAACTTTTGCATGTTATTTGACCTCTATCAGATAACATTTCTCATCATAAAATTCCCTTCCTTATAAATAATATTAGGCCTCTTAGGATGATTGTGAGGGTTAAGTAATATGAGTGTAAAGCACTCTAAACCCCATCTAGCACATACAAGGCACTCAGTAAATTGTGTTGATGGATGTTGTGGTGTTGTTTAATTGGAAGTGACCTTTATGTCTTGTGAAACTCCTAACTAATTATTGTGCCATTCGTTTAACAAGTAACTACGTACTTTCTTGTAATATTTGTTCTAGTTATATTTTTTAAGTCATTTAAATTTTGTATGTTTAACTTGAAATGTTTATTCAGTCTCTCCAACTAGGTCCTAAGCACTTTGAGGGCAAATACCATTTCTTACATTTCTTTGTATCCCCTTCAGTTCTTGGCCTTCCACATACTGGATACCTAATTAATATTTGTTGCTTTAATTTGAAAAGAGCATGTTAAGTAGGGTGACCATATGCTTTCTCATCCAAACTGATACTTCTGAAAGTGAAAGAGGACCCTAGCAACTACTCCAAGACAATTGTTATCAGCCAAGATTGTCCCAGGTAAACCAGGATTTATGATACCCCCCCATCTCACTGGGACAATCTAGTCTATTTAATCAAAGAAGAAATAGACCTTACTCCTTCCAGAGAGGTAATTAGCTCAGTAATTAAAGTTAAAACTCTTAGCCTGCCATCCAAATCTTAGATAACCTTCTATTCTCTAAGTCAATTTAAATCTGTGTCAGTTAAGGTAACTTCACACACAAATAGAAAGTGTCCTTAAAAGAAACCAGGTAGTAGAATTTATATGCAATATAGTAAACTTTGCCTGTCTTTACTTGCCAATCAGGTTTTATAAAATAATTACATTTTTATACTGCCTAGCTCTTAGAATGTAAGTTTCTAATGGACCACACATCTTAGGTTTATTTGTACATCTCTTCAAATTGTTTTCAATAAATATTCTTTATGATGGAAGCATTTTAACTAGTATAACATTGGTCTTTTCAAACATATCTGGGAATGAGTATCCTTATTACTATTACAGTGTGATAAAATACAAAATCATTAGTTGCATTTGGATAACCAGACTTTGAATTTTAAATAACTTCTATTTTCAAAGTTAATTTGTAACTATAATTTGTGAATCTTCTCCCTTATGAAATCAGTTAAACTGATTTTTACGTGCTAATTACCCCTTCAGTCAGGATTTAAAAAAAAGACTTTATGAATTTATAATGTGCCTGTTGTTCTAACAGTCTCTTAATAGTAGGAACTGACTACCATGTGAAGATATTTTTAGGTAGGGACACATTTCTCTGCTTCTGTAGGAAAGGGAGACTCCTCTCTGAATGACAGAGAAGAGTAGAGACTTTGTTTTAAAATTACTGGGCAGAGTTTTTAAAAACACAGGATAAGATAAGGGGAACCTGAGAGAAGGTACAAAGCTCTCTCCTTTTTATGTTTTTGTTTTTTAAAATTAAAAGATGGGATGAAGGTGGAAGGAGTAGTAGTGAACAAGGGACTGGGGTGAAGTTTTTGTAAGACCAGTGTGCCCTCACTCCAAGCAAGAGAAGACAGGATGAGAAAATAATGACTCCTGGAACTCATCTTCTCCTTTTCTTCCCCTCTGCTATCACTAGTTTCTGTTATGTGGCAGACATCTTCCTGAACTAGTTCTAGAGCTAGGTAAAAGGTAAGAGTAGAAATAGAAGCGGAGGCAAGAGATAGCAAAGAGAGAACGTCTTAAGGGAGGAAAATCATATGCCAGTGAAGCTCAGAGTAAAATAGGATCCTTGCCTCTAAGGCTGTCAAGTTAGGAAAACTTTCCTCTTCACAGCCACTAGACCAATAAAAGAAAACCTCAGTAATAAAACCTGAAAACTGAGATAAATCCAGTGTAAATTAGTAAACGTTTGAATTAAAGACTGTTCTTTTTAAAGTAGTTTTATTATCTGTCAAGAATTTATGAATCAAAAACTAAGTTAACAGAAATCACAGGGAGCTTTAGAGATCTAGATGATCCCTTTATTTTATTGCAAGTTTATAATTTGTGACTTATAGCTAGTTATGGTCAGAGCTCCGTATAACACTTGATTTCTACTATAGCATACTTCTTGGAGAGACAAATTTTTAATGTTTTTTTTTTCTTGAATTTACTAAGTGTCTCCTGAGGTATACTCGGCTGGCTGTTGGGGATTCAAAGAAAACTAAGACATACTTCCTGGCATTCAAGAACACAGAGTAGTAGGGAAGAAAGGGGGGAAATTAACAATTGTATTACAGTATAAAAAGAGATATGCACAGGGTGTTGTGGAAGCATAGGAGGGTTACCGTCATGCAGAGTGATATGTCAGGAAGAAAATCTGTCAAGTAGAAAGTGATAATGTGACCTGTCTTTAAGGACAATAGCAAATGACAAAAGGGTCTCAAGCATTTTAGACAGAGGAAACAGTGTACAAAAGCAACAGAAGGAAAGAATAGCTTGACTTTTCTGAGTAACTGCAAAGAGATAAAATTGCTAAAAAAGGTGTATAAAGGAGATACAGATGGAGATGAATCTGAAAATGTAGACAGATCTTGAAATGGCTTGACTGCCATACTAAGAACTTTAACTTTATTGCAAAAGTGAGGAAGAACCATTGAAGGAGATTATGCCAGAGAGTTAACATCTAGTTTACAGTTTGGAAAGATTTGCGATGTCTTTATGATGTACTATTTGCTGGCTAACTGAACATAATTTTAAAAATTAATTAAAAATTTAAAAAAATATTGGTGATGTTTTCCTTCCAATAAAAATGGAACAAATACTCTTCTAAATGCAGTGCTGAGATTCTCTCTCTACCTTCCACACCTAAAGAAAAAAGAAAGAAAGAAATGGTTAGGAGCCAGAAACAGGACTTTTCAATATTTGTTTTTCAAAATATGTTTCATATGTATAATGAAAAGAATATACTTTGTTCATTGAATTTGATCTTTTTTTTATTGTTCCATGCAATTTTTTCTGAGTCTTATCCAGGATCTAATGTCTGTCTTCCTTTACTCTTTACCTTATTTCATGTCCTTTTAGATCCTACATCACTCTTAAATATCTAAATGTATAGCTCCCTGCCTTTTACAGCTTTCTACTTGCCATTCTCCTCATTGGTTAGGTTTATTTATACTGCATGATTCTGACTCATACCTCATTTTTGCCATCCTAAGCTTCAGCACAAACACATTATTTCTTTTGAAATCAGAGTATGATCTTGAATCTGTCTTTTTTTCTATTAAAAGGTATTTTGACACTGTTCTAACAATTTGATATTTTTATGTGTTCTTCGTGAAGTGCTTTAATATCATTTCAACAGATTGTTTTGTGTGATGATAGATATTATGAAAATTAATTCATCCTTGCCTGGTAATTATATATAGGAAAGTAAAAATATATTGAATGAGTAAATCTTCAGGTTTAGTATTAATAAATCTTTGTAATGTGCTAAAAACTGCCCTTCTTAGTTTTGTTTTGTGGGGAATCATGAAGAATAGAGAATTAGGCAAGGTTTCTGAATTTGGGTTTCTGGGAAGGTCTTGGAAGTATATTTCATAGAGAGTATATGGTAAACTCTTTAAAATTCCTGTTGTAGAGCTGGCTTTTAATGGTCATAAATTAGTACTTATCCGTCAGACATCATCTGTTCTCTAAAGTGTTTGCAGAAAAGGTCTTTTTTTCAGTTTCTCTCCTCTCCTACTTCTGGATGTCCATACAGAAATAAATGAGGGCAGAAATTACATGTTTTTAGCTCTGGTGCCTAGCATAGCACTCAGCACAAAGAGAATGTTTAATTAAGTTGAATGAGGAAGAGAAAAAACTAATGTTTCTTGACAATTTTCTACGTGCCAAGCAAATGGAATAAAGACACACAGTTTTCTCTAAAAACACTCCTTCCTGAAAGGCAGGTATGGCTCACTTTTCTTTTTCTTTGATGACTCCTCAAAAAGAATAAATAGGACTAAAGAATAAGAACTTATTAATTAAATATCTAGTGGCTTTGCATTGTTATGGAACTTCTACTTTGGTGTGATTCCATGCTACTATATGCAAAAGAAAATTTTGAAAAAGCAAAAAGAATATACAGACCAGCTATGCCTAAATAGCTTTTATGTGCCCTGGCCCCTTCAAATTATATATTTTAGGAAGATAAGCAACGATATTGATGACTGTTTAATTTATTAACCTAATAGGAGAGTAGTTAAGCACATGGTACCTGGCTTTGAGTTCCAGCTCTATCATGTAATATTACATCAGTCAGGTTATAATAAACAATTTAGTGATTATTTTTACATCCTGTCTTATACTTGTTTGTGTAAATAGGGTGTGTGTGTATGTGTGTGTGTCCATCGTGTAGAATTTGGGACATAATTAATCATAGAGATTATTATACTATGCATTTTTGGACATACTGTTTATATCTGTGCAATCATAGATCCCAAGACCTGCGTCAGACATATAACCCCAGACTCAAAGCTAAGCTTCAGAAACAATGCCCCCAAACCATGCTATAAAACCTGTGTGATTAGGAAGGCATCATCAATGCCAAGATTGTACCTGTGCCCTTTCTTCACTAAGAACTCCGTATTACCTGTTTACAGCATAGATGCCCGTTTTGTAACAGGAATCTTGCACTACCCACCTTCAGTGGTCTTTACTTTGCACCGAGGTGACTCCTCCAACATACAAAGGGGTTTCATATTCTGTGCACCAAAACAAATGACAGTATCCACTACAGTGCAAAAAAGGAAGACAACTTTATGAATAGAACTTACTGTTTTAGTAGAACTAGAGCTAAATATGAGTCACATATTGAATCTCGTTTGCAAAAGTAAAAACAAATGAAATCTTAGACTACAAAAACAAAAAATATAAGTTCAAAATAGATAGCATATTACTCTGGTTAGACGGTATTCTTTTAACATATTTGAGAGAAGTATTGACAGATTGAACCTGGGAGGGTAACAGGAGAGCATGGAGTCAAGAAATTATTTTTGTAAAAGACTATAAAAATACTTGAAGGATGTTTAACCTAGAAGAGAGCTGTGACTTGAAGACATTGTTCTCTGCACCTTTAGAGGGCAAAATTTAGACTAACAGGTAAGAGTTGCAGGGAAGCAAATTTTGACAGGGAAGAACTGTCAAACCATTATGGCTCTATAAAAATGGAGTCATTGCGTTATTATACCTGAGTCCCATCGTTGTATGTGTTCATGCACTGGTTGAGAGGTATTATGAAAGTAATTATTGCATAGAAAAGAAGAACAATTTGGTTAACTCCAATATTTATTCTAACTAAAGATTCTTTGATTCTAAAATTACCTGTTAATTAACTGAGATCTCTTTAGTTAATCCTGGGAATGAATACACTGACTGAGAGTCTTCAGTTTAACAAGTCTGTCTGTGCATGGGCATATTTCATAAAGTAGTTGAGCTAATGAATGGCTATTGCTCAAAACAGACCTATGAACAGGATGCCAACCAGTTAATTTATTAATCTTCATTCCTAATGAAATAAACACTTGAAAGAGACACTCATTAACCTTCTGAATTTATAGGGGAAGGAGCAATGATGCTGTCTTTGTCTCGGTACATAAAACCTTATTTAACTCAAGTTCAGGGATCATTAGCTTCCCTCTATTTAGTTTCCTTAATGATAGAAATTGTCTCTTTTTCATCTCTGATAATGCCTTTAAGTTAGTAGGCATGCTGTCAGTATTTATTGAAATTAACTGCTAAAATATATTTAAGTATATTGGTATACTCATTTGCCTTGCTAACTACTACATTGTAAAAATATACTTCTATACTTAGGAGTATTTTAGTGCATCAGAGTCTTCAATATGAACACCAGTTAAGATTGTAGAGTAACAAAGACATGTCAAATATGTAAATAGTGAATCCAAGATAATGCCGGGAATCTGATCATTTGACCATCCTGGATTTCTGCATATTTTCTTATGATCTGATTCCTATATATAGAAAAAGTGTCAAGGTGAATTCAAGTTTGTTGAGAGGTATTAATCTTTGCTTTCTCGTATCTCACCTTACACAGGGAAGCCAATAACTTAACAGTCTCAGTGTGTTGATTCTGAGCCCTTTCACCTACTATAGTTAGTATGTGACATCAAGCTCCACCTCCAAGTCCTGCTGTTTTCCTTTTTGCTTCCAAGAAGCTGTGAGCAGCTTCTCAACAGTTACTGATATTTTCTCACCATTGTTGCTGCTGATGCTGCTTTCCGTTCTGCATGGAAAACCCCAGTGGGGATTTATTTGACTCTTGTTTCTTTTACTATCACCTCATTGAAGAAGTGATTAGCACTGTTGCTCCTGGGGCAGTTATTATTGACACTTTTATTCCCTTTTTTCTTCTCTTCATGTTGCTGCTATTCATCACTGCTTTTCTATTTTCACCTTGTCTCCTCGTGCCCCTCATTCTGACTCTTCCTGCCATTATAGGGGTTTTTGAAGTTAAGGGAAGGTTAGTCCCAACCAGTAAGTACCACTTTGTCCTTCTCTGTGTTTTCTGGGATCGTGGTGAGTATAACCATGTCTGTCGTCCTTGCAGTTAGTCTGCTCTTTCATATTTGTGATCTCCTTTGCAGAGCAAGTCTCCTGAACTGAGGAGGTTTGAGGTCCTTAATAAATACAGTGCTTTATTAAATACTTATAAGCCCTGTATCCCATTAATCCCAACTCTGTTACCTAAGAGTCAGTTCTCTGCCCTCCAAAAGTTGGAGTGCCTGGCTTTGTTCTTCTTTGTGTTCTTGTCTGAATCCCTTATGCCCATCAGATCTAATCAAAGCCCAAAACCCATCTCAGAATGTCTTTATGGGGAGAGGGAGGAGGAAGATGGAGTTGTCATGCAAGTAGGACTCCTAGTTGATTTGCTGTGATATGCTGGAATACCGAAGACATGTATGCAAACTATATCTCAGCCCCCATGACTCTTGTTAGATGTCAGGGGTTTGATATTAAAAATACCTCTGAAATTTATTAGAAGTTAAATGTCTGTTGTTTTAGATATCCTGGTACAGTTACTATTATTAGCAGCATGAAATACTGTACCTGTAACTTTTCTTCCTAAATTCAATAGAACTTTAAAGAAATAACAAGGTATGTGAGTGAATTAATGGTGCATTGTAAAAGGCACAGGTCTGGGAGTAAGTCAACCTGGCTTCTAGAAACATTGGGTGGGAGTTATAGGAAAACAGATTTAGCTCAGTATGAGGAAGAACTCTATAATAAACAGAACTGTCAAAAAGGCTCAGGAGTGATCAGTTCCCATCCATCTTAGGTGGTAATGCATATGCTGGCTCTTCACTTGATGGTGCTATTAGGAGGTTTAATTTCTTTTGAGTGGGTGGTTGGAGTTGATGCCTTTTAAGGTTCTTCCCAAGTCTAAAATTTTATGAATTCTATAGCTTTGGGTAGATTACTTAAATTCTGGTCGTTATTTTGCACATATGGGAAATGAGGGTGGGCAAGTGCAAATTTGATTCAATAAGTTTCCGTCAGCTCTCAAGTTTTAGGTGTTTTTAACTCTGCTAGTATGCTATATTTTAAATATATTTTAATAATAAGGAGGTCAGTATTCTAAGAGTATTTTTATAAGACCACTGATAATCTTTGGCCTGCTGACTTTCCATCACTACAAATCTGACTGAACTTAACCAAGTTCTTTAGGTTCTACATAAATTATAAATAACACAAGTAGAAACCACATGTATTAGATTCTTTCTTTTTTAAGATTTTATTTATTTATTTATTTATGAAAGAGAGCTCACAGACGGAGAGGGGGAGGGAGAAGCAGACTCTCTGCTGAGAGGGAGCCCAATGCAGGGCTCGATCCTAAGACCCTGAGACTATGACCTGAGCTGAAGGTAGATGTTTAACCGACTGAGCCACCCAGGTGCCCCCCGGATGTGGTAGATTCTTATTCCCAGTAGGCATTATTTTGCAGTTCAGCAAACTAAACCATGAAAAAGTTAGGTCCTTTATATATTACTTAGAAAATCTTAACCATCCTTAGAAAATGCTCTAAAGCATAGGTGACTATTTTTCATACTGGTGGAATAGCACATTATCATATTAAAGACTTTGCCCTGTATAATTCCTCCCCCAAGATAAAAAAAATCCGTTCTAGTAGAGAGGCTTAAAATACTAGTTTTTTTTGTTTGTTTGGGGGGTTTTTTTGTTTTTTGTTTTGTTTTTTAAAGATTAGATTTATTTATTCGACAGAGATAGAGACAGCCAGCGAGAGAGGGAACACAAGCAGGAGGAGTGGGAGAGGAAGAAGCAGGCTCATAGCAGAGGAGCCTGATGTGGGGCTCGATCCCATAACACCGGGATCACACCCTGAGCCGAAGGCAGACGCTTAACCTCTGTGCCACCCAGGCGCCTCTTAAAATACTAGTTTTGAAACATTAATGAGTCTTGTTTGTAAAAATGATTCATGACAGATCATCCATTCATAAATTCAGCCCATTTTAGGTTAAGTGAATGATTATGACTCATCCTGAGTACATTGTGTAATAATCCCAGGTTGTTCCTCAAACTTTTTGAGAGAAACCTCATAGGACTTAGTTAAGAGAAAATTGCAACATTTATGCCAAAAAGGAAAATATAGGCAAATTCAGTTGTCTTCAATTCTTTAAAATGTTCCTAAGGAATAAATATCACCAGTTTAGTGAGTTCTGTTAAAATAAGTGACAAAAATCTTGATTAAAAAATTTTTAATGAGTCATGACAAAAGGAAATTAAGACCCAGAAATACAAATAGCTTGTATTAACTTTTCAGTAAGTGTTTATAAACCTGTTGCATTCTGATACTTTTTATATTGTTTAGTGACTAAAATGGATCTATCAGGATCTATACCTTCTCTGAACTGGTCTCACAAAATGGTATTTTATTAAATACACAGAAATATGGATGTAAAATTTTTATTTTGGGTGCGTTCTCTCTCCTTTAAATGACCCTGGTTTTCCTTTTAGGAAAGAAGCCACTTATTAAAGGTAGATTATGAGGTGGAAAATTAGGAACGTAAGAAAACAGATTGCCTTATGATGGAAAGTATGGAAAGATTAGATAATTTTAAAGGCAAGAATCAAAAATGAATTTGGATGCTTTAAATAATTAGAGTCAGAAGTAGAAGAAGAGCTAAAGGATCATTAAGCAGATTTTAAACTCTTAAGAATGACATATCTAGAACTTTGTTTAGTGTGATTTTTAAAGCTGTCTTTTAATATATAAATGGCTGTAAAATTAGTATGCTAAGTAAAAGAAAATGATAACATGCTTTCATGAGGGAGAGGTTGGCTGGTTTTTTAAATTAAATGACCATTTATGTGGTCAGTTGTTTTTGTTTAAAAGTAGTTATTACATTCTAGGTAATAGAAAATTAGAAATAATGTGCTTTCCATAGAAGAAAAATTTTGCTGTCTGTTCTTAATATCCCAAATACTTGCTTCTCCCTAGATCATAACACGATTGGATTTTTATTAGAATCAAATTTTCATTGGCCTTCGATTAGAATTAGCATCATTACTTGTTTGCTTAGGTTAAGGTTAGCCTAGCAAACATACTGTCTTTACTGAACATTTTGATTTCTTTAATATCTTAACAATTTTAACTTTTAATATCTGAAACAAGGAAATGTGTAGTTATAATCAAGTCTTTTCTGGCACTGTGTAGGCATTCAGTAAATACTTATTAATTGAGTAAATATCCTCAGTAGATAATTAAGTGCAACATATAGGTAATCTCTTTATTTTTTTGTACTATGCATATTTTTCCCTGAAATACTTTTTTAAAATCCCGTTTCATCATGAAATGGCTTGAAAACTGAGGCCAAAAGAATTGTGTTTGGGCTGTAATGATTTTATTTAGCTTTGTACACCTCAGTGTGACTTCAGAATTCTCATAGCATGGGAAAATAATCCAGAACAGGGAGTAACCATGGAGATTGTAAAATACTACTACCTCTAGAGAATTACTGTGTCACACACTTTTGTGAAGGTCACCAGCGACCTCTGTATTGCCGATATGAGTGGGCTTGGGTCTCATCAAACTTAACCTCTCCCTCAGGATTTGACACAGTATATTATTCCCTCCTTCTTGGAACACTCTTCTCTTGACTTTTCCTTTTATAGTTTACATATTCGGATTTTTCTACTATTTCCCTGGCAACTCCTCCTCATTCTTTTTTTGATATACATTAAGATACGAGTTCAAAATTATGTAGCATATAAGTGAAATAAGCCAGTCACAAAAGGACAAGTACTGTATAATTCCTATTAGTCAGATTCATAGAGACAATAAGTAGAATGGTAATTACTAGGGGACCAGGGGGGAGATGAGGAGTTACTGTTTAATGGATACAGAGTTTCAGTTTTGAAAGATAACAAGAGTTCTGGAGATGGATGGTGGTAATTATTTTTTTTCCCAGTGGTGATGGCTATTCTTAATGCCCCTAAGCTGTGCACTTGAAAATAGTTAATTTTATCTATATTTTAGCCACAAATTTCAAAAAATAAATGTTAAAAATCTATTTTCATTTTTACCAAAAAATGAAAAAATGTGTAGAAGATACCTGAAGGTAGAGTTTAAAATGATGTGGTAGGCAGAATTCTAAGATGGCCCTTAGGATCAGTGCCCCCTATTGTACACACTGTATGTAATCCCTGGGACCATGAATATGATGAATTTTACTTCCATAATTAGGTTATAGTATACAGTGCAGTTGACTTTCAAGAAAAGAGAGATGGGGGCGCCTGGGTGGCACAGCGGTTAAGCGTCTGCCTTCGGCTCAGGGCGTGATCCCGGCATTATGGGATCAAGCCCCACATCAGGCTCCTCTGCTATGAGCCTGCTTCTTCCTCTCCCACTCCCCCTGCTTGTGTTCCCTGTCTCGCTGGCTGTCTGTACCTCTGTCGAAAAAATAAATAAAATCTTTAAAAAAAAAAGAGATCTGGGCTGAACCTCACCTAATCATGTGAGCCCTTAAAAAGGGACTGGGCTCATCTAGAAGTAAGAGATTTGGGAAAGGGTCATGAAGCAAGGAATGTGGGTAGCCTCAGCCCGAGAGTGGCTTCTAGCTGACAGCCAGCGATGAAATGAGGGTCTTAGTCCTACAGCCACAAGAATCTAATTCTGCCACAACCACAGGAGTTTGGAAGAGGACTCCAACCTCCAGATGAGAACACACCCTAGTCAACACTTCGATTTTCACCTTGTGAATCCTGAGCAGAGAACCCAGTCACACTATGCCCAGACTTCTGAACTACAGAACTGTGAACTAATAAATGGGTGTTTTTTAAAACCACTAAATTTGTGCTAATGTAACACAGCAGTTGAAAACTAAGGAAAATAATAATGAACTTTTTTTTCTCTCATGAATTATAGTTCACAGGTAGGCAGTTAGTGCTTGTATGGAGTTCTCTGCCCCAAAGGTGATACAGGGACCCAAGTTACTTCTGTCTTGGTCTGCCATCCCTAGGATATCGTGCTCATCTGCATGAACCAAGATGGTTCACCACCATGTTTATGTCCCAGACAAAATGGAAAAGGGGAAGAGAAGAGATTTGAGGTACACCCTCTTTCTTTAAAGACACACCCTACAGATCGCAGATCACTTCTCACATTCTCATTGACCATAGCTTAGTTGAAAACAATACTGGAAGGTAATGAATAAATGTCACAGAGTACCAAAAATAATAATAAAAAGTCTTGAAAGATCTTCCAAAAGTAATTATAGTGTTTATTTAAGGGGTGGTGGTGCATGAAATGGGGAACAAAGATGGAATGAAAGTTTTCTCTCTGTACTTTTTTACATTTTTCGTTTTTTGAATCTTGTACTTCCTATTAAAAATAGTACTTTAGGTAAATAAAACAAGGGCTGTATATAAGAAACTTCCAGCTCCCTTCTTTCTTTCTACTCAAAAAATATTTATTTACCTTTCTTCAGCAGCATTTCACCTGTCCCTTTGGGATTGGTGTCTTTCCATTCTTATTCTTTGTCCTGCAACAAAATTAGATTTTTGAACTTCTTCGTGGATGATTTTGGCCCTAAGGAGGCTGAAATACATACATATATGTTGTGTGTGTGTGTATATATATATACACACACACACATATATACACACACACAAAATATATACATATATATATAGGATTAAGTTACATTAGGTATTTTTAAATGTTTGATACATTCAAATATATTTTACAATAATTAATAGTAAAAGGTCATTCCACTTTTCTTGTCATTGCATGTGCACAGTATTGTAACTACATTTTAGGCCATACCAGTTTTTATTGGTGACTATTTATAGCAGAACCTTACTATCATTCATAAGTTGAGAGCAGTTAATACATTCTGGATTTGAAATATCCATCTTGACAGTTCGCTTGCTAATAAGTTGAGAACTAGCTATATGAAGCAATTACCTCTTCTTAAGTGAGATGGAGATAATGTGATTTGATCAAATCTGCCTAACTAGACATAATAAACTGGGGAAATTGTAGCCAGGTTAGAGAACCGAGCTTCCTAACCGGACTTGATTAAAACTTGTCATGAAAATTCGTTTAGGCATGTATTATACCTGAGTAGTTTTATGGCCTTTTAAGAACATTAGTCCCACATTAGTCCCACATTGATTAGGACCCAAAAATATTTACAGAAAGGTCTGTGTCACTTTTGCATGTTTGTTTCTACAACTGGCCTTCTTAAAACACTTTTTTTTTTTCATTTCTATGCTAAAAACTTAAAAACCTTGCCTTCTCCCATTTTCTGTAGTATAGAACCCTTAGCCTAATTTTCTGGGCACTCCATTCTGGTCCCAACCTTTCTTTCCTTCCAGCTCTACTTCCAGAAACCTTCCACTGCAAATATTCCAGGATTAGTAGATACCTTAGTCTCTACATATTACTTGCCAGTACCCTCTTCATATCTTTGTTCACATTGCTGCTGCTTAGAAAAATCACACAGGAGCATGTACACACATATCTATCTTCTCATCTTTTGGGGGTGAAATCTTCATCAGTTGGCTTTAAGATATTTTTGCTGAAGTTGATATTATTAGAGTGAATAACTGTAGGCATAAAAGCGTGTGCTTTAAACTTGAACCTAGAACAGGGTGTTCTTTAAAAAAATACCTTTCTGATTAACTGAAAAGCAGGCGGCCTTTGGCCAAGTGATTTTACTGAAAATATTTACAAAATAAACACATTTAACCTTGGTAAACAGATACAGAAAACAATTCAGAATCATTATAAACATTAATACTGATTGTATGTACTGTAGTGTGGATTATTTAGAAAATTGAGTTGATAAATTGCTTACCCTAGATTAGATAGAGTCTGGAGGTTTCTTTTTAAACTCATTCTTTAGCAAATTATTATGAACTTAGTACGTACAGTCGCCATTGCAAAACTGAAGATTTAGTGATGAGTAAGATAGACCTTATCCCTGCCCCCTCACAAAGTTTACAGTCTCCTAGGGAAGACAAGCAGTTAAGGAATTCAGTAAAATGAGAGAAGTGCTGTGATGGAAAAGAACAGAAAGGGTGCTATGGAACCTCATAGCAGGAGCACCCAAATCAGTCCTGGGGTTAGGACACTTAAAGGATGCATTCTGTTCTTTACTTTTTACCTCCCCAAATGGAACATTAAAAATTCTTCTTAATTAGTGGCTTTATTTAATTAGGACTTGAATCTTGAATGCCATTTATTTGATTGTACATTAAGGGTATGAACAGAATTAGCTTTTTTTTGTAGTTAGGAAAAACTGTTACTTTAAATGAATATGTGTGCATCAAAAAAGTTTTTGGCACATTTCCTTCAAGTGCCTGTCTCCCTATGTGGTAGGATTACAGGAGTTTTTCTTCCTTGTGCTTTCTATATAATTTGATAATTGTGATTATCAATATTATCAATTATATTAATTGCTTAAATCATATACATGGTGTTTTAGCCTCTTGTAAATTATTTAGTCCAACTTTCATTTTTAAAAATTTATAGATTATTTTCTTTAAAGCTGAAGCCTTATGCTCATTAAGGAAAATGGTGAACCATATGATGTATTTTGCTGCAGATAAGTGGATGTTTTAATTAATAAAAACTAAAAAATGGGTAGAAGAAGTATAATGGGTAGAAGAAATGTATACATTTGATATAATATAGAGCTAACTTAAAGAATTCTGACATTCAGAAGGACATGTAAGAAACCCAGGGCAAAGAAACTTTAGATGTTGAGGAT
Source organism: Ailuropoda melanoleuca (assembly GCF_002007445.2). Classification (NCBI taxonomy): domain Eukaryota; kingdom Metazoa; phylum Chordata; class Mammalia; order Carnivora; family Ursidae; genus Ailuropoda; species Ailuropoda melanoleuca. Next base: position 83,177,531 of record NC_048224.1, on the reverse strand, counting down.
TTTATAAACCCCAAAAATGTATCAGTATAAGCCAGACTGTATTTATGGAAGAAGATATATTTGTTTGGATCTTCTCTGTTTAGTCAAACCATTCTGTGAAGGGTTGCTAGGGAAAGAAGCCAGTATTACTGCAGACCTACTTCGTGTTCTGCATACATTTTCCTAACCCTATGAAAGAATGTCTTAGAAAGAATACCTTCCTTATTAAATAAAAACCAGACTCTCTAAATTAGCTTCAGTAGAAGGATATCCTGGTGAGGAGGGCAACTGAATTACAAATACAGAGACTTGCCTTAGTTTAACCTTGTAGTAGCTACAACCACAATTTTGGACTCAGAGAAGTGTTAATTAAACATTCTAACAAAGGCATAAACCTTTCTAATTTTTGCCCAAAGCACAGCTGGGATAAGGCAAGGCTAGGATGTTCAGAGAACATTTATATATAAAGTTATAGAGACTACCATGAATTTACATAACCCTTGTACCATCTGCGGAGTATCCCAGGGAACAGAAAAGGTCTTTCCTTGTTCCTTTTCTTGCACGACAACATGTTGAATGTAATTTTTACTACTAACTTAGATACAGAGAGATGGAAAAATCATTCTTTCTCCCAATCTATCTAGGACTCATCTTCATAATTCTTATTTCCTCTATCATGGCAACCAAACAGTTTCATTTCTTAGAAAGACCCTTCCTGTGTTTCTAAAAGTATGGCTTGTGCCCTATCACTATGATGTATGAAGGCACATCCAGGCATGTCGCCATTAACCATAAGAGTCATGCAATAACATAATAATTGTAATGGTAGACGATTTTCTTGCCAGTTATGTATTAATTGCTCTAAGGCTTCAGATGTTTGCCAGAGTCATAATTTAAATGTAGAATTCTGATCCCAAAACCTGTACACTAACATTTGAAAATGTTGATTTACTTTTAGAAATTAATTTTAATCACATCCTGTTTTTATTCTCTATGGATCAACAAAGTTCTCTGTATTCAGCATCCCCTTCTGCTTCATTTTATCATATAATCTTTCAAACATTTTTGGAAAATCCTTTCATCATTACAATGAAAGATCATCATTTTGATATTGTCACATTTTTCAGCATCTTAATATGTTGGAATTCCTTACCCTTTTATACTCAGTCTCCCATAGTTATAGTTAGACACTTGCCAGAACACAAAAGAGAAGAACTAAATACATGTTCTTTTCCTGGAAAGAGAATTTGCCCTAAATCTCCTTTGCTGTTCTGAAAGACAACTCAATTCTTGACAGCCATTTGAGAAACTTAGACCCTGCCTCACAGCTGACTAAGGGAAACAGGCAAGTAATCCACAGTTAAAACAGAGCAGAATGTGTACTATGATGGAATTAGGTATGCCCAATTATGTGTGGGAGGCCAGAGAAGAAACACCTAACACAACTGGAATAGTCGTTGAGTACTTTCAGGGAAAGTTGATGCTTAAAGAGATAGAAAATTTAGCCATGAGGGAAAAAATAGAGACATATCTTAGAGGCAGAAGGAATCACCTGTGCAAAGGCAAAGTGCACAGACATTAGAGGAGACTGAAAAGGTATGATGGGGAAGAGAGATTAAAGAACATTATACATAGAGGAGTGTCTGGAAATGAGACTAAAAATGGAAACATAGGCTATGTTATAAATACCTTCATATGTCATGCCAAAAATTTTAGATTTTGGGACCCCCGGGTAGCTCAGTCGGTTAAGTGTCTGCTTTCAACTCAAGTCATGATCCCAGGGTCCTGGGATTGAATCCCATACGGGGAGCCCGTTTCTCCCTCTGCCTGCCACTCCCGTTGCTTGTGCGCGTGCTCTTTCTCTCTCTCTCTTTCTCTCTCTCTGACAAATAAATAATCTTAAAAAAATTTTTCAAGATTTTATCCTGAAAGGAACAGGGAGCCACTGAGGATTTTAAGCAGGGAAGTAACAAAAAGAGTAGTAGTAATAACGAGATATGGGGCTCAGTGTAGAGGGTGAGAAGAGAATAGGATGATTTAAAATTTTCCCAGTCAGTTGAAGTGAAAGATAAATGAGAGCACCCTTTACTATGCTAAATAATACAGAAGAAAAAAAATAATTGGTTTGGGTAGAAAGATGGAAATGATGAGCATGTAAGATTCAAAATGCCTTTTGGTTTTATTGCTCTTGCTCCTTAGAAAGGCTTGGAACATGTACTAGTCAGGACTGACCACAGAAACAGAAGCAATAGAATATACATAGGATATATAAGGAGAGATTTCTTATAGCAGTTAGCTTATATGTTTCAAAGGCCAAGAAGTTATATGATCTGCCTTGTGCAAGCTGGAGAATCAGAAAAGTTGGTGGTAAAACTCAGTTCACATCCAAAGGCCTGAGAATCAGTGGGCTGATGGTAGTCCCAGATGACAGAAAAGGAAAAAGAAATAGTTTTTTCTTAAATGTTTACTTATGGATATTCAACCTAACTCGTAAGAAAGTGCAAACTAAACTATATCGAGATGCTGTTTTCACCTTTCAGATTGGTAAATATCAAAGGTTTGATAACTACTGGTAAGGATGTGTTGAGGAGAACATATATTAGTACAAACTGAGATTTGGTAATGTCAAAAATGTAAATGCTCTGATACGGCAATTCCACTTCTAATAATTTATCTTACGATATACTAACACATTTATGAAATGATGTTTATACAAAGATACTCATTCAGCATTGTTTGTAATAGTAAAAGGTTGAAAATAACTTGAATGTCTGTCAGTAGGGGAGTAGTTCACTAAATTATGGTACGTTGTTACAGTGAAATACTATGCAGCTATTAAGAAGTGAAGCAGCCCTACATGTACCAATATGGAAAGATCTCTAAGCTATATTATTAAGGTGCAGAACAGTGTGTATAGTACATTATCATTTGTATTTTTTTAATAAAGAGTTCTTTTATTTATTTGAGAGAGAGAGAGAGCTTGCATGAGCAGGGGGAAGGGGCAAAGGGAGGGAGAGGAGCAGACTCCCCGCTGAGCAAGACCCCTGACGCGGGCCTGGATCCCAGGACCCTGAGATCATGACCCAAGCTGAAGGCAGATGCTTAACCCACTGAGCCACCCAGGTACCCCTATCATTTGTATTTTTAAAAGAATGTACATATAGTTGCTTTTATATGCATAGAATATCTCTGAAAGGATTTATAAGAAGCAAAGAATGGTTTCTTTGAGGGAGAAACTGTGTGGTTGGGAGACAAGGTCAAAAAGGAAGTTCCCAAACCTGCAATCTAAGTATCTCCAAAATACTTTATGGCCACAAGCAAAGAGCCTGGGAAAAGTCCCATCTCCTACTTTTCTCAGCTTAACCTCATGATAAATGATCTATATAAATAAGACTCTTTACTTCCCAGTCTGGTCACGCTTGAATCTGAAGAGAATGAAAGGGATATGAGGCCTCTATTTCTGTCTTTGCTTTTGTGGGAGTTTTTTCCTCTCTTCATAGTCTTTAGCAAGCCATCAACACCGTGAGTTTTTAATATCCTTTTTTTCACTTAAGATCATGTTAGCTGGTCTGGGACTTGCCCTGAGAAGGTTGGAACGAATAGGGTAAAATAGTGGCCAATAGCAAATGATCAAAATATGTAAATCATGACAGAAAAATAAGACCTTATAGTCCAGGTCTTCTCCTGATGAAAATTGATGTATAGTGAAAAAGTACAGCAGTGTCTTCAATTGTGAAACAGCATTTGGTTTCTGCTCTGAAAAATCTAGATTTAAAGATTACCCTTCAAAAAGAATCACAAAGACAACTATTTCAGTAATTTTTATGTCTTCCAAATATTTCTTTCAGATGATTGATAGTTTTTAAAAAACAAACCAACCTAAAGATAAGGGGAGCCCTTGCTTTTCCTTTAAAAAACAAAAACAAAACAGTTTCTCATAGGAAACAACATGAAAGCAAGTGCCTGAGACCATGGGAAAAGATCCTTGGCATGTTTTCAAAGTTCGTCTGATTATGTCAGGTTAATGATGATAGAACAAAAGGTTATTAAACTTACCTCCAGCTCTCATCTCCCTTCAGCTTTCCAGTTCTCCTGGGAAGCGATAGTCTTTGAAGAGAAAGAATGTTAGTGCTTAAATGTAGAGGCTTAATTTCTTCTCAGAAGACCATACAGGAGGATGTGAACATTCTGTGGCAAGCCTCCAGAGATAAATTCTGTTCCTGTTAGGGAATAGGAGATCTCTAATTCTAGGTGGGCTAATGCAGGGAGAAGATATTTTGAAACCTCATATAGAGTTCCTCATCATAAACCATCTGTTCCAATCCGTTTGTTAAAAAAAAATCAGTGTTTTGATGTCAGTAAAACTAAAAATCGTGAAAGCCCAAAGAAGATGACAATGTAAGAGACTGAGGTAGCAGTAAATTGTGAGGCCACAGAATGTAGTTGTGTATAGCTCCAAATGTAAATGTTGTTTGTTAGGCACAGCATTTTATATAAAAAGCTTAGAATTAGAGACCAGGACCACAGTAGAGCAGATCAACAGGACTAGAAGCTGGTTCTTTGAGAGAATCCATAAAATTGATAGACCACTGGCAAAACTTGTCCAAAAACAAAGAGAAAGGACTGAGATTATTAAAATAATGACTGAAAAGGGAGAGGTCACGACCAGCACCATTGAAATTGCAAGGATTATTAGAAACTTTTATCAACAGCTATATGCCAAAAAACTAAACAATCTGGAAGAGATGGAGGCCTTCCTGGAAACCTATAAACTACCAAGACTGAAACAGGAAGAAATAGATTTCTTAAATAGGCCAATTAACTATGAAGAAATTGAGTCAGTGATAAACAACCTTCCAAATAATAAAACTCCAGGCCCAGACGGTTTTCCTGGGGAATTCTACCAAACATTCAAAGAAGAAATAATACCTATTCTCCTAAAGCTATTTCAAAAAATAGAAACAGAAGGAAAGCTACCAAACTCATTCTATGAGGCTAATATTACCTTGATCCCCAAACCAGGCAAAGACCCCCTCAAAAAGGAGAATTACAGACCGATTTCTCTAATGAATATGGATGCCAAAATCCTCAACAAGATCCTTGCTAATAGAATCCAACAGTACATTAAAAGGATTATCCATCATGACCAAGTGGGATTCATACCTGGGATGCAAGCATGGTTCAACACTCGCAAATCAATCAATGTGATACATCATATCAACAAGAAAAGACTCAAGAACCATATGATCCTCTCAATTGATGCAGAAAAAGCATTTGACAAAATACAGCATCCTTTCCTGATTAAAACCCTTCAGAGTGTAGGAATAGAGGGTACATTTCTCAATCTCATAAAAGCCATCTATGAAAAGCCTACTGCAAGCATTATTCTCAATGGGGAAAAGCTGGAAGCCTTTCCCTTAAGATCAGGAACACGACAAGGATGCCCACTCTCGCCACTATTATTCAACATAGTACTAGAAGTCCTTGCAACAGCAATCAGAAGACAAAAAGGGATCAAAGGTATCCAAATCGGCAAAGAAGAAGTCAAACTGTCTCTCTTTGCAGATGACATGATACTCTATATGGAAAACCCAAAGGAATCCACTCCCAAACTATTAGAAGTTATAGAACAATTCAGTAAGGTGGCAGGATACAAAATCAATGCCCAGAAATCAGTTGCATTTCTATACACGAATAACGAGACTGAAGAAAGAGAAATTAGGGAATCCATCCCATTTACAATAACACCAAAAACCATACGTTACCTTGGAATTAACTTAACCAGAGACGTAAAGGACCTATATGCTAGAAACTATAGATCACTTTTGAAAGATATTGAGGAAGACATAAAAAGATGGAAAAATATTCCATGCTCATGGATTGGAAGAATTAACATAGTTAAAATGTCCATACTACCCAGAGCAATCTACACTTTCAATGCTATCCCGATCAAAATACCGAGGACATTTTTCAAAGAACTGGAACAAATAGTCCTTAAATTTGTATGGAAACAGAAAAGGCCCAGAATCTCCAAGGAATTGTTGAAAAGGAAAAACAAAGCTGGGGGCATCACAATGCCGGATTTCGAGCTGTACTACAAAGCTGTGATCACAAAGACAGCATGGTACTGGCACAAAAACAGACACATCGACCAATGGAACAGAATAGAGAACCCAGAAATGGACCCTCGGCTCTTTGGGCAACTAATCTTTGATAAAGCAGGAAAAAACATCCGGTGGAAAAAAGACAGTCTCTTCAATAAATGGTGCTGGGAAAATTGGACAGCTACATGCAAAAGAATGAAACTTGACCACTCTCTCACACCATACACAAAAATAAACTCCAAATGGATGAAAGACCTCAATGTGAGACAGGAATCCATCAAAATTCTAGAGGAGAACATAGGCAACAACTTCTATGACATCGGCCAGAGCAACCTTTTTCACGACACATCGCCAAAGGCAAGAGAAATAAAAGATAAAATGAACTTATGGGACTTTATCAGGATAAAGAGCTTCTGCACAGCCAAGGAAACAGTCAAAAAAACTAAGAGACAGCCCACGGAATGGGAGAATATATTTGCAAAGGACACCACAGATAAAGGACTGGTATCCAAGATCTACAAAGAACTTCTCAAACTCAATACACGAGAAACAAATAAACAAATCATAAAATGGGCAGAAGATATGAACAGACACTTTTCCAATGAAGACATACAAATGGCTAACAGACACATGAAAAAATGTTCAAAATCATTAGCCATCAGGGAAATTCAAATCAAAACCACACTGAGATACCACCTTACGCCAGTTAGAATGGCAAAGATAGACAAGGCAAGAAACAACAATTGTTGGAGAGGATGTGGAGAAAGGGGATCCCTCCTACATTGTTGGTGGGAATGCAAGTTGGTACAGCCACTCTGGAAAACAGTGTGGAGGTCCCTTAAAAAGTTAAAAATTGAACTACCCTATGACCCAGCCATTGCACTACTGGGTGTTTACCCCAAAGATACAGACGTAGTAAAGAGAAGGGCCATATGCACCCCAATGTTCATAGCTGCATTGTCCACAATAGCCAAATCATGGAAGGAGCCGAGATGCCCTTCAACAGATGACTGGATTAAGAAGCTGTGGTCCATATATACAATGGAATATTACTCAGCTATCAGAAAGAACGAATTCTCAACATTTGCTGCAACATGGACGGCACTGGAGGAGATAATGCTAAGTGAAATAAGTCAAGCAGAGAAAGACAATTATCATATGATTTCTCTCATCTATGGAACATAAGAACTAGGAGGATCGGTAGGGGAAGAAAGGGATAAAGAAAAGGGGGGTAATCAGAAGGGGGAATGAAACATGAGAGACTATGGACTATGAGAAACAAACTGAAGACTTCAGAGGGGAGGGGGTGGGGGAATGGGATAGACTGGTGATGGGTAGTAAGGAGGGCACGTATTGCATGGTGCACTGGGTGTTATACGCAACTAATGAAGCATCAAACTTTACATCGGAATCAGGGGATGTACTGTATGGTGATTAACATAATATAATAAAATAAAATTAATTAAAAAAAATAAAAAAATATATAAAAAGCTTAATAAATGGTGACATATTCTGCAGAAGATCGGTCTAAAGAGTGGCTACAGAGGCCGTTTTCCAGATAACTCATTTGGCTGGTAGAAACTTAAGGCGTGTTTTAAAAGGTCCAGACCTTAAATCACAGAAGCTGTGAGGAAACTTAAACATAAATATAGAGTCTGGTATGTGGGAAATCTATAATTAAAATTAAAAAGCTTAGCTATTATGTGAAAAGAACCTATCACAACCCTTTTTAACATCAGCAATTCTGATTTAATGCAGTCTGTGCATGTTGGATGACTGTTCTGCTCTGTCATGTGGGCATTTTTTTTTCAACCTCTGTGGCCTTAATGTTTGATCCTGACAGGATTTGCGTCATTGATCCATATCACTGCCAGTGTGATGTCAGCATGTGGGTGTGCAGTTATTGAGAGATAGTTAATCTAATGTGCTGCAGTAAAACCCAAGCACTATTTCCTACTTGAATAACAAAGAATGATTCATCATTGTTCACATTAGACTGATACTAAAAATAGTGTTCACAACTGCTACATCCATGCACATTAATATCACAGCCTTTGTAGATTTCTAAACAAGACACTAAAAATAACTTCTTTAGAAACAGGTACTTGATAAACACATCTCCTACTTTAAGTTTTTTTTATCTGTATACAGTTCAGTTTATTGCTAAAGATAAATTCTAACCATGATATGTCATTCTTCAAACTTTTTCTACTTGGTGTGGTTATCGCTGATAAATCTAAATGCTTAGCAAATCTAATTATAGAAATTTTCAGGGGCGCCTGGGTGGCACAGCGGTTAAGCGTCTGCCTTCAGCTCAGGGCGTGATCCCGGCATTATGGGATCGAGCCCCACATCAGGCTCCTCTGCTATGAGCCTGCTTCTTCCTCTCCCACTCCCCCTGCTTGTATTCCCTCTCTCACTGGCTGTCTCTATCTCTGTCAAATAAATAAATAAAATCTTTAAAAAAAAAAAAGAAATTTTCAATTAGCTGTACACAGATAAATGAAATTACCCGTAATTCTGAATCCTACTTAGGCTCCTAATTTAAGCAGTCTACTTAGCCAACCTTTAAAAAGAATATATTTTCATGGAAAAATCCTTAAACATCTAAGCAGTGAATAATGACCTTGATCTTTTCTCTTTCTTCTATAACTCTCTGCCTTATTCTGTTCCCAAATTATGATCACCAACTTGTTAAATTCCAAGACTCAAGGCCTATACTAATTGCCTGCCTCAAGTGAATAAATGTTACCAGGTGTGTAGACTTATCTAGTAGGCATCTACTATTAATAGGGTGACTTTATTGGTCCCAGTTTGTCTAGGACAGCCCCAGTTTATACCTCTCATCTTGGTGTCTAACCAGTTTAACATTTGTTCCAGACTTTTCATTGTTTAACAGAGTATAATTAGTGGTTCCATTAAAATAAGCTGTGATGTTGGGGTGCCTGGGTGGCACAGCGGTTAAGCGTCTGCCTTCGGCTCAGGGCGTGATCTCGGCGTTGTGGGATCGAGCCCCACATCAGGCTCCTCCACTATGAGCCTGCTTCTTCCTCCCACTCCCCCTGCTTGTGTTCCCTCTCTCGCTGGCTGTCTCTGTCAAATAAATAAATAAAATCTTAAATAAGTAAGTAAGTAAGTAAGTAAATAAATAAATAAATAAATAAATAAATAAATAAATAAATAAGCAAGCAAGCTGTGATGCATCTGGTCATCTGCCATTTTGTATTTCAAGCTTCTGTCATGATTTCCTCTAGTAAGCAGTATATCGATCCATCTCTTGTTTTCACTTTAACCTCTGATTAAATCTTAAAGGCAGAGTAAATTGTTTCTTTTTTCTGACCCTTACCAGAAGTAAGTCAGAGATAGTAGTTAAGGTAGTTAGAAATAAAGTGTTCTTAGATATAGAGGGCTAGGGTCTGCTAACACCTTCCAGTCTCCTGTGGTGGTGGCTACTGAACAAGTATGTGATGCTTCTGCCCCTTCTGGCCACTTGGCATTACAAGGCCACCGGTTGGAGTTGATCAATGGGAAGGATATAGGTTAGATGAATGTAAAATACATGCAGGAATAAAATCTAAGTATCCCTGCCACAGAATATATGGGGGGAAAAAGGTCTGAGTGGTTTTGTCATTTATTGTATAAATCTGTAACTGCTGAATATTGGCAGTGGTTTTTTTGTGTGTGTTTGTTTTTTTGCAATAAACCCTTTTGGTAACAGTGAGCTAAAAAAATCTAAATTTGGTGAAATATTCAAAGGAAGCATAGAGACAGTTCAGTAAGTTTTGTTTATTAAAATTTTGAAGGTATTATGAAAATATTTGGAGTAAAATATTTACACATTTCAATAAGAAAAAAAATAGTATGAAGAATATCCTCTACTTAGCAGAATTGGCTCCCAGCTGACCAGATGGCACCTAAGAATCAGAGTATTCTCTGAATACAAATATTGTAGTCTTAAAATATTACAGAAAAGATTATTAACCATAAAATATAACAGTTGCAGGCAGTTTATGAAAAAACTAAAAATGAGATATATTGAAGAATGAAAATTTTCAGTCATATACGAGAGATAGTGGAATTAAGAGACAGATACAGCTAACAGATCGACTAAAGTACATGGATATGTACTAAGAATTATCCATTAACGCTACTCTAATATCCAGATATTCAGTATCAAGAAGTCCACAAAATATTCTTTAACATACTTGCATGTTTTTAATAAGGCATTTTATTTTTTTAGCATTTTTAATAGAGCTTTTCATGTCCTTCCCTGTAATAAAAGCAATTTGTCAATCAATAAAGAATGATTCCAAATTATGTAATTCTAATGATTTTTAGGCTGCTCTATCACCTTCAGAAGTGTCCTAGTTTGGATAATGATAACATGGTTATCCTGCCTCTGCTCTATTTCCTCCCTCCTTGCCAGAGCTTAACCAGCCTTCAAAAACAAATCCTTATTTCTCTTACTGCTAAGAGTTATTCCCAAATCGTTGTCCATAGATTTAGGGACATTTCATCAGTCTAAGAAATGGAAAAAATTAGGATAATGTAGTGGTTTTTCATTAGGCTAAATTTATTTAAAGACTTTTTTTTTTAATTCTGAAGTTAAGTCCCTTCTTTTTTGAGGTTAAAATATTCTTTATGAATGATGCAATAATATATAATAGACTTCCTTCTGCTCTTAATTTCTTCCCTCTTTCCCTTTAATGTCATAATTTGGCCTTATAAAAAGCCTTACCTTAATGAGTCCCCAGAATTTGTTTTAAATTTTACTGGCACATAAATCAAAGCACTTGGGAAATACTGCATCAGAACACAGATATCTCTGTTCTCTTGACCAATCTCTGGCTAATACCTAGCCTCTTCATCCAGCTTCCCTCAACCCCAGTCAGTCCAAAAACATACCTGGTTTTAGGATGATCCGTACATTTGCTTTCTTTTGGCATGAACCATGTAAAGTAAAACTTTTATTAAATTGATAACCTTAGTTTAATATACTAAAGAGGGAAATTATAGAAAAAGAAAATGCTACTGTGTGGCCAGATCTGCAAGGTGACTAAGGCCCCTAAAAAGGAAAGAAGAAAAACATGGGCCGGCAAATCAGAGATTTAAAAGAAACAAAGTTTGAATTGTGCCCACAAAGTTATAGGTTCAGATTCTTTGCTCCACTTACCTTCCTGAGATTATTTGCATGTGTCATTGTCAGTTACTCCCCAGCAAGGGAGTCTTCCCATAGAGGACTAGATTAGTTGCAGTTGACTACGTGGACATGCATCAGTTATGCATGAGCTTAACACACGTTATTTAGATGTTAATCGAGAACCTGTACCCCTAATGCTGCTGCAAGAGTCAGGATCATAGTTATAGTCGGTCAGTCTTCTGAAGAATTGGATATATAGTTGTAGAGGAGTAGAATGAGATGTATTTCACATTCTCACTCTTAAGTTCATGTCTTATTGATTTGAAACCACTGAGCTGAATGAGTCTGCTTCTTAAATTTTCTAACATGCAAATGACCCAGACTGATTACAATCCAAGAGCAGCCTTAATAAACAACTGATCTTCTTTACTTATTGCCAGAATTTTATAAAATGAAAGTCAACTCTTCCAACTTTAATTTGCCTCAGAGCTAACAATCCCTTTCTGCAAGTCAGCTGATTCGGCTGTCTTACTATCTTAGCTGTTTATTTTGCAACTGTTTTTGAGGATATGTTGCTTAAAGTTAGACATTTATTGATGCATTACTGAATTTTATATATGGCAGAAGTGAGCATTGGGTTATACCTGCTTTAGTTTTTTCCAAGCCAAATAATTGGGGCTATGCTCTATGGCAGTTTGAGACACTTGATCTGCAGAAGAGAAGGACTAGCTTGATAGTGTGGTCCTTGAGGTCTTAATTTTAACCTTATTTCAGTTCATACAAACCAGAGAGGTTTTATGGCCTGACTCTAGAGGGCATAAAACCAGCCTCATTCCTTATTTATATTTTCTCTATTAATTTTCCCTTTTCTTCAGCTTGTCAATTATTTTGTTTTGGGTTTTGTTTAGTTATGTTATTTTGAGGGTTTTTTTTAGCTTTTGTTTTTGTTGCTATGTGTATCTCTTAAATCTCCTCAAGTTACTTTTGGAACAGGTTTGGCTATTAATTAATTCACTAACTGTTTTCCATATGGTATCCCTCACTTACTAGAAAATTTTAGAGTCTTCACGAGAGTTATGTATTTAGGTGCGTTTTCCTTTGTTATCATTATCCGTAACTAGCAGGTATTTGAGGTGTATTGTGTGCGGTCTTCCATCCAAATGTTTGGTGCTTTTCTATTTGTAGTTTATCTTCAAGCGAATTTTGGTATTATTATGCTGCAATTTTTCTCATTCATTTTATAATTTGTAGTATTTGTTATATCCTAAACAGGAGAGGCAGCATAATGTAGTGGTGAAGAACACGGATTTCAAAGCTAGACCACCCAATTCTTTTGACAGCTTACTAGCTGTGAGACCTTGAAAGTTAGAAAATGGAAATAATAGTTATCCTACTTTAGAGGGATATTATTCAGATTAAATGAGTTAATATCTGTAAAGCACTTAACACCAGTGCCTGGTACCCGATAAGTGTATATAAACAATGTCACCCAAGTGTCACCTAGTGCTTGTATTGACAGATCTACCTGAAAATCAGTAGTTCAAGAATGGTAACAGTTAACGTGTCAAAATGTTATCAGAAAGTCCAAACAATTGCTGTGACATGTCATGCTATTGATTTAAGAGAACCCTCTGCAAAATGTTTCAGACAGTGTTGTGAAAATAAAAAGCAGGTGCATTTTAAGTTTGCTAGAATTCTCATATAATCAGGTAAGAAAGGGAAAATGAAGACTATGCTCATCACTGCATAATGCGTTCTTGTAATTGTAGAGTTCTTGATGCATCCTTTCTCTTTGTTTATTCCTCTGGGAAAATTGTTTGATGAACATCGTTGAATTAACAAGGTCTTTAGGAAACATGAAATATGTCTATTTTACACTGTCCTTATTATAACTGAAGAATTCTTGAGGGTGTGGACCATATCACTAAACCTGGTCATTAGAACTCCATGGTAACTGTGAGGATATGAGGGTGGAGAGCTAAATCTTGTTAGAAGGGTTGAAAATAATGAATGCAACAGAAATAACCAGTAGAGCAAAGAGCTAGTAGAAGATGAAATAGAAATCAGATCAAGATTAGAAGTGGAGAGATAGCTTTGACCTAGTGAGGGAACAGTGATTTTTCTGAAGATAGAAGAAAGAAGTGAAAAACGTTTGTAAATAATATTGAAATAGTCGATTTCATGCTGACATATGTGATTGAGGTCAGATTGGGAAAGTCCTTAAAGGGTGGTAGGAGATCTTTGATAATCACTGTAGAAAACAGGATAGGCTATTAACCAGGGATAAATTCCTGAAAGGATTCCTGAGCAATGCTGATGGCTGACTTAAGGTTGGCGATAACTAAATTTACAAACATGACAGTCTGAGTGCCATTTGATTTCTACAGTTCAAACAGCATCACATGCCATAGAGAAATTGTTAATGAAAAGAAGGGTCAATCTTTGCAGCAAAATGCACTGTGTTCTTCTAAGAAATTGTGACGGCCACTCTAACCTTCAGCAACCACCATCCTGCTCAGTCAGGAGCCATCAACATCGAGGCAAGACCCTCCACGAGCAAAAAGATTATGACTCACTAAAAGTTCAGATGATGGTTAGCATTTCTTAGCAATAAAATATTTTTAAATTAAGGTACATCCATTTTTTTAAACATAATGCTACTGCACAGTTAAAAGACTACAGTGTAGTGCAGATCTAAGAGAAGTTAATTATCTGGTTAGAATTGGGGACTTTGTGGGGAGGGGATGTAAAAGGAAGACATCCATGGGAAAGGAAATCAGGCAATGAAGGCAGTGCAGGAGGAAAGGGAAATCATTATGAAAAAGAACAAATGTTGTAGAAGAGAAAATGGAGAGATGAAAGATAGATGTTGGTGGCCAGAGACTGCAACTTGAAAAGTCTGAGGTTTCAAAGATGAGATAGTGGAATTCTAAGTGATAAGTTCCAGAATGTGTCTTTGAACATGGGTTACTAAAAACAGAATGGAAGAGTTCAAGAAAGTTTGAGGGTAAGTTTTTTGTATATTGAAGTCATTGTGCTTATGGACAAGAGTGGGATAAAGGGGAAAAACCGTGAACTGGTACCAAAGTTCTCAATAAATGAGAACTGAGCACGACGGCAATGAAAAGGGGTAGAGGGTGATCTACTCATACAACATGATCTAAAGGAAAAAGAAACTTGAGCGTGAGACAGGAACCACTGTGGTAACGGGGAACAGCCTTGGGGTATCTGGAAACTGCCTCAGGAGAGAATGGGAAGCCTCTGCTCCCTGGGGCTGCTAGAAAAATTGTCCTGGAGGGAGCCAGATTTCACTTAAAGGAAATACATCAACAGATCTTCTGTGAAAAGGTTGAGGATATAAAGGAATTTATTTATAATGGGTGAAAAAGTTCTAGTGAGCAAATGGAAAGAATTGAAAAAGGAGATCATCAGTAAAAGAGTCAAGAAATGGAAACAAAGCTGTGTGAGAACATGAGGAAAAATGAGGAGGTGGGCTGCCGGGGCTTGCTTTTTCTTTAAGGACTGGAGATCAGAGGAATGGTTAGATTTGCTGAGAGGCTGAGTTCAGCATTTACAAGTAGATTCTGTTGAGACCTGGACACTCTTCACTCTCAGGCCTTGTTCTTCAGGAGCCTTGCCTTTCTGGAGGAACTTTGTAATTAACAATTACCCTTTGCCACTTTAGAGAATGGTCCTTTAGTATCTTATCTCCTCTGGGGTGTCTGACATGTATTTATTGAAACCTATTGCTCCAGGTTATATCTCTTGCTAGTTATTTTCCACATTCTTGGGAGAGTGGGGCTTTGAAGATGATTTACCTATTTTTAACTATAGCCTTATCATTAGATAATTCTGCCTTTGCCTCATTGTGCGCCCTTGGCAAGTTACTTAACTGCATGCATTCTGCTTCAATTTCCCTATCTCTAAATGATGCGTACTTCAGTTATCCTGAGGACTGAGTTAACACATGTAAATCACTCCGAATGGTGCCTGGGACATACTCTGCAATATATAATTATTATTTTTGAAAACACTGATTATTCACACTTTTATTTATAATAATAGCTATCATTTATTGAGTCGTGCCAACCAGTATACTCAGTACTTTAAATATATCTAATTTAATTCTCAGAACACTGTTGTGAGGTTGATTTTTTTAACCTTTTTACAGAAGGAAACCACCACAAAGAAGAGCAATAAATTGCCTTGCTAAAAAATGTTGAAGCTTTTATTAAATCTTTTGGTACCAAAATTTTTCTTTCCACTGTGCAACTTGTAAACAAATCACAGTCGTTATCATTACCTATCCATTTGTATTAGCTATTAATAAATTCCCTTAGCTTACATAGCACCATAAAGTAATGAAAAGACCTCCAGAAGTTCTTGCAGTCTTCTTCCCCTCACTTGTAACGCCTTTGGTCTCTTTCCTGGTCTCCAGGGGAGCTTGGGTAGAGTGCTCTGATCCTGAACTGTGGCCTGTCTATTAAGATTTCATGGACCCGAGCGAGAATGCCATCCACCAAGTATCTGTATTAATGTCCAGATTAAATCGTAAAATAAACATGCAACAACAACAAAACAAAATCAGAAATAAAGTTAAAAAAAAAACGCTTAAAGTGGTAGGCTTTATTAACTTGAGAGGCAAATGCCAGCCTGAAACATAAAACCCACGTTTGAGGAACACATTACATTGATCAAGCCAGTATTCTATAGACAGTTGTGCTGTGGGCATTCCCTTAATGTTTGAGCATAGGGAGTGGATTAGGTTACTGAAGGACATATCAGAGCGAATCCTCTAAATTAATAAACGTTATATATATCTTAAACTTTATAAATGAAAGTAGCAGATTGGATAATAGAAACTGAATTACAAGGTAACGTCTATGATGTTAGAAAGGAGGGAAATGAAAACAAAAAACGGTTTTATATCAAGTATGTATTTCTTTACGTGTAATTTGATGAGCTTTTGGGTTACTTCACGAGGAAGTCTGAAAGATCGCAAAATTCAAGGCAGCAGCAGTAGAAACCATTTAATCATTTACTATATCCCAAAAGCGGGCGGCGGGAATGTTTGCTTTTTTACCCCCTTCCTTTTCAGCGGGTCGCTGCAAGTCACGTGATAGGTATCACGTGACTCGGTCAAAGGATCTTTTCCTCTCACTGCTTTGCAAAAAAAAAAAAAAAAAAGCGGAACCGTTCTCCAATTAAAGCTGTTAACGTGTACTACGCTGTTTCCTTGTTGGATTTTGTTTTCTGCTGCTACTGTAAAAACAAAATGAGTGGTAAGATTTGCTGACTGTTTTTGAACATTCTTTTATTTTAAAACATAGAAAGCATTGTATTAATCTAAAGTCATGCCGTGTGTGCTTTTTCAGTAGATGCCAAATCTGTCGCAGTAAAAATATTTTAAATTGTGGCCATGTAGTTATAAAAAGATTAGACTCTATTTGGAGATGGGCTGATTTTATATTCCATAGAGTATTCCTTTCCAGCGCCTTTATTTTACTACGTTTTTCTGTTTACCACTAAAATCTGAATATTGGCATCAGATTATTTGGAAGCCATTGTGAAAGCTTATAAAGAGAATGTGTAGCACGTCAGCAGCCCGTTGCATTTTAAGAATTTTAAACTGAAATTTGTAGTTTCGTCAAAAAAAAAAAAACCCAAAAACCTCTTAAATGTGAATGTATGCTAATAAAAAAATAAGGAATTTAATTTACAGTAGATGAAATATTGTCTTTATTAAGTTATTGATGGCACTTTTTAAGGAATGGAGGTGAGGGGGCTTCTCAAATTTCTTAAGACAATTGGTGAATAAGGATTGTTTGCTCTTCTGCAAGGTTTTAGAATAGGAAATATGCCCTTAAAAATTATTTTAATAGCTTTTGTTTGGGGGTAGATTTTGCTTAGATCATGTAGATTATTAAGGAGCTGTTGGGTGTATCTACACTTGTTCAGATACAGCTACTCTTGTGCCAGATGTACATTTAATGGTGCAATCTGTAACAGATTTGCCTTCTTTACTGGGACAGAATACTCCCCCCTTCACTGCATTTACAGGGTTTGTAGTTATCTTTTAGTATTTTCAATATTTTATTTCAACAATAAAAGTATTGGTGAAATAAGGGGGTAGACGAACATTTTCATCATAAGCATGCAAGGTTTTAGGGGTTTGCTGCTGTAGACAGAAAGAGGAACTGAAGTGCCGTAAGTATTGTAGTTCTAAATTGTTATTTACTATGTTTCTATAATGGGACTTCTATGTGTTCAGTGTTGGATGTTATTTTACACCAGTATTTTAGGTATTAAATATGGTATCCATGAATTGTCTTTTAAAAAAAATTAACCATGTACCATTTCTGCCTCGGGATAAGAAAATTTACTTGCTAGAGTGAAATAATTACTTCCTAGAGAAATGAGTTAATAATTATTCCTGGACAGCAACTAGTAATGTATTTACTGCTGGTTTATTTTAAGTTGGGTTTGTTCTGTTTTCAGTATCACACTTAAATATAATTAAAGAATACAGTAGAATTTTGTTCTAAAATATAAACCATAAAGCAGCTTTCAAAGTATATGGTTTGAATTGTAATTATGTAGTATTTATGTATTTATATTTTTAGTAAAAGGAGGGCAGTCCAAAGCAGCTGTGTAGTTTTGCATTTTTAAATATAATCAGCAATAACTTATTTTTTACTCTGGTGGCTGAAAAGCAACAAAAGCCTATTCTCATGACTTGATGTAAGAATTAAATTTGACAACATGTGAAAGGAATCACAGTCCCTGGCACATTTAGTAGAAGCTCAAAAAATATTAATTTCCTTTACTAAGATTACAAATAGGATTTTCGATGAAATCTCTTTCTGGTTCCCAGCTAAAGTTCACATATTATGAATAATATCTGAGCGAGTTTCAGGATTCATAAAGCTTTCTTTTTTTTTTTTTTTAAGATTTTATTTATTTGGCAGACAGAGCACACAAGCAGGGTGAGTGGCAGGCAGAGGGAGAGGGAGAAGCAGGCTCCCTGCAGAGCAGGGGGAGCCCTATGTGGGACTCGATCCCAGAACCCCAGAATCATGACCTGAGCTGAAAGCAGTCGTTTAACCAACTGAGCCACCCAGGCACCCATAAACCAGGATTTTCTTAAAACTGTTTCCATTTTTTCTTGAGTCCAGCATAGAGAAGTTAAAAGGTAAGTTTTGGATAAGTCCTTTCTTGCCTAGAGGTATAAAGCACCTGACAAGTTTTATTTTGTAAATTAATAGGTTAATGTTGGCTTAAATGTAGGAAAATTTTGTTCTTGCTTTCTCTCTTGTTTTTTAAAGATAATGAAGGCTTTAATTTTCCTTAGAAGCTTTGGAGCCTCAAATTACATCAGTTGCCAGTAATGCATAGTATTTTAATGTTTACTAAATATGTTGTAAAGCTATATCCTTAAATGAAACTGCTTGGTTTTGAATCCTTTTTCTACCACTAGGGCAGACGTAACCTCTCTGCCTTAATTTCCACGTGTGGAAAATGGGAATAATAATAATAATAGTTACCTACTTGTAGAATGATTCTGAGGAGAAAAAAGAACACAAAAGTCCTAGCATATAGTAAGTTAGTATTAGCTGTATATAATTAGCTATTTTAAGAAAATATTCCAAACAACTTCATGTATTTGGTGGGCTTGTTTAGGACGGAAAGACTATTTTGTTGAAAAGTTATTTTTAGGGGTGCCTGGGTGGCCCAGTTGGTTAAGCGTTTGCCTTCATTCAGCTCAGGTCATGATCCCAGGGTCCTGGGATCGAATCCTACATCAGGCTTCCTGCTTAGTGAGGAGTCTGCTTCTCTTCCCCCTCCCCTGCTCATGCTCACACTCTCTCTGTGAAATAAATGAATTAAATCTTTTTTAAAAAAGAAAATAATTTTTATAGTCATATATAGCATAATTTGGTAGTCTGACCCCGCACAGACACACACACACACAAGCTCCTTACTTCCTCATACCCACTTGAGTCTTTAATCTCTTCTCTCTCCCCCCCATCTCTTCTTTCTTTCCTCTCTCCTTCCACTTTTCTCTTCCCTCCCCTTCTCTTCCTCTGTTCCAGCCCTCTTCACTCCCTCTTCCCTTCTCTTTCTCCAGTTATCTCTCCTCCTTTCTTGCCTGCATTTTTCCTTCTCTTATCCTTCTCTTTTCTTCCCTCCCTTCTTCTGTTACCACTGTTTAGCGTATACTCCTGAACCCACCTTTTCCTACATTCTCTTTTCTCTTTCCTTCCGTCTCACCGTCTTTCCCCTCCCCCTACCACCAACCACTTTGTTGCTTGCTTGTCACTCCTTTCCTTCCCTGAAAGGAGAGTGGCTGTACTCTGGATTTGTTCTAACCTCCAGGCTCTTCATTCTGTTTTCCTGAAGTATGTATAATGTTACCAGTGAATTTTTCTGCTCTATGATTAAGCTTTTCCTCTTTCTTTTCTTTTATAACTGATATCCATTGTATGTACTCTGCAGGTTGAAATTCTGCATATAAAAAGAACTCTTCCCCCATTACATTCTTCGTAAACTCTTGGGTGCATTTATTCCTAAGAAATGAGTGAGGCTCCTTGAGAAGGTTTAATTTCAAGTTATTAAAAACTAATGGGTGAGGGGACAGTGCAGTCTAAAGTTACAAGGAAAAAGGGATCTGAAGGTGAGATGCTTTTTTTAAAAGGTTACATAAAGCAAGTAAGATTTTAGTTACTAGAAAAAATAAAACACACCTTGCCAAAATACCTATTTTATCCCACAAACGTTACGAGAGAAGATAAATGAGATAATATTTATGAAAGTTATCCAGAAAGGATAACAGTAAAAATGAAAGAAAATGTAGAATAAGATAAGCTGAATTTTCCTTTTTTTTTCCGGAACTTTTCGGTG
This sequence comes from Ailuropoda melanoleuca, assembly GCF_002007445.2. Taxonomy (NCBI): domain Eukaryota; kingdom Metazoa; phylum Chordata; class Mammalia; order Carnivora; family Ursidae; genus Ailuropoda; species Ailuropoda melanoleuca. The sequence goes on along the minus strand of NC_048224.1, from coordinate 83,157,407 downwards.
TAAGAAACAAAAATTGTTCCTTGGCTAAATATGCATATATAATATTTTTCTAACTTTGTTTTCAAGCCCCTACAAACATGACTTACATATTACACAAGAAGCTTTGAATGCTAACAAAGCAAGTCCCAAATTTCTAACTCTTCTTTCTCTTTTTGCTCTTCCCTCTTGATTTTTTTTTTCCTATTGCTTTTCAGAATTTTGCCTTTTGTATCTTTCGTTGATTTTATATGCAAAGTTTAGGTTGATTTTCCTCTAGGTCAGTGTTTCTTAATTTGCATAATCATAAGATTCACCAGATATATTTGTAAAATAAATATACTGACTCAAGACCCCACTGTAAGCATAGTAAAGAATCTCTAGGGGAGCCTGGAAATGTGTGTTTTAAAAAGCTCCCCAGGTGACTATTATGACCATTATACAGGTTAAAAAAACACAACTGCAGGTAAAGAATAATCAGTGCACTTTACAAGATAAATTTTTGTTCTATAGCAGATGAATCATCTGAATTTCTTTTCATAGTACGATAGTTACTGTTAATTTAAGCATTTAGTTTAGATGAAGTATTCAGAGTGGAATTCAAGTTGTTTTCAACTTTAGCTTGCTAAGTAATCCTCGATTAACACATCATTTCTGTGATCCGTTCAGGTCCTGCTCAGGTTCCAATGATGTCCCCAAATGGTTCTGTGCCTCCTATTTATGTGCCTCCTGGATACGCCCCACAGGTATGTGTTTGTGTTATTTTTCTCTTTATATAGTAGGGATTATAATATTACTGTTTAATTCAGATAAAAATACCATTTCAGTTACTGAAGCTTACCCAGTACAGTATACCTTTGGTATCTATTTCACGTATTCTAGTACAGTTAGTGTATTTGGAAAGGAGGAACAATTAAACTGACAGCATTATCACTTGGTCTTGGCTTTGGGTATTGAATTATTATAGAAAATTAATTCTAGAGCTTTATTTCCGAGTATGTGAATAATGTAAGTAATGTCTTAAGGCTTAAGTGCCTATGCTAACATTTTTTTAAATTAATCATTTGCCTGGAAGTAACCCTAGACAGTATTCCATCCGTATTCATAAAATGTCTCACAAACACCCATAATAATTATATGGCATATTGTGGTACATAGAAGAAAATATAGATCTGTAGACCTCCAGCCCTAAGGGCTAAGGGAATCAGTATCATCATACACCTATAATCCTTTCCTATGCACCACTTGGGAAGCCTTAACTTAATAAAATACAGATGGGGTGCCTGGGTGGCTCAGTCGTTAAGCATCTGCCTTTGGCTCAGGGCGTGATCCCAGCGTTATGGGATCGAGCCCCACATCAGGCTCCTCTGCTATGAGCCCTGCTTCTTCCTCTCCCATTCCCCCTGCTTGTGTTCCCTCTCTCACTGGCTGTCTCTGTCTCTGTCAAATAAATAAATAAAATCTAAGAGAGAGAGAGAGAGAGAGAGAGAAAGAAAGAAAAAGAAAGAAAGAAAGAAAGAAAGAAAAAAAAAGAAAGGAAAGAATAAAATACAGCTAACTTATTTGCACAGGCAAACTGAATTAAACTATAAGGTCTCAGGTGTTCAGTGTCTTTGCTCCTGAGATTCTGTGTAGTCTGCACTCATTGCCTCAGATCCTTTTTAGAAATAATTTAATTTCTTCTTTTAGCACTGAAATTACACTTGAAATTTTCTTCAGGTCCCCTCTTACTTCCTCCCTGATTGTGTCAGAATATTGATGAGATATTGTGATAGATTCAGTGCCCATACTGTGAAGCCCACCGCTATGAATGACAGCAAAAGAAGAGGAGAATAGAAGTCGTATGAGAATTAGAGTCAGAAAAGCTGGATCCATATCTTATTTCAGGCCCTTGCTGGCTGCATGGCCTTGGATAAATCAACTTCCTTAAGTCTCTGTGTCCTAACCATAAGATGGGATGATAACATGTAAGATAACATTTGAAAGTATTTGTAAGCTTTTCAGAAGCTATCTCTATTTTTGTTTGATATGTAGACAGTCTGCATTCTGTGTTAACCCCCAAATCTGCTCTCTGATATGGACCAAACTCAAAGGCCTTTTTTCCAGCCTTATCCTTTTTGTGACCCCCCTAAACGTTTGACACCGCTGATATGGTTTACCCCAAATTTCCTTGACATAATGCTGTCCTAATTCTTTATACTTTTCTTGGTTGCTCTTTCTCAGACCTTTCTCCAGTTGCATAAAGACCATTTCTGGTCTCTTCTCTAGTGTAGTGTAGTTCAGTTCAGCAAATACGTGCTGAATGCACCATGTACTAAGCTCTGTATTTGGTGCTACTGACAATTTATTTCAGTGCAACTAAAGAGTATCCAGCTGGTCTCACATCTAATAGTACCTTTCATTTTTATGGCAAATTCCTCCCCTTCTCATTTCATTCAATCATGACCTTCTGAAAGTAGCTTTCCTTGAATGTTTCCAGGTGCCTCTCCTTTGGGTTCTCATGGCACACTTTGTATATCCTTCTTTTAATGAATTTCCACACCATTTAATAATTTTTCTCTCCTGAGAAGATTATGAACTCTTATAGTTCCTGTACTCCGCAGTATTCAACAAATACGTATTGAGTGCTCATATATGTCAGGCAGTCTTCTAGGTGATTGTGATATATCTGTGAATAAAAGGCAAAGACATCTGTCTCTCTGTAGTTAACATTCTTGAGAGAAGAAAACAATAAGCATATAATACGTGGATAAATTTTGTAGTGTTAGGTGATAAGCAATGGGGGTGTGGAAAAGGAAAGAAAATAGACCTTGGTTAAAATAGGGTAGTCAAGATAGGCCTCATTGGAAAAGCGAAATTTGAACCCAGTCTTAAAGGCCAAGTAGGAGTCTATGTTGCTTAATTTCAGTATTGTTGTGTCTCAGGAAATAGACCTGAGGAGGTGGAGACTGATGGGGGAATAACCATTTGATAGAGCAGTCAGAACACACACTACACTTACTAGTTAAGTCTGCCATCATATATGGGTGCAGTTCATGGCACCCAAAACAATACAGTAATAACATCACAGATCACCTTGACAAATATAATAATAATGAAAATGTTTGTGGGATGCCTGGCAGGGTCAGTTGGTAGAACATGGGATTCAATCTCAGGGTCGTGAGTCCAAGCCCCACTTTGGGTTTGGAATCTACTTAAAAAAAAAAAAAAAAGAAAAGAAAAGAAAGAAAGAAAGTGTTTGAAATATTGTGAGGATTACCAAAATATGACAGAAACACCAAATGAGCAAATGCTTTTGGAAAAATGTCACCAATAGACTTGCTCAACACAAAGTTGCCACAAACTTTCAACAGTATTTGCAAAGCTCAATAAAGCAAAGCACAGTAAAACAAGGTATGCCTGTGTTCACATGCTCACTTGATGTTTTTCTTTCTCTGTGGTTTTGTTAATGCTGTTATCTGGGGAATGTTACTCATTTGCTTATTTCTGCCTTTTAAAAATTTACCCATCCTTGAGGACCTAGATCAAGTTATTTGTACCATCTCTGGGTTATATATTACATGCCACCTAGTATTATTGTAATTGTGGAATTTTATGGGATTTTAAGTTCCTTGATGATTGTAGCTGCCTTTTAGTTATTTTTATTTTGTGGTAACTCAAATACAGTAGATATTTCCTAAATATTTGTCAAATAAGTGAATGAACTTTAACAGTAATCTTACTGGAAGGATTATGTGAGGCTAGTGGGCTACTGTTACCTACTTTAATTTAAGAATAAGACTGTCTCCAGGAAATGTATCATTTTCAAATACACAGGAGTAATCAAGAGACAAAAATCTATACTCTCATCATTATTAAAATAATTGTAATACCCACTATGTAAGACTGGATTCTAGCATTTTGACATCACTGTCGAAATAGCCCCCCATTTCCTAGCATACACAATTTTTAATGTTAGAAAATACTTAAGAATCAGGTTCTGGGCATAGCTAAGCACTTAATATTATCGTCCAAAACTTGACACATAAGGAAACATAATTATCTTAGCAAATCTAGAAGCTGGGAGTTGAGCCAAATGTTAAGACACATAGATGGTATAATAAAGTAAAGGTTGTATTTGGCTCAGCAGGCACCAAATAGCACAGATACTAAATGCATGAATAGCTATCATCTATGGTCTTCTTTTAGACTTTTATGTACTTATCTCCCCTTGTGGCAACGGGTTTCCTCACCTCTATCCCTTGCCATATGTATTTGTATCTTTCAGTGAAAGGCAGTGATCTAAGCGGGGAGAGAGGGAGGTTACATAGTATTTTTGCCATATTATGTAATAAAGTACATCCTAATAGGACTCAGCAAATTTATGCATCCTAAAAAGTTAGGTCAGGCAAGCAAGGGTGGCAGAAATAAAAATCCAGTGTTGGGACTGTTCAGCTCTATCACTGAGGAAATAGTATTATGTACCTAGAGCACATTGGGGCAGAAAAGTGAAAGTCCCAAAGATAGATAGATCTTAATTTAAGATTCAGATCAAGATTTAATGCAAGTAATTTCAGGAGAAACATGGGAAGAAATCACGCTTTACCTAGGATATATCAACCTTCAAATTTGTAATGTTTATTTTTTTTGAAGATTTTATTTATTTGTCAGAGAGAGCACAAGCAGAGGGAGAGGGAGAAGAAGCAGGCTCTGCGCTGAACAGGGAGCCCGATACGGGGCTCGATCCCAGGACCCTGAGCCAAAGGCAGACTCTTAACTGACTGAGCCACCAAGGTGCCCCCAAATTTGTAATGTTTATACCAATGGCATGTCCCTATTAAGTTTAGAAGCACTTCAGCTATTAACTCATCATTAACTCATACATATATTTTAACTTCATTTTTAAGAGAAACAGACAAGGAGAGGATATCAGTAACTTTAGGAGTAATTGTTTCTGTTTTTCTTATTTGAGATTTGTAAAATCCAAACCCTCTGTTAATATTGAATTTGCTACTATTGTAGTTCCTTTGCATTCTTATTCAAGAGTTCTGCAGTATTTTTTTTTATAATATTTGTACTTTATTGCTCTGTACATTCTACTCAAAAATAACGGGAATCTGGATTATTTTATTCTGTTGACCTTAAGTTTTGAAGAGAAGGTTGCTGTTACAAAGATGTAAAATGCCCTTGCCATCAAAAGGGTAGAGACCTAAGGACAATCCCCCCACCTTTACCACTAGTGAACAAAAACAGCTCTTAAAATAGACTTAATTTTTTAGTTACATAGCTTTTATTGTTGGATCAGAAAATGAATCATCATTTTTAGAAATCCTTATATTTCAATAAGCAATTTTTTATTAACCATGAAACTCTTATTGTCTAATATGATAGAGACCTAAAGCTAGTTTGAATGATATGCAGAAAGAAAAACTGTTCATTAGATGCTTAAACATAAAGGAACATTAATTTTGCGACAGGCCAGTGGAAAATATATTTAGTGGTAAAGAGCAAATATAGTTGTGTATTTTATATAATATAGTTGTATATTTTTCTAATCATGATTATGTAGAAAATGTGGAAAGGGTAAGAAAAGGGTAGGAAGAAAATTGCATTGAATGTTTGTAACCTATACTCTCTGTAAACATATAGTATATTGCCCTGTAGCCTTCTTTTTTTTTTTTTAAAGATTTTATTTATTTATTCGACAGAGATAGAGACAGCCAGCGAGAGAGGGAACACAAGCAGGGGGAGTGGGAGAGGAAGAAGCAGGCTCATAGCAGAGGAGCCTGATGTGGGGCTCGATCCCAGAACGCTGGGATCACGCCCTGAGCCGAAGGCAGATGCTTAACCGCTATGCCACCCAGGCGCCCCTGCCCTGGAGCCTTTTAACTACAAAATTACAAACATAATTTTAGACATGACCTTAGTGAGCTTTATTTTTGTAATTTAATAAGAAAGGAGGTTTGTGAGAGATTGATGTGCTTCAATAGAACCAGGAATATGTGCCAACTGAACTAAGATATCAAATGGGAAAACAAAACCTGTAAAACACAAAAAAACAAATGGCAATAGGAGTAGAAAGAATTTAATTTACTGGCAAATAATACTAACTTATAGTCCCTAAGAGCATTGCAGCAGAGAATAATACTTCATATTTTAGTGATGAAATTAATGATTTATCAAGAAAAGATTATAGACTACCTGAATGGGACACCTAAAAAGCAGCATCAGAAGTTCTCTCGTTCTGCCTCTCTTTAATGGCTCCCCTGTTTTTTTATGGAATGTGGGTTGTTATGGTGATGAGAGGGTACCTACCAGGAAGGGGATTGTAGATCTCATAATGTGGGGGAAGGGAGCTATATCATCCTCAGGAAAAGTCTGAGATTACTCCTTTGAGCTGGACTTGGTGTTTCACTGTGCTTTTATGTCAGCACACAGCAATGAGGTCAGTACTTTTTTCAAAGATTCTACATACCCGTCTGATCTGTCTTCTCTGTCAAATGTTTTTGCAGCAGTAATGCTGCCAAAAAACATGGGCAGCATTATTTGTGTGTATGTACAGTTACATATATAAAACAAATGTCTGTTGAATGAGTGGCCAGAAATAATATATTATTATTTAGTAGCTTAAAGTGGGAATAGTTTTGGGTTCAGGGTGAGGCCATCGAAGTAGGTTGCTGAAAGTTAGGCAGAAGCAAAGGTTGTAAGAATTCTAATGGCATGGTGTTGTTAAGGGGGGGTGGATATAATGTGGCGTTCTAGTAGCACTAATGGAATACATTTCTTTCTGGTCATATCATTGATTCAGCAATTTTCTTTGAGCATGTGCCCAGTGCTAGGAGTTGTTCCAGGAGTTGGGAAGAAAATGATAAGCAGAACAGATCTGTCTGTTCTGGTGTATATTCTGGTGAAGAACACACACACAGGATAGAAAATGTAAACACAAACCCCTTTTTCTATAGCCCCTTTTAATTATGTCTGTTGTCAATAAAGGAAAAAACAGGGCTTTGCCTATTAGAAATTGTGTGGCAATTGTAGTTAGGTAGTCAGACCTATGCTTATAGCCCTATTTAATTCTATTTTAACTGTCTAATCTTTGTTTTAATTTTTTTTAACATAGCCTAATTTGGATTATATTTTGTCATNTATAGCCCCTTTTAATTATGTCTGTTGTCAATAAAGGAAAAAACAGGGCTTTGCCTATTAGAAATTGTGTGGCAATTGTAGTTAGGTAGTCAGACCTATGCTTATAGCCCTATTTAATTCTATTTTAACTGTCTAATCTTTGTTTTAATTTTTTTAACATAGCCTAATTTGGATTATATTTTGTCATTTTTTCTTTTCACAATTTACTGATTTTATTTAATCATCACCATTGGTGTACCCTGTTAGTATAAAATTCATTGTCTCCATGGTTGGCCATTTGTCAGCAACTGGACTTAGTGGATAGTTTTGAGGCCCCCAGTAACTTCAGGAGTTACTTGAAGTGGTACAGTTCTCCATACTTTCTTGGTCCTGGTCTGCTCTTTTTTTCTGTTTCCTAGCTTTCTTTTTTTTAATTGTGATAAAATATACGTAACAAAAAAATTATCTTTGTAACTTCAGATGTACAGTTCAGTGGCACTGAGTATATTCACTGTTGCACTACCTTCACTATCATCCATTTACAGAACTCTTCATTTTGCAAAACTGAAACTCTGTACCTAATAAACAATAATTTCTCATTCTTCCTTCCCCCAGCTTATCTTTGTATTTTAAATGTTCTTTTTCAGTAGAAAAATTTCATAATTTCATAAGTAATTTAGCTGTTTCTTTTCAACCAGTGAGATCTTGCTTGTGTTGTGACATTTAAAAAGACACTAGAGAACAAGTACCTGTGGGTTCTATGCCCACAAAGTGGATAAGACATGGAATTAAGGCCAGAGTGCAAGAGTTTAAATGCTAGCTCCTCCACGTACTGCCTATGTGACCTTATTGAGTTACTTAACATCTGTATGCCTCAGTTTCCCCGTCTGAAAAATGGAGATAATAATGCTACCTATTTGTAATATTGTTATGAGGATTAAATAGTTAATACATGTCCCTTGAGGAACTTACAGTTAAGTTATAGGGTAAGACATATGCATTTGGAAAGTTAACAAATACTGCAGTGTTAGAAATGCCTAACAAGTGATACCGAATAAATGTAATAGAAATGATAGGAAGGAGAGGTCATTAAGATTGTGGTCCCCAGAATAGGGTTCATGGAAAGAAATCAAAAGAAACCTTCCCCAGGCCCCTGGCCCCCGCATCTCTAGCAGCATCTGGGGTTACATGCTCTGCTGTCTCATGGCAGCTCACACACTCTTCCTTTTCATCTAAAATGGAAACAGATTTTCCTGCTTCTGTCTAGACCCAGTGCCACCAGTGGAGTCTTGGATTCTGTTCCCTTTTGCCTGCATTTTTTTCTCTGTCTTCCACATCATCAATTTCTTACTGTCTGATGGGTCATTCTTATTATTGTATGAGCATGTTGTAATTGCTCTCACTAAAAACAACAAATTTTTTAGTTTCTTGACTCCACTACTACCAGCCACCACCTAATTTCCGTATTCCCCTCTGCAGGAATACTTCCCAAAATTGGGCTAGAATTAGCTCTCTAATTCTGCTCCCCACTTTTTCCTCTCTTAAATCCATTCTAATCAGGGTTTGCCCCTATGATTAACCAAAACTGTTCTCAAAGTCTCAGTGACTTCCACATTGCTAAATCCAATGGTCAATTCTTAGTCTTCATCTTATTTGACCTTTCAGCAGCATTTGACAAAGTTGATCCTTCCTTCTTGATACACTTCACCAAACTTCCAGACTCTACACGCTTAGTCTTCTTTCTGCCTTACTTGGTTGTCCTTTTCCAGTCTTTTCAGAACTTCAGACTAGTATATCTAACTGCCTACTCAACGTTTCCACTTAGATGTCTTATAGACTTAACCAAATTCACATGTCCAAAACCTGAAACTCCCCCCAAAATAGCTTACTCTTTCCCTGCAAAATAACTTACTCTGCCTTATAGGCTTCCCCTTCAGAGTTGATGGAACACCATCCTTCTATAACTTCTTTTTCTCACTTCTCCAGTGGCATCATCAGCTAATCTTGTTGTTCTGCCTTTAAATATATGCAGAATGTGGACCTCTTTTTACCACCCTGGTCTAAGCCACCACCATTTCTTGCCTAGATACTGCAATAAACTGGTTTTCCTGGTGGTTTTTTTCCCCCTTGTCCTGCAGTGTATTCTCAACTCAGCAGCCAGAGTAATCCTATTAAATATAAGGTGGTATCAGGATTTCTTAACCTTAGCACTACGTACATTTTAGGCCCAGTAATTTTTGTTGTAGGGAATTGTCCTCGGTGTTATAGAGTATTTAGCAGCATCCCTGACCTCTGTACCCACTAGATGCTGGTAGTACCCACCCCCAGTTGTAACAACCAAAAATATTTCTAGATACTGCCAAATGTCTGATAGGGGGCAAAATCACCTCTGGCTGGGCACCAGTGACTTATATCACTTTTCTGCCCAAAACTCTGTGATGGTTCCCCCTTTCACTAACGTAAATGCTCAAGTCCTGGTGCTTATTAATAGCACATATGGTCCTACCTGACCTGGCCACTCCCTTTATCTCTTTGACCTTATCTGCTCTTAGCCTTCTTCCTTATGCTGAACCAGGCACACTGACTTCCATCTAAAACTACTTCTATCTGTTAGGGGCTTTGTTCTGTTTTCTCTACCCAGAACCCTCTTCTGGATTTTTACATGGCTAATTCATTCAGTTACTTCAAGTCTGCTCAAATTTCATTTTGCCAATAAGGCCTATCCTGGTCACACTATTTTATACTGCAGCCTGTCCCACTCCCACAATACTTCTGATCCCCCTTACCTGTGTTTTCCCCCCATGGTACTACCTTGCAACATGCTAAATAAGTTACTCTTGTTTTTGTGTTCATCACCGCTATTAGTATGTGTGCCCCACAAAGACATCACTAACATTTTTTTCGCCTAAATTACCAGTGTTTCTGTCATTTTTTAAATGAGCGGAAAAGGTAAAGTTAGAGCTAGATATGGAAGGATAGATGGGATTTGAATAGTTGTAGATTAAGGGAAGGCAGAGTGAAAAGAAAGATGTCATAAACAAAAGTCCAAGATACGGAAATGTATAGGTCTGTATGAAGATAGCTTTTTAGTATACCAATCTGGCTGGAGTTAAGGGTTCAGGATTTGGTGTAGGAAAAAAATACATGTAGGAAGATAGGTTGGAACAAGACTGAAGGCCAGGTCAGAGAGGATGGACTATAATCCTATCAGAAATGGGAGTCATTTAAGATTTGTGAGTTGGAGAGTTGATAAAGGTGAAGGTAGTATATTGTGACAGACACTGTGGTTTGGCTTACTAAAAATCTATTCCAAATTCCTTCTAATGTCCCTTTCTGTGGGTTAGAGGCTGAAAAGCTGTAAATAGTTTCCAGATTCTCTCCAGCTAGGGCTCCAAATATTTCATTTCTGCCAATTATATGCACTTGTCTGAGTCTTGAATTCAGAACTGAGTTAAATGGCAAGAAAGGCAGGATATGAGGCATTTATTTTGCTGGAAGCAAGGCCTTATAGTTCTAGAGCTAGTATATAGAAAACTGAATTCATTTAGTCTTCTAGTACAGACAAGTTATCTCATACTCCAACAGGTAAGGATAGTTTAATACGGTGTTTAATAGTAACTATAATCTTTCTAAAGCAGTAATCATTTATTCGTACTTTAGGCTTATCTGTACCTAAATGAGTGTGTTTTCTAACATACCTACCAAGCATGTATATGTTTATATACAAAATTTGCTATTCCATTTTTTTTAAGTTTATTTATTTATGTAACCTCTGTCCCCAGCATGGGGCCTGAATGCACAACCCAGATCAGGAGTTGCATGTTTTTCCAACTGAGCCAGACAGGCATCCCCCAAATTTGCTGTTCTTGAGAATAGTAAAACTTCCTGAAAGCAGCAGGATTTGCCTTTAAGTTAGCACTTTACATTTTAATAATGTTCTTTTTCCTTAAGAGAAAGGTATTACTAGCCATTTGTTATACCTTGATAGTAATCTTTTAAGTCTAAAAGGTTAGGAGCCTATTTTAGTAGAGGGATTCCTAATTTAGAGATAAAATGTTATATGCTGTTGGTTTTTCCTGTATGTCCTTGCAGCTCCAGTGAGGTTCAAAGGGAATAAATCTGTCATTTTAAGAATTCCTTTCCTGCAGTGTAACCCCTATTTAAAAATGTATAATTTCTAGGATTAGGGTTCAGTTTAGGGCTAGAATAATCATTAGGGTTCGGAACCATGTGAGGGTATGTGTCTATTATCCTGCAGTCCAGAGACGTCTCCAGAGGGATAATTTTAGGGTTAGGGTTAGGCACATACCCTCACACTGTCCCTAACCGTAACCATTATTCTATCCCTAAACTGAACCCTAATCCTAGATCTTAGGGACAAAAAGATTTGGTATATGTATGCAATGGAATATTAGTCATAAAAATGAATGAAATCTTGCCATTTGCAATGGCATGGATGGAGCTAGAGAGTATTACGCTAAGTGAAATAAGTCAGAGAGAGACAAAAGCTATATGACTTCACTCATGTGGAATTTAAGAAACAAAACAAACGAGCGAATGGAAAAAAGGAACAGAGAGGCAAACCAAGAAACAGACACTTAATTATAGAGAATACACTGATGGTTACTGGGCGGGGTGGGGGGGGAAGATGGGTTAAATAGATGGTGGGGATTAGGAGTACACGTGTTGTAATGAGCACCGGTTGTTGTATGGAAGTGTTGAATCACTATATTTTACACCAGAATCTAATATTATACTGTATGTTAACCAACTGGAATTAAAAACTTTTAAAAATGTGTAATTTCTAAAACTGAAAGCCACAGACACTTTTCTTAACTGGGAATTAATATATTAGGTGTTTGTCTCCCTTGAAAAGATCTTCAGCTGTTAAAATTATCCTGGTCATGTTCATAAGAATTTGTACCTAAATGCAATATATGGTTGATCTTAGGAATCCAGTTTTTTCCCCATTTCTACCTCCCAGTTTGTGTTCTTTCTACAGTTTATTTCCTCCCATCCCCATCCATAATATGGAAAAGGAAATTAATTCTTGACCCTATTGTGTTAATTTTTTAAGATTTTATTTATTTATTTGAGAGACAGCAAGAGGAAGGCATCCGCTTAACTGACTGAGCCACCCAGGCAGCCCCTGTGTTTAAACCAAAAATTCTTTTGAGTCTCCCTTCATTTTTAATGCATCAGTAAATGCACATAACACAAAGAAAATAAATACCTAATATTGTGGCCCATTGTTTATATTATTATTTAGCTAATCTCATCATTGATATAAGATTTATATGGCATTATATAACAAAAACTACTTCGTATATTTCAATACTAATTCATATGTATTTAGTGTATTTAATAAATTCTTTTTATATTCTGTAAAATTTCTTAATTAACCTCTAATGGTATTAAAATTCTTACTCTGACAGATATCAAAGGAATTGCTTACATCTTATGGAAGAAATGTTTAATGTTCATTTTGTAGGTTATTGAAGACAATGGTGTTCGAAGAGTTGTTGTGGTTCCTCAGGCACCAGAGTTTCATCCAGGCAGTCACACAGTCATACACCGTTCCCCACATCCTCCTCTGCCTGGTTTCATTCCTGTCCCAACCATGATGCCCCCTCCACCACGCCATATGTACTCACCAGTGACTGGAGCTGGAGACATGGCAACACAGTATTTGCCACAGTATCAATCTTCACAAGTATATGGAGATGTAGGTAAGACATCTAAAATTATTCCTGTCTTATGGTGTTAGTTCTTCTTTACTTGGATATAATAGATGCTTTCCTCCTATTTTATAAAAAAAATGACCAAACAATAATAATATCACAATCAGGTTTTCTTACCAAGCACTGTGTTTAAGTATTTCATCCTCATATTTAGAGGGAAAATAAGTTACATCGTGCAGCAATATTTAGTGGGGATGTGTTCAGACAAGAGCTTTTCTTCTTTGTTCTGCCATCTAGACTCTGAGGAAAATTTTCAGCCAGGAATAATCATACTGTTGTTAAATCCTTAAGGTTGTGATGCCACTTAACCAAAGTTGCTAGATCCTGTAAAGGACTGGGGAGGGAGGCACGGGAGGAAACAAGACATAACCTTGGTGCCCAGGGAGTTAATAAATTGTTGGAAAGAATAGACAGCCACACACACACACACACACACACACACAGACACACACACACAAATAGTAGTTTTGCTCTTTCCTGTGTATTTAAATACCATCTGTATGCTGACAGCTCTCAGATTTGTGTCTCCAGCCAAAACCTCACCTCTGAGCTTCAGACTTATATTTCTAACTGCCTTCTTGATAACCACTTAAATGTCTCATGCATATCAGTTACATTGTTTCTAAAACATAAATCTCTATATGTAGCCTGCTTTTCTCTGTCATCTTCATCTTGATAGATGGTACCACTATCTGCTCAGTTTGCTCAAGTGAAAACCACATGATCAAATTTATTCTTCCTTCTTTAACCCCTCATCAATTGTTATCAGTTTTATTTTCAGAAGTTTCCAAATTTTATCTACTTTTTTCCACTGCTACTCAAATCTAGTCTACTATTAGCTCTTGTCAGGATAACTGCAGCAGCTGCTGCCTTCCAGTTGGTTTTCTGCTGTCATTCTTGCCCCTAGCCATCCAGGCTTAGCCGGAGTAATCATTTAAAATAGAAACCAAACCATTCTCATATTTAAAAGATTTCAGTAACTTCTCATTACATTTAGAATAAAATCCTGAACCTTCTACTAGACCAGGATTTCTCCACGTCTGCACTCTTGATATTTGGGAACGGATGAGTCTTTGTTTTACAGTACATAGCTGTGCATTGTAGGATAGTCAGGAGAAGCCATGCCCTACCAGATGCCAGTAGCGTAAATCTCCTACCAAACCCTCCCCTGTCCTCACCCAGTTGTGACAACTAAAAATATCTTCAGACATTGCTGAATGACTTGTAGGGGCCAAAATTGACCCTGCCTGCAACCCCTTATCCTTGCTAAGGCCCTCCTCTCTGGCCTCTGACTGCTTTGTCCCACCCTACTCCCCCTTCAGTTTTTCAAAACCTCCAAGTTCTTTTTGCCTCAGTGCCCTGCACATGATGTTCTCTCTGCCAGGAATGCTCTTTTCCTTTTTCCTTGGAAAGCTCCTTTTTTTCCACTTTAGATTTCAGCTTTCAGAGAGACCCTCTGTGACCTTACCTTATTAGTTTCTCACACTGAAACCTCTGTTTCTTTCACAGAACTTAACACAATTTGATTTTTTTAAATTCATATGTCTTTCTCCCTTATTTGACTATACACCCCCTGACAACTAAATCTGTTTTACCCATCACTTGCGCTTAGCAGTACCTATCATTAATTTTTAGTAAACTTACAGAATAACTCTAAATACAGAATTTTAATTATACAGCACAGCTTATAAGTAATAAATATATATTATGTCATATATATATTTTTTTCCAGCTTACTTCTGTTGCCCAAGTAACACATTGTTTCTGTAGTTCTGGGTGGGGTTTGGGTTTCTGCATCTCTAGCAAACTCCCAGGTGAGGCTCATGCAGTGGTCTAGTGAAAACTTGAGTAGCAAGAGTTTATACTACAAATCCGTCTCATCCTTCTGTTTTCTTTACTACTAATTATGATTTGTTTTTAAAAAGGTTTTTGAGAAAATTATAAGAAAAAACTAGATGTTATAACTATTGCTGTTTCACGTTGTTAAAACCCATTGTTATTCAGAGGGGATATTAGAATACATGGATATGATTCACACTGTTATGAAGGAAAGTGAAAAATACAAATCCACAAGGGGTACAAATCTAAAAACTAGCTATCCAGTGATGGAAGACAAGAGTCCTACTGTGTTTGAGTTTATAAGCCAAAGTGTCTCCAGTAGATCCTAATAACTGACAGTAGTTTTGTAACTAGTAGCAGCATTCATGAAAAGGAAATTCTAGCTCTTTCATATAAATATATGCACAATGTGTATATTTGATATAAATGTTCATACAATATGTTGTCTTTTAATGTCTAGGTTTTTTTCACTTGGACTTTTCTTTTTAAGGCTTAATTCAAAATGTAGCATGATCAGTACCCCATTCTTTCATATGGACGAAAAAGATTACATTATATGGATGTAATTTTATTTATCCATTTATTACTAGATGGACATTTGAGTTGTTTCCACTTTTTATCCATTATGAATAATGAATAATGATGCTTTGACCGTTGTATACAAGTTTTTATATAGACATGTTTTCACTTCTCCTGAGTTATACCTAAGAGTAGAATTGCCAGCTTGTCTAGTAATTCTATGTATAACTTCTTGAGAAGGTGCAAAAACTGTTTTCCCTAGTGACTGCACCATTTTACATTCCCACCAGCAGTGTGTTGGAGAGTTCTAATTTCTCCATATCTTCGCTAAAACTTGTTATTGTCTTTTGATTCTAGCCATCCTGGTGAATGTGAACTTGGATCTCATTGTGGTTTTGATTTGCTTGTTTTTCATTACTGATATTGAACACCTTTTCATTTGCTTTATTAGCTGTTTGTATATCTTCTTTGGAGAGATGTCTATTCAGATCCTGCATCTATTTTTTTATTTATTTGTCTTTTTATTATTGAGTTGTAATAGTTTTGATAAATTATGGATTCAAGTCCCTTAGCAGATACATGATATACAGATATTTTCTCTTATATTGTCTTTTTCACTTTCTCAGTGGTATCCTTTAATGCAGAAAATAAAAATTTTGGTGAAATCTGATTTTTCTTTGATAGCTTATGCTTTTGGTGTCCTAAGAAACTATTATCTAAACCAAAGTCATAAATATTTACACCTGTGTTTCCTTCTATGAACTTAATAGTTTTACCTCGTACATTTAGATCTTTGATCTGTTTTAATTTTTGTATATGATGTGAGGTAGGTATCCAAACTCATTCTTTTATATGTAGATACCCAAATTCCTGTGTTTTTTATTCAAATGTTATTGTACATACCCTTATAATACTAATTTCAAGAATATTTTACTAATTTTCTTAAAACACTGATAAGTTAATACTTAGAATTTTGAGCCTTTTTTAAAAATATTTTTCTCATTACAGATTTTAAATTTAAAACAAAAATAAACTCTGGGACAGGTAACAATATTTATGAAGTGTATTGATTTTATTATAGTGCCATGTAACTTTTATTAGAATAAATACGTTCTTCTAAATCACAACCTTGAGTTTGTGATATCCAGAGATGCAGTGTTTTTACCTAGACTCTGTTCTTAGTAAGCAATTCTACTTATTTCTTTTTATTAACTCCTGTAACTTTATTTTTCAGTGATAATTTGGTTTGGTTTTTTTGTGCTTGTGGGGGTTTTATGGGTTTTTTTGTTT
Organism: Ailuropoda melanoleuca; assembly: GCF_002007445.2. Lineage (NCBI taxonomy): Eukaryota > Metazoa > Chordata > Mammalia > Carnivora > Ursidae > Ailuropoda > Ailuropoda melanoleuca. The sequence goes on along the minus strand of NC_048224.1, from coordinate 83,140,938 downwards.
TTTGGGGGTTTTTTGAGTCATAAGGGATTTTAGGCAGATGACGGTTTTCTGTTTACCTACTTAATATGTTTGAAGTTGAAAGAGATGCAAAAAGTGATGGCTACAAGAATAAAAGAAAAAGAACTGTTCACAATTCAATTCAGTTCTTACCCCACCTATAATTGTCATAACATACCACCAAGCTGCTTCTGTGGAGGTTAATAGTTAATTGGGAAAAGATGAAGAAATTTATTTGATATATATAATTATTATAATAAAGCTTGGTTCTCTCAGTAGATGGAGAAGAAGCAGAAATAGCTTTGTTTTGCAGAATTATTCTTTGAAATATTTTACAATAGTTTTCATGCAATATAATGATAGATTTATTTCCTATTCCTTTCTCATGTCGTAAATGTATTTGGAATAAGTGATGTTTTAAAATGTTTTTATTTCTTCCTAGATGCTCACTCTACACATGGAAGGTCCAACTTTAGAGATGAAAGATCTAGTAAAACATATGAACGCTTGCAGAAAAAATTAAAGGATCGCCAAGGAACACAGAAAGATAAAATGAGCAGTCCACCATCATCACCCCAGAAATGCCCTTCTCCCATAAATGAACATAATGGGCTTATGAAAGGGCAGAATGCTAGTGGTGTAAACGTAGGATCAGCAAAGAACAAGGCAGGGAAGGGAAAAGGTGGTACACAAATTGATACAGAAATAGAAGGTAACTATTTAAAATACTCAGCTATTCCTGTTGGTACTTTTCATCATTATTTAATCAACTAAAAGTACATTCTTTCAGTTATTTAATCATGCTCCAGATAAACTGTTTTTAACAACACTTGCTAAATGTGAGAAGTTTTAAAACCTAAATTGTTACTAGGGTACTACTTCTTACAATTTGGGAATGCTCAATTCAGTAATTTCAACAACATTGCAAATTTTATTAGCCAACAGAAATTTCTGTTTGAAAGGAAAACCCTGGTAAAGTTCATCCAGATTCATTTTCCTCTCTTTCTGGGCCCTTTGACAAGGCTATGCTGGTTTTTATCAAAACTCTTTATTTCTTCCAACTTTTTTATATATGAGTCCCTGAAAGCAACTCATTATGTCATTCACCAATCTATCTGTATATTCTGTAGTTAGGAATGAGTATTCTTCATTACTTTCTTAAAATCCCCTCATTTCCCTTGGACCTTTCCCTTGGACCTTTTCCCTAACCTGTGACTTCCACCGTATGAACTCTGAGCACTACTTCCTTTTCTTTATAATTTCCATTCTCCACCAATATATTTTAATGCTTTAACAGCCTCATGGTTTGTACATTAACATTTATATTAACAAAAATGTTCACCCATATTTTTGAGACCTTCTGATCAATCTTTTTCAGTACTGATGTTTCACAAGAGTTAAGATAAAGTTACAGATATGTCAGTTATGGATATAAGTTATGGTCAAATCAATTACATTTTTATTTTGGGTTAAGGCCAGCCAAAACGCAAATACTCGGGCGCCTGGATGGCTCAGTCAGTTGAGTGTCTGACTCTTGGTTTCAGCCCAAGTCGTGACCTTGGGGTCGTGGGATCAAGCCCCATGTCAGGCTCCACACTTTTTCTAAATCTGCTTGAGATTCTCTCTCTCTGCCCCTTCTTCCCTAACCCGTGCGTGCACTCTCTCTCTTTCTCAAATAAATAAATAAATCTTAAAAAAATAATAATAATAGTAATACTCAGCTAACCTGTTAGCTGTTAAGAGGTATGAAATTGGGTAGTGAGAATTCCAGGGAGTATTTTTTACAGTTATGAATAAAAATATTCTTTCTATAAGAAAAACTTAGTGATTGGTTCAGATATATATATAGTGGCATTATAATTAGGGATCCCAGTTAAAATGGGAATAGAAACTGAAGCAGAAAAATCCTGAAGAGCTACAAACTGCAGAATATGAACTAAAGTAAAAACTAGGAAATAAAAATCTCAGATTACCAACATAGTTTCAGAAGACATATTGTTGAGGGAGAGGGATGATTGTATTTAAGTTCATTAATTTTTTTTTTTTTTTTTAAGAGAAAGACGAAGAAACTAAAGCTTTTGAAGCACTTCTTTCCAGCATTGTCAAACCGGTGGTAAGTATTGCGTGTATTTTCTTGACATTTATACTACATATTATTCACATAGGATTTTGTGCATTTTAATTCAGGCTTTGCTTAAAACTTAACTATATTAGGGGCACCTGGATAGCTCAGTCGGAAGAGCACGTGACTCTCAGTCTTGTGGTCGTGAGTTCAAGCCCCACACTGGGTATAGAGGTTACTTAAATAAATAAAAAACTAAAAAAAAAAAACCCATAAGAATGTAATATCAATAATGGATCAGTGTAGAACTGACGTAAGAAAGATTTGTTAATCAGTGAAGCAGAATATTCAATCAAGAACTCATTTTTTAAACTAGGATTTAATATATGCTAAATGATATTGAAAATCATTGGAAGAGACAAAGATGTAATAGTGTGGGTACAACTATCAATTTTTTTGAAAATCCATCTATATGATTTCTGTAATAAATATATTCAGTTAACTCCAGATGCAAAAAGAGTTAAACTCTAGAAGAGGTTTATATTCCCAAACCTTTTGTAAGTATACATGTAATAGAAGAAATAAAGTCAGCAAAAGGTGTGACAGCAAACCTGGCTACATAATATTTTCTGCTTATTTTTTAAATAGCCTAAATAAGGCTAACATCTTAATAGGAAAAATATTTGTATCAGATTTGACAAAAGATTAATTTTAAGTGCTCATACAAATTGAACTTGTTAAACCCATTAAGACCCCAAAGTGTTTTTAACCAGTAATCAAAATTAAACTTCTCCAAAACCAAGGGCCCATTTCTTAATAAAAAGCTCCACAAACAAAAATGTTTTCCACAACACTAATGTTAACAAAAATGAAACAAAAGAACTCATAAATTGGGATATTTTTACTGGACAGAATATTTAACCATTTAAAAATATGATTTTGAAGAACAAAAATATGCAAAGATGCTTTCGTAGGGAAAAATGCTAGTGATCAAACTATTTAGACACCATAATTACAGTCTTAAAAAGGAAAGACTTTAGAAAAAGTTAAGAAAAAACTAGAAGGAAAACCAGAATGTCACAGTTCAGATTAGTCATTCTGTTTCTCTGCTTAAGAGCTATAACTTCACTGCATTTTAAAAGTGAGCTAATAGATGTGCCAGTGATTAAGATTGAATTTTTATTTTATTAGTTATATGTGAACTCTTTTATGGTGAAACATCTAAGTAATACATGAATATGATTTACTGATTTAGTAACAACTAACAGTTTGGGTTTCCAGTTTCACTTCATTTGTATGTGTTCGTCCATCAATATATGTTTTTTCTTTTGTCTTTTTATGAAAAAGGGGTCATACTGTACCCTGTTTTTCTGTGGCAGGCTTTTTTCACTGTGCTGTGCCTTAGCAAACTGTCATTACATTGTTTTTTCAAGAGCTACATAGTTACTCATTCAGTCAAAGTATTGACTTCATGACAACCAATGAAAATATTTATTGAGACTGTATCATATACTAATAAAAAGCAAATATACAAACAAAATCAGATGTGATAATAAAAAGAGCTTTTACAGAAATAGGGTAATGTGATGCCCTACAGACGAGTGGGGAATTACATTAAGTAGAGCAATTAGGAAAACCTTCTCTGAGCCTCTGAAGAGTTAGAAAAGTTGCAAAAGTTGGAAGGAATGGGAGAGGGAAAGCAGGAATAATCCTGGCAAGTTTGCCAGATAGAAAGAACCATCCTCTTTGGAACATAGTGCAGTGGAAGAAAGAGAAATACAAGATGTGGCAGAAGCAGAGTACAGGGCTTTCTCAGGCAGGATAAGCCCATTTATTAAACATTGATTAAAATATTTCTTGATTTACAAAACAAAACCTTCTATCTCTTCTCTGCAAAAAAAAAATCTATGGTAAAATACTTTGTGCCGAGTTACCCAAAAAATACTTTGCTCTATTTTTGTATGGAAACAGAGTAGAAAAGTTGTCGTTACTCTTTTAACACCCTCTCCACAAAAGCTTATCTTTTAATTTTATCCCATTTTAGGAAATTTGATTAAGCCAGTCACTTACCTAATAAGCTACTATGGCCCTACTTTTTCTGACAACCCTAAATAATAGCTTTGGATGCTCTAGTTTCCTTTCATTATAATTTGGGTTCTCCGAAAAAATTGAGCTTATACATGTAAATTAATGTAAACATACACAGAATTATTTCATAATAATAGCTAATACAAGTTTACTAGTTTCAGACTCTGTTCAAAGTACTTTGAAAACATATGCATTATTTAATTCCTAGAACAAGCTTGTATGTACTCTTTTCCCTATCTTACAGATGAGTAAACTGAAGCAAGAGAAATTCAGTATCTTTCCAAGATCTGTATATATCCAAATGTATATCACTAGATTGATAAAAAGAATTTGCAGGCCTTAATGGAATTGGTATTTGAATGAAGTTAATATTAGCAGCATTTACTTGTTACAGTCTAGATATTAAAAGCATAATTTTTCAGGCCATAAATCTTGAAATAGTTCTTTTAAAGAATTTCTTGCCCAGTGTTATGAGGAAGATGTAATTTTGTAAAGTAAGTCCTGTGTCATAAAAGAAAGTTATGCTAATGGTTTTTGTTTTGCTTTGTTTTGTTTCAATTTGTGTAGCTATAGCTCTTTTATTAAATTACTTGTGAATTGTGAAGTATAGGTCAGGGGTTTGTGTGTGTGTGTGTGTGTGTGTGTGTGTATGTGTGTGTAGTTGTTTTTGCATGCTCTAGTTCATTTAGAGCACCAAACTAAATGTATTCCCTTACTCCATAAATATTTGATCACTAATAAAATGCCACATGCTGTGCTAAAAGCTAGAGACAGAATGAAAAGCAAAGGACAGGCATGGCCCCTGCCCTCAGAATTTAGGTTAGTAGATTAAGTCATGCAATAAATATAAGATTATATCTGTGGAGTGCCAGAACAGAGATAGAGTGCTAGAAGAATATATAATAATAGGGGAACTAGGCCTTGACAGGGATGTCAAAAGAAATTTCACTAAGGGAGAGTGATGAACTGAAATTTAAAGAAAAAGTAGTAGTTGGGCACTGTGGAGTATGGGGGTTACTGTGAGTACAGTATTGCAGAGTGACCAACATTTGAAAAGTATTGAACATGACACATTTGAGGAACCAAAAAAGAAGAAGAGCTCACTCATGTGAGTCAGGTGCAGGGTAGAGGGGAGAACATAGGCTAGACTCAGCCTCAGCTGCACATTGGGGAGTTGAGTGACCTGGGACAAGTCACTCAGCCTTTCTGAATCTGTTTCTTTTTCCATAAAATAGAATATAATGGTATTGTATTTCCTAACATGCTAGAAATAATTATATTAGATGGAAGTGTTTGTTTTATTATTGCGCTTCCTTGAAAGGCTTCTTAGAAATTGTTTTAAGTCTCATTCTGTCAAAATATATTAACATCTTTACTTTAATAATGCTTAAAGTTAAACATGCCTTGCCTTTTATTCATTACCTTTTTACTTTCAGAATTTTTTTTTTAAGATTTTATTTATTTATTTGACAGAGATAGAGACAGCCAGCGAGAGGGGGAACACAAGCAGGGGGAGCGGGAAAGGAAGAAGCAGGCTCATAGCAGAGGAGCCTGACGTGGGGCTCGATCCCATAACGCTGGGATCACGCCCTGAGCCGAAGGCAGACGCTTAACCGCTGTGCCACCCAGGCGCCCCTACTTTCAGAATTTTTATCCCTTTCCTTTTCCTTTTAATGGTCGGTCACTGGAACATCTGACTCCAGGTTTCCTTAGACTGAACCTTTGAGTTATCTTCAGAGTAACTCTCGCACTTCCTAATCCCCATATCCATACAAGGGGATTGTTATTTCAGTAGCTTCCTAGCTAGACTTCATTTAACCTGACAGCTTTACTTCAAGAGTGGTTTTGATCATTACCTAAGAAAGACCACAATCTGCCTCAAAAATTAAAATATGCTGTATTTTATATGTGTGTATAATCTAATCCAACCACTTTTTTTTTTTTCATACTTGCTTACTACCATCTAGTCTTTGTCAGTACTCAGACATATTTTTACATGGTCATGTCTATTTTCAGCTACTGACTAGAAGTGAATTCAGGATGGAAGCATTGTGTAATGGAAAAGGAACTGAATTATTCAGGTCCTAGTCACTGATGTGAAATGTTGGGGTCTGTGAGCAAACCGTCAAGAAAGAATTCTTGAAACATCTTCGGTGCAAAAAAAGTGGTTTTATTAAAGCACAGGGACAGGACCCCTGCACAGGAAGACGTGCACTGGGATTGTGAGGAGTGACTGATTATATACTCTCAAAATGGGAGAGGAATAGGGATAGTTTAAGTCTCTAAGGAATTTGGAAGCAAAGTTTCCAGGACCTGGAGGGGCTAGCTGCTGTTAGGATAAAGTCATTTACTAATATCTAATAAAACCTTCGTCTTGGGGCACCTGGGTGGCACAGCGGTTAAGCGTCTGCCTTCAGCTCAGGGTGTGATCCCGGCGTTATGGGATTGAGCCCCACATCGGGCTCTTCTGCTATGAGCCTGCTTCTTCCTCTCCCACTCCCCCTGCTTGTGTTCCCTCTCTCGCTGGCTGTGTCTATCTCTGTCGAATAAGTAAATAAAATCTTTAAAAAAAAAAAAAAAAAAAAAAACCTTCGTCTTGAGACCCTTCAAATGTTTATCAGTGGGCCATATGTTTGGAGGATGATTGCTAACATATGTCTTGGAGAGGCTAGAGATAAAGATAGTTTCCAAAGGAATTTCAGATGTTAAAGTAAGACTGGAGGTCAGCCGGCTAATGTCAAGCTGAGGTTGCCTTTTACCTTTAGCAAAGTATTAACACTGAGGCAGTTGAGTTCCTGGAGGAAGGTCACTATGGGTGTCCCAATTACTTATCAATGGGCTGTAAGTTATAAGATAGATAGTTTAATTTTTTTCTTTTACTATATTTCTTTTGCCTTCGTTCTCCACATCAGTCTCTACTAGTTAAGTGGCTTCAAAAGTTATTCAAACTTTCTGAATATATTTCTTTCTTTTTTTTTTTTAATTTTATTTTATTATATTGTGTTAATCACCATACAGTACATCCCCAGATTCCGATGTAAAGTTTGATGCTTCATTAGTTGCGTATAACACCCAGTGCACCATGCAATACGTGCCCTCCCTACTACCCATACCAGGCTATCCCCTTCCCCCACCCCCTCCCCTCTGAAGTCCTCAGTTTGCCTCTCACAGTCCATAGTCTCTCATGTTTCATTCCCCCCTCTGATTACCCCCCTTTTCTTTATCCCTTTCTTCCCCTACCGATCCTCCTAGTTCTTATGTTCCATAGATGAGAGAAATCATATGATAATTGTCTTTCTCTGCTTGACTTATTTCACTTAGCATTATCTCCTCCAGTGCCGTCCATGTTGCAGCAAATGTTGAGAATTCGTTCTTTCTGATAGCTGAGTAATATTCCATTGTATATATGGACCACAGCTTCTTAATCCAGTCATCTGTTGAAGGGCATCTCGGCTCCTTCCATGATTTGGCTATTGTGGACAATGCAGCTATGAACATTGGGGTGCATATGGCCCTTCTCTTTACTACGTCTGTATCTTTGGGGTAAACACCCAGGAGTGCAATGGCTGGGTCATAGGGTAGTTCAATTTTTAACTTTTTAAGGGACCTCCACACTGTTTTCCAGAGTGGCTGTACCAACTTGCATTCCCACCAACAATGTAGGAGGGATCCCCTTTCTCCACATCCTCTCCAACAATTGTTGTTTCTTGCCTTGTCTATTTTTGCCATTGTACTGAATATATTTCTTCTATAAAATGAAGATAGTTATATCTTTTTTGTCTACTTTAGAGGGTAATTTTAAGAATCAAATGAGATGTATGTAAAAGCAAATTTTACTTCTAAAATAGCATACAAATAGAAGACTCATTTCAGATGATTTCCAAACTGTATTTTCTACCCTCATTATTCACCACTTTTTCTAGAACCACATCTCCTAAGGCTTCCTAAAGAATGTCCAAGTTTGTGGGCACTTGGTTGGCTCAGCCAGTAGAGCTTGCATCTCTTAACCTTGGGATCGTGAGCTCAAGCCCACATTGGCCATAGAGCTTACTTTTAAAAAAAATTGAAAAAAAAGGGGCGCCTGGGTGGCACAGCGGTTAAGCGTCTGCCTTCTGCTCAGGGCGTGATCCTGGCATTATGGGTTCGAGCCCCACATCAGGCTCTTGCGCTATGAGCCTGCTTCTTCCTCTCCCACTCCCCCTGCTTGTGTTCCCTCTCTCGCTGGCTGTCTCTATCTCTGTCGAATAAATAAATAAAATCTTTTAAAAAAAAAATTGAAAAAAAAGAGAACATCCAAATTTGTATGTTTTGCTAACAATTAGAACTTCATCTGGAAAATCAATTTCTTACTCTTTTCTAAATTATTTTGTCTGTTGTTTCTCTGAAATGAAGAAGGGATTGGATTAAATAGATCCTTTTTGTTTTCTCTTTTCTTTTAGTATATCCATCAGTTATCACATACCCCTCCAGGTTTTCCTGATCACAATATCGATATCATCTTACATTTCCTCTTTAATTTTAATTCTTTAATGGCAAACTAAACTTCAAGCTTTATCAGTTCTTTTACTTCAAATTTCTAGGATCTACTCTTCCCCGGCTTCCCACATACACACAGTTACTACCTCATCTTTACACAGGAGTTTCACAGTAGCTTTATGGAAATACCTCCCTTTTCTTTACAACCCTTTAATAATCCTTTGAAACCAGCACCAGATAACACCATTTTTAGATTACATTCATTCTCCTTGGCCTCCCTGCACTATTTGACACTGTAGATCACTTACTATTACCCTTGTCTTTCAAGACATCATTGTCTTCCTCTTTCCTCTGTGATCCTTTTAATGGTCCTTTGTATTTCTCTTTTCTTCTCAATCTGTGGTTCTTATGGGAGTGAAATTACTAGAGAGCTTTTCAGAATACACTCATACATGCTTCTTGGACAACCCGCATATAAGCATAAGCTTAGGAAAAGAAATTACTCATTCCTATAATAGTTACCCATTTGTTTTCTTCCAAATTATATCCCATACCAAGTCCTTTAAAATTTTATTTAAAATTCACTTCTCCTGAAGTTTTCCACAGCAACCCCAATGTAATTACTCCTTTTTTGTGCCTTAATGTTTATGTGCAAGTAATAAAGTACCTTTTTAATAGACTGAGTTGGGATCAAGACTTTTTCTGTAAAAGCAGATAGTCTAGAAAAGTTGAAATTAGCAGTGTGTCTTAATTTTTTTAACTATATTTTCTAAATTGAGCATTGTATGCTAGAAATCTATTTAAACATTAAAAAGTATAGATTAGTTAAAAATTTAGTTAATAGTATTCTACCATTGTTAATTTCTTAGTTTTGACAAAAATGCATTATTATGTAAGATGTTAACAATAGAGGAAGCTGGGCAACAGGTATACAAGCACTCTGTGTGCTTACTCTCTTCCAACTTTTCTGTAAATTTAGATTTATTCCAAAATAAAAGGCTTTTTTTTTTTAAGATTTTATTTATTTGACAGAGACACAGCAAGAGAGGGAACACAAGCAGGGGGAGCGGGGCAGGGAGAAGCAGACTCCCTACTGAGCAGGGAGCCAGATGCGGGGCTCAATCACAGGACCCTAGGATCATAACCTGAGCTGAAGGCAGACGCTTAACGACTGAGCCACCCAGGCGCCCCAAATAAAACGTCTTTTAAAAATATTATATTTGATTAGTTATGGTAAATAAATCATTTCACTCAGCCACTCACTTTTGTAGGTGAGACCTGGGACCCTAAGGTTTTAGAGTTCAGTATCACCAAGCAAATTAGTGGCAGGTCTTTTGCCTTCCTACTTAAGGTCATCTCTACCACCTATACTTTCCATGATGTAGTCAGTACCCACAAAGCCTGATAAAGTAAGCTTCAAAAAGTAGATTCCAGTTAATGCTTTTGGCTGACCTACCTTCAGAGTATTGTTTACTTACTTATTCTCACAGTTTAATACAGGATAACCTCATAAAATCAAGAGACTCTAAAGATTGTACATATATGTTTGTTAACAGTATGTTTGTTTAAAAAAAGAAAAAAAACTTGCACAGTTACAGGTTAATAGCCAGATGGACATTGATTAAAACAAGGAGTCATTTTTAAGCCCATTGTAAATGAAACATAGTATTAAGACTTTTTTAAGGTAGTATGATAGTAAGTAAAATATATTTCTGTGATTTAACAGAAGCAGAATATATACAGTAATAGTCTTCTAAATTTGTTCAGGCTTTGAGAACTTTGGAAAGGGGAAAGTGTTATGCTTGTGTAGCTACCATTTATTCTGCCTAAATAAGGTAGGGGTTCTTCATCTAGTGGTTAGTGGTTTTGTGTTTAGAAACACTAAGATAGTCATTAAATGTGCATAATTTTAAAGCAGGCTTTTACATTAGAGTCTAGGTGTGATCTGATAACCTTTCTTACCTATCTTTAGTTTAATCCCTTGACTTTTTTCCCTCTTTATTACATTTTTACTATAAAAGAATGCATATGCATAAATTATTCCAATAATCCAAAGTGTACAAAATACTACTAAGACCTTCTGTTTTTTTCTCACAACTCTCCCTGTATCCCGCCACACATATGCACAAAATCCCCCAAGGTAAGAATTAGTACATTTGTACAGTATATTTTCAGATATTTGTGTGCATTTTTAAATTTTTTTTTAACACAGCTGATAGCATATATACTGCCTTGTTCCTTCCCTTTTCCCCCTATTACATAGCATCAATATATTAAGGACATGTTTAAATGTCAGCACATACATATCTTCTTCATTCTTTTTTGAACACCTGCATAGTAATGTGTTAAGAGGCTATACCGATGTTTCCAATTTCTTGGCATTAGTAACAGTGCTGCAATAAGTACTCTTAAGTACATGTATTTATGTGCTTATGTAAGTTCATAGGATATTTTCGTGAAAAAAAGTTCCTGGCAATGGAATTATTGAACTATAAAGTAAACACATTGTCAATTTTTATAATGGTTCCCAAGTAGCTCTACACAGGGATCATACCATATATACTCTTACCTACACTTAAGAGAGTGCTCGTTTCTCCAAACCCTTAACACAGTGGATAGTACTAGCTTTTTAATCTTCCCAGTGTGTTAGTTGAAAGGTGGTACCTTGTTTTAGTTTACATTTATTTAATTATGAATGCAGTTACACAAAAATAAACTCAAAACGGATTAAAGACCTAAATTTGAGACCTGAAAACAAAACTCCTAGAAGAAAACTTGCGCAATTTCTTTGACATCAGCTATAGAACATTTTTCTACATATGTCTCCTTAGGCAAGGGAAACAAAAACAAAATTAAACTATTGAGACTACACCAATATGAGATATCACTTTACACCTGTCAGAATGGCTAAAATCAAAAAGACAGGAAATAACAAGCATTGGCAAGGATGTGGAGAAAAGGGAACCCTTGTACATTTTTGGTGGGAATGCAAATTGTTGCAGCCACTGTGGAAAACGATATGGAGGTTCCTCAAAAAATCAAAAACAGAACTACTGACTGTATCATCCAGTAATTCCATTACTGGGTATTTACCCAAAGAAAACAAAAACACTTTAATTCAAAAACACTTACGCGCTCCTCTGTTACAGCATTATTTATAATAGCTAAGATATGGAAGCAGTCCGCGTATCCACCCATAGATGAATGACTAAAGATGTGGGGGGGGTGTATACCATATATACAATGGAATATTACTCAGCCATAAAAAAAGAATGAAATATCGCCATTTGCAACAACATGGATGGACCTAAGTGAAATAAATCAGAGAAAGACAGTTACTGTATGATTTCACTCATATGTGGAATTTAAGAAACATGTGAGCAAACAAAGAAGAAGAGAGACCAAAAAACAGACTCTTAAATACAGAGAACAAACTGGTGGTTGCCAGAGGAGACATGAGTGTGGGGATGGTGAAATAAGTAAAGGGGATTAAGAATACACTTATGGGAGCATCTGGGTGGCTCTTGATTTGAGCATGGAGCCTGCTTAAGATTCCCTCCCTCTCCTTCTGGCCTCACTCTCTTCCTCTCTCTCTCCCTCACTCCTTCCCTCCCGATCTCTAAAAAAAAAAAACACACACACACACTACACTTACCATGGTGAGCAATGAGAAATGTATTGAATTGTTGAATCACTATGTCATACACCTGAAAGTGATATAACACTGTATGTTGATTATACTTTAACGCATTTCTCCAAACCCTTTCTTTAACACAATGGAGATATTACTAGCTTTTTAATCTTCCCAGTCTGTTGGATGAAAAGTGATATCTTGGTTTAGTTTACATTTATTTAATTATGAATGCATTTATACATCATTTCTTGCATTATCCATTTATATTTATATTTCTTTGGTCAGTCCATGACCTTCGCTCATTTTTATTTATTTTATCTTTTTCTTATTGTAAGACACTTTCTAAATTGAGGAAATGAACCTTTTCAATATGTTACAAGTGGACTTTTTTCCATTCTTTTTTGACTGTACATCGTGTTTACACTAATAGTTTTGAATGGGCCATAATGGTCTTTAGATTTTTTTTGAACCCATCTGCCCTTTTATAACAGATTATATCTCATCTACAAATGGACAGGTTTCTATTTGTGAGCCATTTTATGTAAGTAGATACGATATATTTTATTTAATCTTGAAACCTCATTAGATTTTCACTGTTCATTATGCACATTACAGTTGTTTCAAAGAGCTTTTAAATATTGTTTTTGCAGGCCTCAGACATCCAGGCAAGAACAATAGTACTTACCTGGTCACCTCCTTCCAGCTTCATTAATGGAGAAACAGATGAGACTACTGTACCAGAGCTCTATAGTTATGAAATTCTGGTCTCAAGTACTGGAAAAGATGGGAAATATAAAAGTGTTTATGTGTAAGTATTTGTTACGTTTTACTCCCTTCCATTATGTAAGTCAGTGGTTTATCATAAAGAGTTTAATACTAATTTTGTTGTTTTTCCCTCTCAGTGCTTTTATTTTTATTTTGAATCTGTAAATTGACAAGTGATATTGATTTCACTTATTTCAACGTATGTAGTCCAAATGCCAGCTGGTAACATCAGTCTACACTCCCTTGGAATAATTGCTTTCATTGGCCACATTCAGCTTTAGTATTTTTCAGTAGGCTCCCTAGTAGATATTTCACTATTTGCATATTCCTAGTAGATGTTTCGCTATTCACATATTCACATAAATATAAATTGTAGTATGTAGAATCCCAGAACAGAAATAGAGAACTGTTAGACTGTGAACTCATGAAACATAATGCTCCTCTAAGGAGTTGGATTTAATTCTTAATATGTCAAGCTAATGCCCTATTGTAAAATGAATTTAGTACTATTGTTCCTTATTTGTATGTTGGTATGTTAGTAATCATATTTTGAAAATGTATCATAGTTCTCTTTCCTTGGTTCAAAAGTGTTATGCACCAGAAGCCTTAGAGTTGGTGGCTAAAACTGTGACATTTATGACTGGCAGTTGTAAAACAAATAATTTCTTTGTCCTTATTCATATGGAAGTTCCTTATCTAATGAAAAAATAAAGAGTAAAGTCCATTATTAATAGTAATTTAAACACTGGGAAGATTGTAAAGGAAGTGGTTAGTCATTTGAATGATCATAACCTAGAACACTGGACACATCACCCTTCTTGGTATCTTTTTAAAAAAAACAGGTAATATAAGGAAGAAAGGAAAGTGCAACTGCTCCAGTATTTATTATCTAATTACACAAGGTTAGAAGAATATCCTGTCTCCTTCTCTCTATTGAGATTTCCTTATATTTATTCTATTCATATTTTCTTAGAAGAGACAAAGCTGCCTACAGGGTAAAAAGGAGATAAAGGACCATCAGCATAAGGTTTCTTTTTGTGGCTGTGGCTATTTCTAGTTAGATATGGTTGCTTGCCAAGAGGAGGCATTTATCTCCATTTGCGGCCTGATCAGAGAGCACAAGAGGGACATTAGTCACCTTCTTTACACCAATTAAGGGTCTCCCTCTGAGGATGCTCCTGCAACTGTCCAATTCGTTAAAGTGTACTTTCCTCAGTAGGATGTGTTTTCTTTCTTATATTTACTGGTTTTGATTTGAGAAATGGTGGGAGGGGAAGGTCCATAAAGTGGAGAAGAGAGAAACTTGGCTGAAGGAAAAGAAACAGAGAATAGTGGTTTTTAAAAAAAGAAACAGAAAATGGGCTGGTTTTTTTGGCCACATACATAAGTAATAGTTGTATCAAATGATTATTTTAAGAAAATGTGTGTTGTTATATTTGAAAATGTGAAAATGTAATAGTGCCCATGAGTGAAATGCTTTACTTCAAATTATTCACTTTTTTTATGATCTCGTTAAGCTCTAATATTTTAAATAAGAGTCCATTTTATATTCTAACAAATTGCAGAAGTGGCACACTCCTTGTAAAAAATTGGTGGTTTTGCTTTCAATAATACACAGGTTATTTAGCATTTTAATTGTGCAAGATGAATTTTTAAGTAATTGAAACTGGTTTCATTTCTTTAATAAGCTAAATATCTTCCCTGACTACACTTAAAAAAAATGCAAAAACCGCATCTGGCTTACCATTGATTTGCTTAGGACACCTTTTGTTTTTGGTTTTTTGGGGTTTTTTTAATTTAGTGATTCATCACTTATATACAGCACCCAGTGCTGATCATAAAAAGTCACCTCCTTAATACCCATCACCCATTTAGCCCATCACCCCACCTTACTCCATCAACCCTCAGTTTGTTCTCTGTCCTTGAGAGTCTCTTATGGTTTGGTTCCCTCTCTCTCTCTGTTTTTTTTTTCCCCTTCCCAACTGTTCATCTGTTTTGTTTCTTAAATTCTACATATGAGTGAAATCATATGGTATTTGTCTTTCTCTGACTGATTTATTTCATTTAGCATAATACACTGTAGTTCTATCCACATCATTGCAAATGGCAAGGTTTCATATTTTTTGATGGCTGAGTCATATGCCATTGTGTGTGTGTGTCTCTGTCTAATATCATCTTTATCCATTCATCAGTAGATGGACATCTGGGCTCTTTCTGTAATTTGGCTATTGTTGATAGTGCTGCAGTAAACATTGGGGTGCATGTGCCCCTTCAAGTCAGTATTTTTGTATCCTTTGGATAAATACCTAGTAGTGTGGTTGCTGGGTCATAGGTTTAGTTCTGTTTTAACTTTTTGAGGAACCTCCATACTGTTTTCTAGAGTGGCTGCACCAGTTTGCATTCCCACCAACAGTGTAAGAGGGTTCCCCTTTCTCCACATCTTCGCCAATATGTCATTTCCTGTGTTGTTAATTTTAGCCATTCTGACAGGTGTGAGGTGGTATCTCATCGTGGTTTTGATTTGCTTCCCTGATGATGAGTAATGTTTAGCATCTTTTCATGTGTCCATTAGCCATCTGGATGTCTTTTTTGGAAAAGTGTATATTCACATCTGCCCATTGCTTAACTGGATTATTTTGTTTTGGGGATGTTGAGTTCGATAAGTTCTTTATAGATTTTGGATACTAACCCTTTATCAGATATGTCATTTGCAGATATCTTCTCCCATTCCGTAGGCTAGCTTTTAGTTTTTTTTATTGTTTCCTTCACTGTGCACAAAGCTCTTTGTCTTGATGAAGTCCCAATAGTTCATGTTGCTTTTGTTTCCCTTGCCTCCAGCGACGTGTCTAGTAAGGAATTGCTGTGGCCAAGGTCAGAGAAGTCTCTGCCTCTTTTCTCCTCTGGATTTTGATGGCAGGGCTTGGTGTAAGCAGTTCCAGCCTCCCCTGGTGGGGGGGAGCAAGGGGTGCTGTGTTGCTCACTAAAGTTGGTTGGTCCTGATGGCTGTGGGGGAAATGGTGTTGCTCTGCTGTCCTCCCCACAGTGGGGAGTTCAATGCCCGCCACAGTTCAAGAAACCCTCACAGAAGAGTGAACAGTCACCCCTCTTGTGTCCCCAGCTTCTGTCAGATCCCTGCCTTCACCCTGTCTCTACCAGGTGGCACAATACTCCTGTGTTTTATCTCAGGCACAGGGCCGGGTTTCAAAACTCCCAATTTTATGGACTCGTGCTGATCCTCTGGGGGAGGGTCTTGCCACTCTGTGGCCAGTGCCAGTTTGTCCCCAGAAAAGCAGTTGCGCAACTGCACAGTGGTTCAGAGTTTATGGTAAAGTGCAACAAAAAGCAGCACCAAGATTTGCCACCCTCAGCCAGTGTCTGTATTCCCAGGCTAGTAAACGGATGCACACTGGTGCCGCCAGTTCTTTTGTCCCCGAGAGAGGCCACCCACGATTCCTAGATGCACTCCAAAAAGGGGAATTGTTTTTCTCTGTGTGACCCAGGGGATCCTCAGACCATGCTGCCTGCTCCCAGGTCTCTTCCCTCCTGCCCCACCAGAGCACCACTAATCTTCCCAGGCACAACCCCAACAACGGCACAGATGCTTTGGTGCTTGTAAAAATTTGCCATAGTCAGCCCCTCTCCTTTTCCCAGTCACTGGTTTTGGGGAAGATTCTTTCTTGTTCAGTCCCCTGCCTGCTGCTTCACTTTTTCTTCTCTCTCTCTCTTTGTCTCTCTCACTCCTCTCTCAAGGATCAGGGCTCCTACCCCTTCATAGCACCCACAGCTCTTCTCTGCAAATCAGCTCTCCACAGCTCCTACCTTCCACAAGGTGGCCATTTTTCTACCTGTAGACATGCAGCTTTGTTCTCTCAGTCCTCAGATTGATTTCTTGGGTGTTTAGAATGATTTGATATTTATCTAGCTGTACTGGAGGTACGAGGCAAGCTTAGGGCCCCCTACTCCTCTTAACGCCTCTCTGTGTCCACTGTGTGGACACCTTTCTATTTTAAAATGGTATGCAGGTACGTAACTTAAGTTTGGCACATAGCCTTATTTCACAAATTCCATATTGGTGGAATCTGAATGTGGTTATAGTTGGTAAAGTAAAAAGCAGTATAATTTCATAAACTGCCACAAACTGAAGTGTACATGTCAGTTCTCTGGAAATGCTTGTTTATCAGTGAAATGTTCCTTTTTTCCCCCCAGAGGAGAAGAAACAAGTGTCACTTTAAATGATCTCAAACCAGCTACAGATTACCATGCAAAGTAAGGAATTCCTACATGTTGCCTTAATATGATAGAGTATAGCATAGGTGGTTTTTTTAATTTCATTAAAAGCCTAGAATATAATTTAAGTATTAATTTTGGATTAAAAACATGAAATGATGGACTTTGGTTTTTCTTTTGGTACAGTTATCAACACATTGCCAAAAAAACCAAAAACATTTAACTGAAATGTTACATTGAGGGGTTAATCATCCTGTTTGTAGGACCTTGAGTTTGAAATGAATATACAGACAATAAGTATAATATGTCTGCATACCTAACTTAGCACGTAGAAAACTCCCCGCCTTTGAAATTTTTACAGAACAGAAGCATTAATAATAGTTGGTTTGTACTTAATGTATTTTTACTACATCATGTTCTAGAAAGAGTTTGAGATATTAAATGAAAAATTTCACAGCACTTAGGGGTGCCTGGCTGGCTCAGGCTAGGAGCATGCAACTCCTGATCTTGAGTTGTGAGTTCAAGCCCCACATTCGGTGTAGAGATTACTTAAAAATAAATCTAAAAAAAAAATCCACAACATTTAACTAAGAGGTAACTTAGATACTCTTTTATTCTGCTTAGTTCTATTATAATTTACCAACATTTTACATACTAAAGCCTCCCCAGCTGGGACTCATTAATCTGTATTTGGTTAGTCATCTCCATTTGTGGTTGGGATTATTCTCATTAAACTATTAAATTAAATCTTCAATTACACTTTTCTGTGGATGAACCCAAAGTATTGTCCAACTTAGCACTTTTCAAACTTGAATTGCAACCATTATTAAATTATGAAATTTTATGGGTTATATTCAGCATTTTTTTAATTAAATAATCAAATGGAATAGAAGGTGTCTGTATATTACCCTTAGGGATATTGTTTCAGGACACTTTTCTTTCTTGTGTGTGTGTATGAGTGAGTACATATCACACAGAGAGTTGTCACAACCTAAGATGTATTTCTTTGTGTTACAATCAAAAAAGAGGTGAAAGCTGCTGGTCTATCCTATATTTCTTTTTTGAAGAGCCATCCTTTACTTTGATGCACATATTTTCTTTTTCTTTTTTTTTTTTCTTTTAAAGACTTTAATCTCTACACCCAATATGGGGCTTAAAATCCCAACCTGAAGATCAAGAGTCACATCCTCTAGCAACTGAGCTAGCAAGGTGCCCACCCTTGTTTTCTTGATAGAACATTTGGAGGGCACCTTACTAATTTGCAAGTACTTAAAGGTTGATAGCTGTCGAAGGTAGGATACAGTGATTCTGCTGGTTAAAACTATTTTATCGCCATAGAGTCCAGGCAGAATACAATTCTATGAAGGGAGCTCCTTCAGAAGCTGAAAGCTTTACCACCTTAAGCTGTGAACCTGACATACCTAATCCACCCAGGATAGCCAATCGGACCAAAAATTCACTCACTTTGCAATGGAAGGTAAGAATATTCTTTAAAGTATTTTCCAACTGAACATTTACTCCCTCCTTCCCCCACTAGTATTTAATTTCAGTTGTTTAGAGACAAAAAAGAACTTTAAGCTAACTCGTTTTTCTTCTTTACACATATTAAATCTTGAAATAACACTCTTAATGCTTTTTCTTACTATATGTAAATATAGCAGAAAAGACCAATTAGCAGTCCTTATTATACTGGACATGGGATGACATTGAGAGTCTCAGCAGTGCTTCTCACATTCATTACAGTGCCTTTATATCCTGAATTTTATCGTAAAATGACTTTCATAGTAACTAGACTCATAGTTTTAAAAATATAAATGTGATGTCTTAAAGGAATATTTCATTAAATACTCTATATTTTAATAGAAAAATATATATGCTAATATATAAATGTGCCCAGCTGCACAAGAAGTATAATAAAATGGACAGATACCACAGATAGAATTGTTAATTCAGATAGCATAGACAGCATTGTCATCGGAGACATGAATCACTGAAATGGTATATGAGTCTTGATAAATTTCTGAACAAATTAAACGTAATCTTTCTCAAATTGCGGAGTAGTTATATTTTGGAAAAATCCCGTAACTTAAAACTAGAAAAAATACCTTGTAAAATGGAATTAGGTTCTAGGCTATGATAATTATAAACAGGTATTTCACCCACCTGGATGTCCAGGAGGACATTCAAAAGTCCTAGAGAAAGAGAACAATTCTTCATTGTATTGATTGTCCCACACTGTGCGGAATTGTTAGCATCCTTGATCCCCACCCATAAAGTCAGACTTTCCTTCCCCTGCCATTATTGTGATGTTCTGAAACACCCCTAACAAAATTTCTAAACATCCCCTCAAAGGGAGTACCACCCCTCCTAGCAACCGTTGATTTGTAGTAAGAAAGTGACTACTAGTCTTGATTTAATTATCTACTCTTATCCCAAGAGCAAAACTTGGCACTAGCTTTCTTTCTGAAAGCTTTTGAAAATTTAGAACTCACTACTTGTTTGGTGCTTAATTAGTCCCTAGTTCTTCTGAGGATAATATTAAGTGCTTTATGCGGTTAAGAACTGTTAGCACATGTGGATCAGACAAATGTGTACATACATACATTTTTGTATTTGATAAGTATTTCATGTCACTTAGAGTAGCATTTTATTGGTAGGGCAGTTAGGGTAGCAGCCTGGTGCCCTTCATGTAGGTTGGGATTTCAGTAGGGCACTGCTTTTTATTCTGAAGATAAAATAATATTGAATTTTGAAATTTGTCTTTAACAATATCCCAACAAGTCTGTGTAATATACAAACAGTGTCCTTAGGCCCTAAGGCTCTTATTTGCCCACACAGGTTACCCAGGCTTATACTCTTCTAGAAATGGTCCTGTATATACATAGTAATAGCATGGTTGGGGAAAGAGATAACAATTTTTACTGTTAGTAGGGATAGTATTACATACCTCAGAATTGTTGGGAGGATTATCAGATAATATCTGTATAGCCCATAGCACACTGTCTGGAATATAAACATAATAACTGTTGTTGCTATTTAATGTTAAAATTGAAGAAAACTGGCTTGTGTAGTTTATGACTTAAATACCAGATCTTTTGACTCTGCTGCCTCATAGAACCTGAAAGTAATACTTGGGGTTAACATGGCATGAGAATTGTGACATGGATGGCAGGTGGGGTAGCAGTTGAGAGAAGTATTTTATCAGCTGACATTGTTTAGCGTTGCCAGTGTATGGTGGTGATGATAAAAAGCTAACTGAAGTTGGTCTTTTACTCTCTTATAATTACTAGTACCCACCAGACCTGTTGTTCAGCTTCTGGAATGTTGCTGGGTAGGAACACTGGTTTTGTGTCAGAGCAAATTCAGCTTTACTCCACTCTAAATGACTAAGTGATCTGGGGCAGCTTATTTGGGTTCTTTAAAGCCTCCATCTCCTCTTTTGTATAGTTTGGATAATAGTACTACAAAGAGTTGATTTGAGGATTAAATGAGATAAGGTAAAAAAACACTTTACGCATAATAGTGCCCAGCTGCACATTTCTCCCCTCTAACTTGGAGAAATGGTCACAGGTTGTTGAAGGTGTCACCATAGCCATGCTTCTTCCAGGGAGTCAAGGAGAATCCATTTCCTTGACTTGAAAACCCTCAGAAAATAAAGTAGAAAAAATTAAGCAAAATAAATGTGCAACCTTAGCAACTAGACTAGAGCAATCTGGAGGCATTAATTATGGGAAATATATTTTTATACCACACACTTCTTGCTGAGACTTGCAATCTTCCCTATTTTGGGATTCTCTTCCTTTGCTATGTAAAAGTTGAATTTTCCAAGGTTTCTTTTTCTGCCCCATCCATACTGTAGTCACTTTTAACTGCCATGCCTGTAACTTACATAACAAATTCTGGTCATGTTCAACAGTTAAAAATTACAATTTTTTAAAATTTTAAAATGCAAGATCTGTGTTAATGTTCAACAAATAATTTGGACCTCCATGTTATAAAAGATTCTTTATTAAAAACTTGACCATCCTTGATTGCTCTTAACATGGTTGGCAGTAGAGGCGCCTGGGTGGTACAGTTGGTTAAGCGTCTGCCTTAGGCTCAGGTCATGATCCTGGGGTCTGGGATTGAGTCCCACATCATGGTCCCTGCTCAGTGGGGAGTCTGCTTCTCCCTCTCCTCTGCCCCTCCCCCTACTCATGCTTACTCTCTCTCACTCCCTCTCTCAAATAAATAAATAAATAAATAAAATCTTTAAAAATAAATAAATAAAAACATGGTTGGCAATATTATATAAAAACCAGATAGAGTCCAGATAATTATAGGAATTCTCTGGAGAACAATTTTAAAAGTTAAGATTATTTAATTTTGATAAAAGGGGTCTTAGAATCAGTTGTCTTGAAATGAATGAAGCTCTTATAAGGAGAGTAGTGATCTGTTGTTCTGCATCTAAATTGAGGACTAAAGAGGAAACAAGGTGAAATGGCAGAAAATTCACGTAGAAATAAGGTTGACATTCTTGAGTTCTAGAGTGATTAAATACTAAAATAAAATACTAAGGGAGACTGAAATTTTCACCACTGAAGATTAACAAAATGTTGAATGAGCAGTCTTGGGTAATGGGCACATTGTGTCTAGAAGCAGAGATCCAGACAGTGTGACCTCTTGAAGTTCTTCAAGCACCCTGGTTCTTTCATTCTCTGGTGTATCACACAGTATTATTTTTAGATTGTAAGGTGAGTTTTAATGAAAATGACAGGATCGATCCTAGGAACTTAAAGTTTATAAAACCTTCTGACAAAACGCAAAGTTTTTTTTTTTAATTTTTTATTTATTTTTTTATAATAATATTTTTTTATGTTAGTCACCATACAGTACATCCCTGGTTTTTGTTGTAAAGTTCGATGATTCATTAGTTGCGTATAACACCCAGTGCACCATGCAATACATGCCCTCCTTACTACTCATCACCAGCCTATCCCATTCCTCCACCCCCCTTCCCTCTGAAGCCCTCAGTTCGTTTCTCAGAGTCCATAGTCTCTCATGCTTCATTCCCCCTTCTGATTACCTCCCTTTCTTTATCCCTTTCTTCTCCTACCAATCTTCCTAGTTCTTATGTTCCATAGATGAGAGAAATCATATGGTAATTGTCTTTCTCTGCTTGACTTATTTCACTTACATTATCTCCTCCAGTGCCATCCATGTTGCAGCAAATGTTGAGAAATCGTTCTTTTGATAGCTGAGTAATATTCCATTGTATATATGGACCACAGCTTCTTAATCCAGTCATCTGTTGAAGGGCATCTCGGCTCCTTCCACGATTTAGCTATTGTGGACAATGCTGCTGTGAACATTGGGGTGCATATGGCCCTTCTCTTCACTACGTCTGTATCTTTGGGGTAGATACCCAGTAGTGGTTTTTTTTAACGGATTATAAAAGTTAAGATCATTCTTGCTACAAGAGATTGTTCAGTGTTCAGAAAAACTTGAATAGACTCTTGCTTTGTTTTCTTTCCTTGCATTTAAAAGGATCGTGGGGTTATATAATACATATATATATCTGTATTCTCTGTGCAGTTTTTCCAGAGTTAAGCCACAGAGAACATCTGCAACACAGTAGATTCCTCAGATTAGATCCTCACAGTATCTTTTATAAAAGTACTAATTTGTCTTTTTGTTGTTGTTGTTATTTCTTTTAGGCCCCTAGTGACAATGGTTCTAAAATCCAAAGCTTTGTTTTAGAATGGGATGAGGTAAGTAAATTGAATCTTTTAAATTAGGGGAAAATTATGTGTATGTATCCTCAAGCAGAAATAATTTGTTTTAATAGTTTTTTCCTCTTTAAAGACATTATGAATGATTTTGGTGGTGCATGAGTGAATTAATGGTGTTCTTAGAAAACATTACTAACTGGACCTCCTATGTTTTATTTTGTTTTTTGTTTTTGACTTAAACTCCTCAAAGCTCTCACTTGGGTAATTACCTTGATGAAGGAATTTTTTTTCACATCAACCTTAGACGCAAGTGTAATTTTTTATTATGGCTACTTTAACAAATTGCCACAAACCTGATAGTTTAAAACAACACACACTTACTCTCCTATAATTCTGGAAGCCAGAAATCTAATATGGCTCTCACTGGGCCAAAAATCAAGGTGTCGCTGTACCCATGCTTCTTCCAGGGATTCTAGAGGAGAATCCATTTTCCTGACTTTTCCAGCTTCTGGGGGCTCTCTTCATTACTAGGTCATTACCATGAACCCATGGCTGCATCAGATAGCCTTTTCTACCCCTGCTGCCATTATCATGTGGCCTTTTTCCTCTTCTGTCTTCATGTCTTTTTCCCTCTAAAAAGGACACTTATAATTCCATTTAAGGTCCACCTAGATAATCCAAGATAATCTCTCCATCTCAAGAACTTTAACTTAATAACATCTGTATAGTCCCTGAATAGGGTAACATTCACAGGTTCCAGGGTTTAGGACTTGGATATCTTTGGGGGCCATTATTCAGCCTACCACAGCAAGCATACTAAGCTTTATTATTTAGTACTTTGTTTTTCTGTCATTTATTATGTTCTCTCTTGCCCTACTGCTTATACCACAGCTAAGAGGATTGGCCAGAGGAAGTAGAAGAAATTCCATTGATAATTTGGGAATTCAGCAGTATATAGGCATACCTTGGAGATATTGCAGGTTCGGTTCCAGCCAACCACAATAAAGCAAATATCTCAAAGCAAGTCACATGAACTTTTTGGTTTCCCAGTGCATATAAAAGTTACATATCACACTATATTTGTAGTCTGTTACAGGTACAATGACATTGTCTTTTAAAAAAAACAATGTACATACCTTAATTTAAAAAGACTTTATTGCTAAAAAATGTTAACCATCGTCTAAGCTTTCAGTGAGTCATAATCTTTTTGCTGGTGGAGGGTCTTGCCTCAGTGTTGATGGCTGCAGGCTGATCAGGGTAGTACTTGCTTAAGATGAGAGTAACTGGCAATTTCTTAAAAAAGAAAAAAAAAAGACAAGGATGAAGTTTGGTGCATCAGTCGACTCTTCCATGAACCATTTCTCTATAACATGCGATGCTGTTTGATAGCATTTTACCAACACTAAAACTTCTTTCACAACTGGAGTCAATCCCCTCAAACCCCGCTGCTGCTTTACCAACTAAGTTTATGTAGTATTCTAAATCCTTTGTTGTCATTTCAACAATCTTCACAGCATCTTCACCAAGAGTAGATTCCATCTCGAGAAACCACTTTCTTTGCTTATCCACAAGAAGCAACTCTACATCCACTAAAGTTTTATCATGAGATTGCGGCAGTTCAGTCACATTTTCAGGCTCCACTTCTCTAGTTCTCTTGCTGTTTCCATCACATCTGCCCCTACTTTCTCTACTGAAGTCTTGGAACCCTTGAAGTCATTCCATGAGGGTTGGAATCAACTTCTGCCAAACTCCTGTTAAGGTCAATATTTTGGCCTCTTCTGTGAATCACTGTAACAAATATAATAGTAATGAAAAAGTTTGAAATATTACAAGAACTATAAAAACGTGACACAGAGTTACAAAGTGAGCTAATGCTGTTGGAGAGATGGCACCAGTTGACCTGCTTGATGCAGGGTTGCCACAAACCAGACTTTGTAAAAAACACTATCTGCGAAGCACAGTAAAAGTGAAGTACAATAAAACAAGGTATGCCTGTATTAAAGGAGTAATGAGGCACAAACAAGGAGGTTTTATGCCAGAAATTTTAAGAGAATTTAGAAATAGGAAATCTGTTGCTATATCATAGTAATTTAGAAGAAAAAAATATGTTGATAAATTATGTGAAGATATTTGATAAAATTTAGGACTTAGTTAAAACTCAAATTAGGAATAGGAAGATGATTCCTTAGCTGATAGTTATTTTTGTAATAAGTGAAGTACCATCACTAAACAAAAGCATTGCTAGTCAAAGCAGAAACAAGTCAAAGTTGTCAGTTATTCCCACCTTTATTTAACTAATGCAGTATAATTTGGAACAAAAATAAGAGGTACAGCCAAATAGTGGCTGGCTTGGGGGGCAAAACTATCATTATTTAGAGATGATACAGTTTTCTATTTAGACAACTCAGTAGAATCAACTGTAAACACCATTAAAACAGGAAAGTGTAGTAAAGCAGCCAGATACAGAAGGTTTCTTTAAAGCAGAAGTCACCCTAAAATCACAGTTTACCTCTACCAACACAATAAAAGTGGATGGAGAATAAGAAACTTGTCCATTTCATGTAGCATCCTAAATTTCTAAAACTCTTTAGTTGTCCTGAGCTGCAGACTTTTCTCTCTCCCATTCTTTTGCCTATAATTGGGTTTTTCTCTCTGCTTATATTCTTTCACTGTTAAACCTAAGCAGTTATGGTTCCAAAATCTTTATTTTGTAGAAGGTTAGCAGCCGTTAAGGTGGAGGTTTAGGGATCAATTAGAGACTTTTTCTTAAAACTGTTTGTGTAGAACTTTTCATAGTTTGAGGAACACTGCCAGTTGTGTATACAAGATCACCCTATTTCTACTACTGCCAGTCCCCCCATAGAGATTGTGGGGTCCATACATGGAAGGAGTTTCTTTTACTAAAGCCAGAGAAGATTTAGCATCAGTTAACAGAGTACTTAGTTTAAGGTGTACAAAGATACCTACTTTCTAGTTTGAAAATTCTGCATTTAATGAACAGTAAGTATCATTTAAAAGATGTGTGTTATCTCTGCTTTCTCTTGAGATACATGATTCATGTAATAAAGATGACTTTTAATGTACACTAGCTAATATGTTATTATTCATCAAGCAGGAATTATGTGGATTTATCTTTTTACAGTAATGTACATGATACATAATAATCTGCCATTTTTTTTAGGGAAAAGGAAACGGAGAATTTTGTCAGTGTTATATGGGCTTACAGAAGCAATTTAAAATTACTAAACTGTCACCAGCAATGGGTTGTAAATTTAGACTGTCAGCCAAAAATGAGTATGGCACAAGGTAAGATATATTTTAATATAAATGTATTGTTTAGTCAACTTCACTTATAAATTATCCAGAGTCCAAATTATCCACTAAAAATTCTGCTTTAGTTTATGTTGGCGTAGTAAAGGTGTGTTACCAGCCTAGCAAAAGCTGTAAGAGAAGGTGTTAGTTACATAAATTTCAGTTTTAAAAGCATACTAATTCACTTTTAGGTTTCTGATCTGATTACCATATAAAAATATTATAAAATCCAAGATATATTATTTGGATTATAATTAGTTACCAGAATTGTTACTTTCAAAAAATGTCGTTATCAAATTTTCTTTAGCTATAAAAACAACTCTTTTTCATTCATTCTTAAAAACCATTTGTTTCAACAGTGGTTTTAGTGAAGAAGTCTTATATTACACTTCAGGCTGTGCCCCTTCTATGCCAGCGAGTCCTGTATTAATTAAGGCTGGTGTTACTTGGTTATCCTTACAATGGAGTAAGCCCTCAGGAACACCATCAGATGAAGGAATTTCCTACATTTTAGAGATGGAGGAAGAAACTTCAGTAAGTATGAGTATGTCTTCTAAGTAGAGTGTCTAAAACCTATTTCAGGTAGCATCAATTCTTATAAGTAAATAGTGCCACAATAATTAGATCCTTCCCTAGGTCCTTTGAGTCCTTGGTTGGTTATCATTTCAGAGGAATTGGGAGTGAGGAAGAATTCAGTCTTTTGTTTTCTTGATGTGTAAGAGGGGGTTTTGGTTTTTTATGTGTGTTTGTATATATTTTGTGCCTATGAACAGCATACTGTATTTTAAATGTATATGTTTTAGGGAAAATAGGAAGATCACCACAGCCCTTTAGCCTAAGCAGCTCTAAAAAATAAGGAAATAATATGTCCATCTTTTCCAGCTATGTTCATAAACTGCTTTCCCAGGCACCACAGAAGGTATGAGAGCTTCACATGACACTATACAGTGCCGCCAGAATCAGGTTTCCAGTGGCTTGTTTCCTTTGAGCTAGAATGGAGCTAACATGAGTTAGGGTGTCTTCTATTAGCTCTACGTAGTTTCATAGCTTTTCAGAGCTACTTTAAAGCAATTTGAGTCAAAAATAGCATTGGTCCACTCCCAGCTATATACCCAGGAGAATTGAAAATACATGTTCATACAGTAATAGTACATGAATGTTCATAGCATTATTCATAATAGCCAAAAAGTAGAAACAACCCAAATGTCCATTAATTGATGAATGGATAAACAAAGTGTGATATATCCATACAATGGAATATCATTGAGCCATCTAAAGGAATGAAGTACTAACACATGTCATGACATGAATGAACCTTGAAAACATCATGCTAAGTGAAGGAACCCAGTCACAAAAGACCACATATTATGTGATTCCATTTATTATGGATATAGGCAAATCCAGAGAGACAGAAATTATATTAATGGATGAGAAAAGGGGAAGTGACTGCTAACCAAAAAATAAAGTACAGGCTTCATTATAGAATTAAGAATTTAATGATGGTTGCACAACCTTGTGAATACACTATAAGTGATTGAATTTCATACTTCAAAATGGAAATTTTACAGTGTGTGAATTATATGTCAACTTTTAAAAATAACATTGGGAAAATAGTGAGGCATTGTCCCTGGAGCTATAAATAGCAATCTAATACCTAAGTGACATCCCTACCTGCCAGCACAGCCAGCCATTTATTTATTTACTTAAACACAGTGCAAATTAAATATGTTTAATAGTTATAGTTCTGTTTAGCTCTTGCAACATCTGTCTAGGAAATTGTTAGTTTAGAGATGTGCTTCCTGATGGTGAAGTTACCATTGACTGACTTTACCCTCAACACAAAGATGTTTTCTTGGTTACTGTATTTATGGAGAATGAGTTCTCCATCCCCCTTCAAACATCCATTAGCATTTCTGGATCTGTCCATTCAAGATAGAAGTATCAAGGTGAGGATTACACTTAATGGAGCATTAATCACCTTGTACACAGTAGAAGATGAAGACCTGGGTCTTTTTACATATTTGTTGTTCCCCATATTTCTGCTGTTAGACACCTAAGAAAGGCTTATTTTCCCTTTCCAGGGATATGGCTTTAAGCCTAAGTATGATGGAGAAGATCTTGCTTATACAGTGAAGAATCTCAGACGTAGTACTAAGTATAAATTTAAGGTAAGCTTTGAAAGCCCTTAAAAGATCGATTTGTTGTTCTTGTTGTTCCTGTTGTTTTAAAGCTAAGTACATACCTCACTCCTTGGTTTTAAATCTAAAATAGTTTTGGCCTTGGGGCGCCCGGGTGGCTCAGTCAGTTGGGCATCCAAATATTGATTTTGGCTCAGGTCATGATAACATGGTTGTGAGATCGAGCCCTGCATTGGGCGCCTTGCACTGGGTGTGGAGCCTGCTTGGGTTTCTCTCTCTCCCTCTGCCTCTCCCCACTCGGTCACTTGCTCTCAAAAAAACATTAAAATTTTAAAAATTAAATTAAAATTAAAATAGTTTCGGCCTTTCTAATGAGCAATGCTTTACTTTCTTACTGTGTAACATTGTTTGTCAAACTGTATATATATTTAAATTCAGATCAATTTTAATGTTTTATGGGACCTTTTATTTGTATAATGTGAACAAACATCTTCTAAAATGTGGATGTTGTTAAACACGTTCAGAATATGCTTTTTTGTCCACAATATCTGAAAAGTAATGCTTTTATTTTCTAAGTACATTATATCGAATGGTACACAATTCAGTTTGTCTCATTACTGGTAGTCACTTGATAAAGGTTGTATCTACCATGCTTCTTCACTGTAAGGTTTTCTTTTTCCCTTACAAAATAAGTATTTTGTAAATACTATGTAAACATCTTGTTTTTTTGTCAAATTTTCACCTCCTGGTTTTAACCCATTGATCATTCTTGTGTGAGTCAATTATTACTGATTCATAGCTGCCAAGTGGTGATTTTTTTATCATTCCTTCTACATTTACTAGTTGGCATTATACTATAAAGAAAAGCTTTCTTTTCTCATTTATGTTAGTATGAACTCAATGGATTCCTGTTTACTGAGTGGGTTATTTTTGTTACATTGATTATCAATTGTGAGACTCAAATTGGTTCTGATTTAGGACCCCCTTCAGGCTGGCTTACAGATCCTTTTGAAATGTGTTCCCTATCATTCTTTGGGCCTTTCCTTTCTGGTACATGATATTCCAGTCTCATCTTGTGCTTTCCTTTCTTCAGCCTTGGGATTGGTTGTTTCTCAAAGCACCTGGGTCCTTTTAGTGGACAGTGGTATTTAGAAACCAAAATCTGGGAAATAAGTATATTTATTGCTGTAACAATTTTGCTACTTCTGGACACCCTCTCAATGGACAGAGCTATGAACTATATGTATGTATGTATTTTATGTGTGTGTGCACACAAAAAATTTGCACAAACATTTATATCTGTATTTATATATATATATTTTTTTTTTTTTAAACCATGAGGTTACACCACATACCTGCAATTTCAGTCCAATACCACAGGTTAATTCTAGTTTTCTCCTTTTTCTTATTTCTAGCTCCCTTCATCATCAGCAAGAAAGTTTGCCCCAGTTATGTTCATTATATTTGGTTTGTGGAACAAATTCCTGCCCTCCCATAAATTTCTATTGAGGGTGCTTGAGTTCCTACTAGACAAATGCTGCTGCCTCCAGCCAAACCACCTATCCCCTAGCACAGATACTTGCCTTGTTTAGCCCACCTGTTGGCCTTTACACTGAATTATTTCAGGTGTAAAGCAGAGAGATTGTACATGTCATTTATTGCTTGCTTGAGGCATGGAGACTATACATATCATTCTTGCTCACTTGAAGCAGTAGCAGGCTTTGAAAATTCATCTACTAGGGAGATTCCTGAAATTCTGTATCTCTCCTAGTATAGCATCAGGGATATATATTGCTGTTTGGAGACAATGCTTGAATTAATCAATATACCAGTTAATATAAGCCAGCCTACATTTTTTGTACAGAAGTTTTTCTAAAAATACAAGATGCTTATTAGTTGATAATTCAACATTGGAATTTTACTCTCAGTGCTTGTTTAATCAAATCATTTCAAATAAATGATAGAAGCCACTGTAAATTGTTTTCACTATTAAAAAGCAGATAAATTTTATTCCTTGAGAACCTTAGAAAATTTTTAATGAGAGATTTGATTATGGAAAGCATAATAATTATATTTATTATGCTTTGTCTTATATATTAGCTTCATTTTTAAAACTTTATAATAACACTGAGTGATTTTAGTTTCCAAATAGAGTTTTCATGTTTACAAGATTTATAAAATACCTAAGAAGTAAGTATATTCATTCAGTTTTCCTCTTACGATGATGTTGGATTGTATTTTGCTTCAGAAATGATTATTGTTAGGATTAGTCAGTAATGATTAGAAAATGATTAACAACGTTTTCTAAGGGGAAAATGTTAAGGTCTTTATAATTTGGTAAATTTATTAAAATTTTTAGAATTCTATCATGTAACACCATGGTGTTTTTGCCACATAGAGACAAAAATGTTATATACACATATAGGAGTTAAATTTCTCATGATCCACTATTATAAAAAATTACAGATTTTTATTTAAAATTTCTCACTGTGACAGTCACATTTAAATTGCAAGGTTTACAATCAGAATCTCCAAGGAGACAGTAGGCTTTTAAAAAAGTACCCCCAAGGGGCGCCTGGGTGGCACAGCGGTTAAGCGTCTGCCTTCTGCTCAGGGCGTGATCCCGGTGTTATGGGTTCGAGCCCCACATCAGGCTCCTCTGCTATGAGCCTGCTTCTTCCTCTCCCGCTCCCCCTGCTTGTGTTCCCTCTCGCTGGCTGTCTCTATCTCTGTCGAATAAATAAATAAAATCTTTAAAAAAAAAAAAAAGTACCCCCAAGTAACTAGAGAGGGGATAGGAAAACAATATGTCTCTAAACAACCTCTTAACAAATCACTGGCTTATGGGAAGAGATTATATACAGGCTTATTAAATAATAAATTTAAATAGTGATAAGAACCTAGAGTGGTAGTTCCCAAGTGTGATCACCAGACCATTCTATCAGCATCACCTGGGAACTTGTTAGAAATGTAAATTTTCTGGCCCCCTCAGTTGTACTGGATCAAAAGTTCCGGGATAAGGCCTAGCAATCTGTGTTTCAGCAGACTCTCCAAGTGATTCTGATACTTGCTGAAATTTGAGAACCACTGATCTATAGGAGGAAAAAAAAAATATTAGGAAATAGAAAATGATGACTGTGTGAAGTCTTGTAGAAGCTCAGACATTTTGATTCTGCCTTGTGCTGGGTGCCAATTGAGAGGCTTTTGAATCATTAAATCCTATTACTGTCTCAGTCTTTCTTTTCTAGTTTGACA
Organism: Ailuropoda melanoleuca; assembly: GCF_002007445.2. NCBI lineage: Eukaryota > Metazoa > Chordata > Mammalia > Carnivora > Ursidae > Ailuropoda > Ailuropoda melanoleuca. Next base: position 83,109,273 of record NC_048224.1, on the reverse strand, counting down.
TTGCAGGGCTCCTCTTTCAAGTAAACCATGTCAAAATGAAGTCTTAACACTAAAGAAATCTTAGAATACTAAGCAAAAGCAGCAAAATATTGTAATCCAGAAAGCAATGACTAGATAGTATATTACTGTTTGTAAAGAACAAACAGTAAGGATATGATTAACATAAAATTCTATTATGATCAACTTCACCACATGCCAGAGTTCTAGTTTCTACACTACAGACAATCCTAGGACACTCAAAGTACTAAAACAAAATTGGAACAATGAAAAAATTTAAAGGATAAAAGAAAAATGAAAATAAAAATTTAAAGCATAAGAAAGCAGAATTCTTAAAATCATTTAAAATTCAGAATGGTTAACAAGCATACAGTGCTTATTCCATCAAATAGTTCGTTGGAAGCTGGGTTAAGACCTGTTGTCCAAATTTAAAATGATAATAATTATTAATTATATTTCTTACTATTATTGAAGGCTTATTGAGGCTAGTAGTAGCCATTCCCTATGACTCTGGGCCGCTAGGACACTGATGTCTTATTTCCTAAAGTTCCTGAAAAATAGTTTTTCAAGCATCAAGGCTTCTAAAGATGAAGTTCTGAGTACCTTAAGCTGAGAACCGTTAAATACTTTGACTGCAGCTTGTTACTTATTTTTGTGGTCTTTTTACAGGTGGAGAGAAATCAGTCAATTAGTATCTGGATCCATCAACTTCTCCTTACTTCCATTTTTGAAATTCACTTATACACTTACATGTCAGCATCAGTGACAGTACATAAACTTGTTCCCTTCCTCCTCCTCATCTTGTCCAGTGTCATGATGTCTTCCTTTCTCCTTTGCCCTAATCGAAGTGTGCCCAAGTTTAGTCTTAAGTTCTTATGTCCCTTTTCTCCCTTGGATACATCATCTCGTTGCCTTCTATCAGTTGTCATTTTTGTTCTAAAGAATACTAAATCTCCAAACCTGTTCTGTGCTGTTATCAGGCTGTTCTCTTACCTTCTAATTACCTTCTGAGTTCTATTTTATACCTAGATTATTCTTTCTGAAAAACAGCTTTCCCTCTTAAAAAAAAACAATTTCCTTAGTTTCACATAAGATTTTTTTATATTCTGACTCATTTCATTTTTAAAATGCACTGCCTTGGGGCGCCTGGGTGGCACAGCGGTTAAGCGTCTGCCTTCGGCTCAGGGCGTGATCCCGGCGTTATGGGATCGAGCCCCACATCGGACTCCTCTGCTATGAGCCTGCTTCTTCCTCTCCCACTCCCCCAGCTTGTGTTCCCTCTCTCGCTGGCTGTCTCTATCTCTGTCAAATAAATAAATAAAATCTTAAAAAAAAAATCAAATTTCTTTTAAAAATAAATAAATAAAATAAATAAAATAAATAAATAAAATGCACTGTCTTTTACTCCTTACTTAAACTGGCTATCTCACCAGATTGATTACTTATTCTTCCCTGAGGAGAGCTCACTATTTACTCTTCATTTCTGCTATATACCCAGGGCTTTCTGTTCTCTCTCTTACCCAGGCTTGCCCTTTTACTGCTCTTGCCCATGAATACCCCATATCACTTCTATTCCCCTTTTCAAAAACCTTTGTGGACCATTTTATGCCTTAGCAATCTTTCTTCTGTTACCTAAATCTTTTGATACGCATCTTGCCTGTTTTCTGCATATAGATTATAAAATTGTTGAAGATAAGAGTGCACCACACCTGGAGTTCCTAGCACAGTGCTCCCTCTGCGGTGACTGAATGAATGTTTTTGATTATAAAATTTGAGGGTGGGGAGATAACCATATGGCTTTATAACCTTTAATACCTTTATGGGTAACTGAAGCTAAAGGAGGCAGTGCCAAAATATATGGTCTTAAAAATATAATTAGTGGATCTTTCTGGTTTTTAGGGAGTCTGTTCTTACTTTAATAGTTTCTTCTAATTTTAGGTTTAAGTAAACACTGTGTACCACATTGAGAAGTGTTTTGACCCTCTTTGTAGTCAGTTTGTAAAGCTACAAATAAAATCCATTGTAGTGCATGGGAGAACTGAGGAAGGCTGAGCAAAACTGAACAATTGAAAAAAAAAAAAAATGAACAATTGAACCGAATTTTACTGAGTTCTCACGGACGACATGAGTTGTTTAGGGGTAGATTTATTTAGATCCTTGTCTATATTATCATGTCATATCATAATGGACCTTATCGGTGAGTCATCCATTCATCCAATATTTTTTGAGCATCTATTCTATAATAAAGCACTGTTCTAAACACTAAGAATACAGCAGTAATCAAAACAATATTCTAGTTGGGAATAGACAGTAAACAAGCAAATAGCAGATGGTGATAAGTGCTGTGTGGATTAATCAAATTAGGGTGAGGTGATAGAATGACTGGGTAGTCAAGGAAGTGTTTTTGGAAATGACATTTAAGTCTGAATAACGAGAAGGAGTTAGCATGTCAAGAGCAGAAAGAACATTTTAGATAGGAGAAATAACTGCTAATGCAAAAGACCATCCAGGGGTGAAATCCCATAGGGTATTGTAGGCCATAGGGAATTTAGATTTTATTTTGAGTAAAATGAGAAGCTGTTGGAAGGTTCTATGCTAAGAAGTAAAAAAGTCCCTTTGGCAATTGTGTAGAAAATAGATAGGGTTGAGAGAAGGAATTGAAGCTAGGAAACTAGTTAGTAGTATATTGTAGTCATTCAGAAAAGATAGAGTAAAAGAAGCCTTGACTAAGGTGGTAGTAGTAGCAGAAAACAGAAAAGTGGAGGTAGAGTTGACAGGATTTGGTAATAGATCTAAGTTGTAGGTTTAGAGAAGGAAGAATCAAGGGTGTTTCTTAGATTTTTGACTTGAGCAACTAGGTAGATGGTGGTACTTTTCACCGATGAGGAAGAGAGCAAAGATGGAGCAGGTTTAGAAAAGAGAAAATCATATTAAATTGGACATTTGACTTCAGGAGCTTTAAGTTCAGTATAAGAGATAAGGTAAAAAAAAATATATATTGAATTTCTAAAGTCAAATATAAAAATACTTAGATGCGAATTATGTTTATTGCTGTGCAACTTAATAGCTTGAAAAACCAAGCATTTATTTTCTCACAGGTCTGTGGGTCAGAAATTCAGGACCACCTTACCTGGGTAGTTCTCATACAGGGTTTATATGAGGTTGCAGTCAAGATGCCAGGTAGGGCTACAGTCATCTAAAGGCTTGACTGGGACTGGAGGATTTGCTCCCAAGTTCACTCAAGTGGTTGTTAGCCCTCAGTTCCTCTCGGACTATTGGTCAGAAGCTTCAGTTCCTTACCAGATGGGTTTCTCTGTAGGGTTTCTACACACTCTCATTTCTGTTACATTGTATTGGAAGCAAGTTATTAAGAACAATTCAAAGGGAAGAGGAATTAGCCTTTATCTGAATAAAGGAAGTTCAAAGAATTTGTGGACATCTTTTTAAAACCCAAAGAATAGTGAAAGAATAGGTAAATCAAGCCCAAAGCCTATCAAGCATTATCAGATTATAGCTTATTCCTGTGATGACTCTTGGTTAGTACCAAAATGTTAGACTTAAGCTTGTATTCCCAGAACTGACTCTAAAAGGGGATTATACCTAAATATTCTCCATGTATGCTGAGTCCCTATTGAAGACAAGCAGTCTCACATAAACAAGCCATCACAGCCTGAAAACTTTATCATTTGATTGAGCTTATTTATCTCTCATCATTTTGTTCATTAAGTTTTTATCATTTAGGTGTCAAATATTGTTTTATGTCTTTGGTTATTTTTTGTCACAGGTTATTGCTTACAATTCAGAAGGTAAAAGTAATCCAAGTGAAGTAGTAGAATTTACTACGTGCCCTGATAAACCAGGAGTACCTGTGAAGCCTTCAGTTAAAGGAAAGATACATTCACACAGTTTTAAAATAACTTGGGGTAAGAAATGCATATTTGTACATCATTATTTTTGTATTAAAATGATTTGAATATTAAGATAATTCTTAGGATAGTTAGGTAAATTTGTTAGCTCAAGCAAGTTCAGTAGGAAATGTGAGAATCATTCATTGTTTGGGGATCTTTTTTGTGGAAAACTTTGGACTCACACAAATACAGAGTTCATATTTGATACAAGAAGAACTTGGGATAAAGACTCTGAACAGAGATAGCACTGCATGAAATGAATGATTACTGAAATTATAGCTAAAGTCACCTAGGTCGTCCTAGCTTTCATGAGAAATGAAAATCACTTATTCACTTAAATATTTGTTGGGGTGCCTGGCTGGCTCAGCCAGAAGAGCATGCAACTCTTGATTTCTCAGGGTCGTGAATTCGTGCCCCACATTGGGTGTGGAGATTGCTTACATAAATAAAACTTGAAAAAAAATAAAACACGTTTACTGAACATCTGTTTATACACTACTTAATGCAAAATCAGTAGAGTAATCAAATGCTCGTATTAATTAAAAAAGCATTGCAGGTGATTCTCTTTATTTTTTGAACAATCTTAGGTTTGATATTCTGTTTATTAGGATCTCTGTCATTGTTTAATTGTATGTACTTTGCGTAATACCACTTTTATTTCTTTGGATAGACCCACCAAAAGACAATGGAGGTGCAACCATTAATAAATATGTAGTGGAGATGGCAGAAGGTTCTAATGGTAAGAATAACTATTAAAAATTAATAGATTTAGGGATGCCTGGGTGGCTCAGTCAGGTAAGCATCTGCCTTCAGCTCAGGTCATGATTCCCGGGTCCTGGGATCGAGTCCTGCATCGGGCTCCTTGCTCAGCGGGGAGCCTGCTTCTCCCTCTCCCTCTGCCTGCCGCTCCCCCTGCTCTTGTGCACTCTCTCTCTCTGACAAATAAATAAAATCTTTTAAAAAAAGAAATTAATAGATTTATACCAGTCCACCTCTGCTCTTCCATGACTTTACATTTTATACGATCTCTTTTCTTTCACTTTTCATTTTTTTTCCTTTGTTTATAGCAGTTAGTATTTTGCCTCTTATGATCCACTTTAAGTTACAATCTCTAGAAATACAGTGAATCAAATGTACGACTGCTGTACACCTATATAATAAAATTTACATTTTATTTCCTTTCTCATTTGTTTGCATTCCTCAGTTCCAGTATATCTAAACTAAAGTCTTCTGAAGGTTTATTCAGTTAGATTTTTAACCAGACATATCAGAGAAAAATTATCTTGTAAAATTTAACTTACATTATACTAGTTTTAGTAATATTCTCTGCACCTCGTGAACTTTATTTTTGAATCGCACATTTAACAGTCTTTATTCCTATGCAATGAACTGTTTCCTGCAAAATAATAAGAATGTCTTTTAATTAAGGCTAAACTTCCTATGGTATTGGTTCCTTTCTACTCTTTGTGTGTTATAATGTTATTATTAGACAGGTAAACACATTTAAAATGCTTAATTAAAAGCAAATTATGAACATAAAGCAAATTATGAACATAAGCCAAAGTTTGTACAGAGTTACAGAGATACTCTATTTCAACAAAGCCTACAGATTTGTCTAGGAAGCTGTAACATAAAGAAAATTAGATCATCTCCAGGAAACTCGAAGCAAGCTTAAATTATTTCTGACAAATTACGTAAACACTTACTTAGTGAAGCTAGGATACCTGCCGTGTCCGTGATACCAGGATGTTAAACATTACCTTGTAGCTGATTGAACATAATTCTTCACCTTACAGGAAACAAATGGGATATGATATACAGTGGAGCCACTAGAGAACATCTTTGTGATCGACTGAATCCAGGTTGTTTCTATCGTTTACGAGTTTACTGCATCAGCGATGGAGGACAGAGTGCGGTAATACTTACATGTAGATTTTTTTTCAAGTTTGGGTCAAATAAGATGGGATCACCAGATGCCACCTCAAAATCTGAAATGTATCCAAAGTAATTTCTGTAACCCAGGTGATTAATTTTATATTGACCAGAATTTCTGGTCTGGTTGGTGTTTAGCTTTGGAAAAGCAAATATACAAAAATGTCGCAGAAAAATTTATGAACTTTAGGATGATGTTCAATACCCATACCTAATGGAAATAGAAGTAATTGTAGACTGATTGATTGCTTCATAAATTATGTGTATCAGGACAAACCATAAAATATCATTTACTGTTTAAACACAGATTCTAATATTAAATTATTGCAGAAAAGTTGGTAGTTATTATTAGAGACCCACTAACCAAAATGGACACAGTGTGCTCTTGATTATATATGAGATATTTGTAATGTTCTGGAGAGGTATGTTTTTTAATAGGAGTGGGTTTTTTTTTTTTTAAATGAATTTAACCAAGGTGGGTTCATGGAGCATTAAGAACTGTTATTTTCAAATAGAATTTAATGTAATAATGTTACCTTCTTTTTTTTGAAGGTACCTTTTTAAAAAATGAATTTATAAGTATTGTTCTGAAAATATGAGTATTACAAAACTGAGTGCAAGTCCTGCCCACAGGCTTGGGATCCAGTTGCTTCATTTTCTCTAATAAAATCTTCCTGGATTAAAACAAATCCACTGCCCCCCAAAAAAGCCTCTAATTTTCTAATTCAGCATTATAACATTCTATATAGGATACCTTTCTGAATAAGGTGATGATCAAATATTTTATTTATACTTGGAAAGAATATAATTAATACAGTGCAGATAAGGAATATGGCACTGTGTGTCAGTATTTTTAAGAGAAGTCTTTTAAAAGAAAACTTAATGTATTTTTTTAAATAAATAAAATAATACCAAATACCTGGAGATACCAAATACTTGGAAAAGGTTACCTGATTTTTTAATTATTTTTAGGAAGAAAGGAAAAAGGAAAGATTATATATACATATTAGTATTTAGGTTAAAAATACAATATACAGTAAAGTAACCGAAATAGTCTAAATCTCCTGAAAACATGGCAAACAGTGTTTACAGAATGTTAAAGCATCCTTCCTTAGAAGAGATTTGTGGATCCATTTGGACAGGATCAAAAGTAAAGTCCATTAGGATGTGTTGAAGGTTGTTTTGTTGTTGTTGTTATTGTTGTTTAATTATGGAAAGACAAAAAGGAAGAGTTTTTTGGGGGTTTTTTCTGGTAACTTTCTTTGTGTATAATAGTCACATAGTATGTATTTTTATTTGTCTCTATAAAATTGGAGTTTTAATGATTTAATTGGGTTTTTATTTAGAACTTTATTTCTTTTCAGTTGAAAATCAAGTAGAATTTTAAATAATTGGTGCAGTCTTTGTGTTCATGTTATTGTCCTTTAGCAAAAGCAATCTGATTATTTGGTTGGGGCATTTTTGTTTTGTTATTGCTTTTGTTTTGGCAGGTATCTGAATCTTTACTTGTGCAGACTCCAGCTGTGCCTCCTGGCCCATGCCTCCCTCCCAGATTACAGGGTAGACCCAAAGCAAAAGAAATACAGTTACGATGGGGTAATTTCCATTTTGGTAATAAATTTTAATTAAATGAGTACTAAATATATTCCTTTTGTTAAACTACATAAATCTTTCCACCTTTAGGACCCCCTCTGGTCGATGGTGGATCACCCATTTTCTGCTATGGTGTGGAAATGTCTCCTGTAGAAAAAGATGAACCGAGAGAAGTTTACCAAGGTTCTGAAGTAGAATGTACAGTGAGCAACCTTCTTCCTGGAAAGACTTACAGCTTCAGACTACACGCAGCTAACAAAATGGGGGTAGGAAGACTGCTGATTGAATTATAATCACAGTGGTATTTCATATAACATATATAATGCACCCATTAGTTAGCCATTTTGCTTTCAACATGTGATTCCAAAGTTTACAGTTTACAGTTGTTTTTTGTTTTGGTGTTTTGAATTTTTTAAGATTTATTTTAGAGAGAGAAAACGCAGGGGAAGGGGCAGAGGGAGAGAGAGCGAGCAGGGGAGGGCCGGGGGAGAAGGACAAGGAGAGCATGCTGAGCACGGAGCTCCAGAGTCGGCCGTTTAACCATCTGAGCCACCCAGGTGCCCCCAGATTTTACTGTTTTTAATAAGTCTATATCAATAAATAAGAGGTCAATGTATACGATAACTTAATTGTTCTAGAATCTCAATATTTTCAAACCCCACTTATATAATTTGTGACACTTTGGACTTCAGCTGGGCTGAAGTTTGCCTTTCAGGTGGTGCTAGTAGGTTTTACTTAGTAAGTTTAAGAGTAGAAACAAGACCATAAGATGAAATACTTAGAGTAATTAAGTTTTTTGAGATTCGTTAGATGCAGCATTTACCTTCAGTTGGCTACTAATTGTAATCCATTTTTTACCTAAGGAAAAAAAACTTATTATTTTAAGCATTTCTGGTTTTATGAGACTTTTTAAAAAGTATTATTTATGTATCTGTACATCTCCATAAAATGGACAAAATAGGTGATATCTTCATATTACAGCTGAGAAGGCTAGGGCTCAGAAACGATAAATATCTTGCCCACAGTCACATGAATAAGAAGTGACAGAGATAAGCCACAGACTCAGGGTTGTCAGACTCCAGAGCCAAAGCCCTTTCCACTCAACCAGGACATACCTCATCTCTGCATTAGAGCAGGTTCTCTAAGGACAAAGCAGTTGTTTCTTGCCTCAATTGAGTAACATTCTGTTTCCTTATTCTGTAATTACAGTTTCACAAAATTAAAGTGAGAAGTCTCTCATCTCCCATTATTTCATGTTTTAGTGAACTGTACTATTTTTAGTCCCATTCTCCAGCTGAGTTCAGTATCTGTATCTGTAAACTTATTTATAAAATTTATGTCAGTACTTTGTTGGCAGTTCTAACATAAGTCATTGTTTCCTGTCCGAAGTCAACCTCTTGTGAACCTCACAAGGCTGCAGAACTCTGGGATAGCATCTTTAATACTAGTGTTCTTAATCTGTATTTTCAGGATTCTGATAGTTTGTCAAAGTCATCTTAAATAAATATTTGCTTTCTGCATTTCCGGAGAATATACATTTTAGACTCTTTTTAAAGCTATTCTAAATTGTGAGGCCCCTGGGTGGCTCAGTTGGTTAAGCATCTGCCTTCGGCTCAGGTCATGATCCCAGGGTCCTCGGATCAAGCCCCGCATCGAGCTCCCTGCTCAGTGGAGAACTTGCTTCTTCCTCTCCCTCTGCTATTCCCCCTGCTATGCTCAATCACTCGCTCTGTCAAATAAATCTTTAAAAAAAAAAATTCTAAATTTTAAGATAGAATTTATGCCTACCATCTCCCATATCTTTAATTGGCATCCTTGCCTCCACTCATATAATTTATTCTGACTTATTCCACACACCTAATCCCCTAATACCCTGCCCTTCTTACAGAAACAGTTCATGAAGGAAAAAGGAGCAAGAAAACATAGTAAATATTAAAACTTAAAAACACCCCACAGTGACTTCCATGATCATTAAACCTTTTTACTTTCTGTGAATGCTTTTAGAGTTATATTATGACCAGTTAGTCTTGAAGGAGAGGGATAATGCACTTACTTATTTATGTGAATATTTATGGAGAGCTGTGCAATCAGTGGGTAAAAAATGAAAACACTGGCTATATTTGTTTTTCTAGTTTGGACCATTTTCAGAAAAATGTGATATTACTACAGCCCCTGGACCACCAGATCAATGCAAGCCTCCTCAAGTTACATGCAGATCTGCAACTTGTGCACAAGTAAATTGGGAGGTATTGTAATTCCCATTGACTTTAAATGATTAGAATAGTTCATATAAAAGAATAGAGATGCTCTTCATTTCATCTCCTAAATTATGCAAACAATAAGTCCTAGTGAAATCATGTGGTAAAAAGTGAATTTTTTTTTCTCTTCAGAGCATTTAAATGAAGTATATTTGCATTACAAGTATGTAGTTTCTTGTTCATGATGTTCTTCATATTTTTTTCAAAGACTTTGTCTCATTACTGAGATATTTAGCTGCTGGTGAGTTTAATGTTCAGAACAAACATTCGTAGGAATCAGTATAATACTGTTTCTCTTATATTTATTATCTCCACTGTGTTTATTTTGTATAGTAATAATCAGTAATGATAATTGCATTTTCAGTTTCCTTTGAAATTTAACAAAGATGATGTCCTTACATGATTTAACATTTATATTACTTAATAGAATTACTTTGGCGATTTACCTTAAAATTCTCTTTCTGAAGTGATTCAGTCATATTTTTACTTCTAACTGAAAACAAAGCTATATTTTTTGACCAGTCTTATATTCAGGTGACCTTAATGAATAAAAATGTAATATTGAACAGTTTTAATTCTACTTAAACATTTTAAAAGAATTCAAAAGCAATTCGGTTTTTGATATGCTCAGGTAAAGAACATTTTTTCCCAAAAACCACTTAATCAATGTCAAGACTTAAGACCTTTTCCTTTTCTTAATTTAAAGGTCCCTTTGAGTAATGGAACTGATGTCACTGAATATCGATTGGAGTGGGGAGGCGTGGAAGGAAGTATGCAGATGTGTTACTGTGGGCCTGGTCTCAGTTATGAATTAAAAGGACTTTCACCAGCAACTACCTATTATTGCAGAGTCCAGGTAAAGGTGGTCAGGGCCTTGTTACTCTAGCCAGAGTTTTGTGTTCTGTGAGCATTTTGATGGTCCTGTTTTGTTAATTTATGGGCTCTGTTAATTTGTAGGCTCTGAGTATTGTGGGTGCAGGCCCTTTCAGTGAAGTAGTAGCCTGTGTGACTCCACCATCAGTTCCTGCTATTGTGACTTGTCTTCAAGAAATAAATGATGATGATGTAGAAAGTCCCCATTATTCACCTTCTACATGCCTTGCAATAAGCTGGGAAAAGCCTTGTGACCATGGTTCGGAAATCCTTGCCTACAGCATAGACTTGGGAGACAAACAGCCCTTGGCAGTGGGAAAGGTTACAAGCTATATTATAGACAATTTGCAACCAGATACAACATACAGGTACACTCTACAGACTATGTTAATTTTTGCTTAAACCAGAGAGAAACTTTAAATAGAACAATTATAACTAGATTTTTTTTCCTCCATGTGGCACTTAGAATACGAATTCAAGCCTTGAATAGCCTTGGAGCTGGCCCTTTCAGCCACATGATAAAATTAAAAACTAAGCCCCTCCCTCCTGATCCGCCTCGTCTGGAATGTGTTGCCTTCAGCCACCAAAACCTTAAGCTGAAATGGGGAGAAGGAACCCCAAAAACACTGTCAACAGATTCTATTCAGTACCACCTTCAGATGGAGGATAAGAATGGAAGGTAGGTGTTCTTGATTGCTTCTTTATATAGTTTCTTAAATCTTAAGTATATAAATTTTAATAAACAGTAGAAGTAAATAAAATAAGTTTTCAACAACAAGGTTAGAATTCTGATAAGAAATAATTTTAAATGTGCTATTTTCAAAATATCAGAAGATACAGTCACAGTTTCCTGTTTATAACTTGTGAGTGGGATGCCAAGAGAAAAATTAAGTGGGCTATTCTTTGGCTGTCTTCTCTAACCCATTTAGTCTCTTCATGCTAATAAAGAAACATAATCTTTGCTACAACAAAGTTCTTCAACCCCTATTTCCAGCAGAGGCAGTTTTGTCAGTAGATAATTGATGGGCGTAAAGCCTCTGACATCCTTGAGGATAGGGATTATGTCTCACTTTCCTCCACACCCCTGTCACAGGGCCCGCCCGCCCGCTAAGTAAATACAGTTCAGTTCCTCACTGTCAGATCTTGGTAGCCAGTCCCCTTGCTACTCAGGTTCCTGTCTTTGCTGCCATCTTTTACATTTCATTAGATCCATGCCATATATTATCCCACAAAATCGTTTTTAATTATAAATCAAAATATGTGTAGTATAAATTATTCAAATGCAAATCTGAGGCTGTTTATTGACATTATATCCTATGTAAACAATGCATATATGCTCCAGAGGTGTTATTCTTTGAATATTTTAAGAATTTGAAGTTTACTTTTCTACTTTTTATTCAGCTTATGAGAAACAATTTGTTTATCTCATGGATTCAGCGTCCTAGTAGCAGTTTTTCCCAAGGTTTTCCCACTTTGTTTTTTGTGTTGTGTTTGTGTCTTAGCCAAATATTCAATAATGGAATATTCGTGGTACTTGCATATAAGTACTCTCAGAAATACTTACACATTTAAAATAACATACAGAATTAAACATACTGTATCACCAATAAGAGCATTATGCAGAGCAAACAATATTGATCATTTTCTGAAATCTGTGCCTCTATGAATATTAGCCTTTGTTCTTGGCAGAATTTTATGTTCACTTTGTGAAGCCTTATCTCTAGAAGGAGGTTCTTTGCCTTGCTACAGATTTTTGGTATAGCCATTTATCTTTAATCTATATTATTTATTATCATTGAGTGAATTAATTCTGTAAGTTATTTTCATCCCCTTTGTAGCATTTACATTTGGGGTAATGCAAGGTGGTTTACTGGAAATGGGTCTAATTCGTGTCAGATTGAAATGTAATAGAATAAAGATTCCATTAAATATAGATTATATTAATAGGCTAGAACATTAAGCTTAATTAATATTTACCCATCATCTAGAGAATTGTAAGGTACGCTGTGGAAAATAAAGAAATTAAAACCTTTTATGATATTGTAGGTTTACTATGTAAATTTAATAAGTCAATGTAATAATACCTTTAGTTATACTCTCTCCTTTTTTTCACAACTATTTACATTTGCTGTGGGATAGTTTCTGAATGCTATTTCAGCTGTTTCCTGACCACAGATTTTGTCATTGTTCAGCTTTTTCAATAGTGGTTGAAACACTTTTTTTCCCCATCCTTTTTAAAAAAAAAAAAGATTAAAAAGGTAAGGCTTAAAAATAAATAAATAAATAAATAAATAAATAAATAAATAAATAAATAGGTAAGGCTTATCTAATTACTGCTTTTTGGAACTACTGTTACTTCAGGTCATTAACTATTTTTTCATTTTTAACCTGACTATAGTTTTCAGACTATTAGAACTATATGAGCATTCATTCCATTACTCATTCCCCAATTTCCAAAAACTTTATAATAGCCAATCAAAAATATCGGGGAACATTGAACTTATGAATGATATAATATGATGTCAAACTTTCCATCGAACAGTTCAGGTGGATAATTTATGGCAAATTATACATTCTTTCATACTGCTATGTAAATCTCTAGAAAACATCACCAAATCAGCTAAAATTATGCCTGGAAATTGAGGGTTCTCTTTTTTATATAACAAATTGTATGCCTAAGACTCTAATGAAAATTGTGGTATTCTGAGTATCTTTAAAAATGTGTGGACATTAAAAGATAGCAGTCAGATACAAAGCTGTACCAGAAGCCTGAAGAGTTACTGTGATTGGACACAAAATTTAGCAATAATTTTTCAAGAAACCATGTCAAATTAGGAAATTTACCAATCCTGTGATTTTCATCATCTGATGAAAAAAATAAAAAGACTTACTTAGAGTGACAAAGCGTTCCTGGCATTAAATTCTAAGAGTAACTTATACTTCTAAATAATATCCCAACTGTACTTTTTTAGTAGTTTTTAAATATTTTTCATAAGGTTGTCAAGGTTTATTTTTAATGAGAGTCATTTCCATTTTAGGTTTGTATCCTTATACAGAGGTCCATGTCATACATACAAAGTACAAAGACTTAATGAGTCAACATCCTATAAATTCTGTATTCAAGCTTGTAATGAAGCAGGGGAAGGTCCTCTCTCCCAAGAATATATTTTTACTACTCCAAAATCTGTCCCAGCTGCCTTGAAAGGTAAGTTATACATCCTTAAGTTATTTTTCTTTAATAATAGATTAATTTTAAGTGCATCTTCACAAATAGCTTTCTGTGCTGTCATTACAGTTGATCATCCAGTATGTGTCCAGCATTTAATTATAAAAAATTATACAGACAAGCCCACCTACTGAAAGTTTCACTCAATATTAAAGCTATTTTATCTAGCACATTGATACTCAGACAAGTACTGGATTTTGTCACTAATCTTTTTAATAATCTAACATAAAAATACTAAGTTGAATAGATAATGCTGGTTTTCTAATAGGGTTATTTGCTGTTTCTGCTATTGTTACTTAAAGAAAAAAATCACAAACTTTTGTTTTGAGTTGTTACTGTTTCATTCATTCGGATTTCAGGGAGAAAGCCAGGTTGCCTTTTAAGGAAAACATAAATACATTCTTAGTTAACTTGAATTTTTTAATCAAATTTACACACACATTCACACATTTGTGTATACAAATATCTTTAAAATTAATTTTAGAGGGATTCTTATTTTAAGATGACCCTGGCAAGGATTGCACATTGTATATTTAGCCAAAATCACTAACATTCCTCACACTGAGGACAAATCACAGAGACTTCTAGTACAATGTCCTGGATCATGTACTTGAATGTGTCATTTGTTAAGCAGATCCACGGTTAGCAGGACTGTTCTTGAATATATTTCTAATAATGTTGATGGAGTTTTACTGAGTCCTTTTTCTATTCTGTAACCCAGTTTAATGTTTCTTAGCCTTATGAATATTGCTGATTTTAACCCTTTGTACCCCACCATTGAATGAAGTAGTTTTACATCAAGCAACAAGGGGTATTTTTCAACTTATTTTTCAATTTGGGAGATTTCTTAAATTACAAAATTTCATATTCTAGGTATGCTCTTAGAAGCACCATTAATGTTGTTTTAGAACTGACATAACCCCTCTATTGGCTTTTTAACTCAATGAAAACAGTGCTTACCTTGACAGATCTTTTAGTCAACCTGGCCATTGTAACACCTGTAGATTTTATGGCCTGGAGATAATAAGAGTGAACCATTAACCATGTCTTTGCAAATTTCAAAAATTCAGGTATATAACTGAGTTTTAAAGGTTCGTTGATTTTGATTAAAACAAGTGTCTGTGTGATGTGCCAAGTTAAAAATCAAGTAGAGCAGATTTTATTTGTATTTGTTCTCCACAGCCCCTAAAATAGAGAAAATAAATGATCACATTTGTGAAATTACATGGGAATGTTTACAGCCAATGAAAGGCGATCCAGTTATTTACAGTCTTCAAGTCATGTTGGGAAAAGATTCAGAATTTAAACAGGTATGTGCAAAGATGTAATTCTGTGGATACTTATTTTTATATTTCTCATTTTTATGTACTTGCAGTATTTGACTATCTTTATCTCCCTAATTCAAAAACATTTATTTAGTACTTACTGTGTTCCAAAGATTAGTAACTACACAGTATCTCAGGATTCAAAATATTTTAAGTGTGAACTATATATTTAACAGACTATTCATTCATTTGACAAGAATTTATTAAACTATGTCCCAGGCACTGAAAATATATAACACTGAACAAAAAGTTCTTGCTTCTATGGCACCTACAGTCAGTAGAAAAAGATACTAAAAGCAAATAAATACATCACGATATCATATGATACTGATAAATATAGCAGAGAATAAATAAAACTGGGTAAAGGGAATATGCAGTCTTGGGAAGAGAGACAGCTAGACACCTACTGCTGTTTCATTCAGGGCAGTCAGGTGACAAACAGAGATCCAAAGGAGGTGAATATGGGGAGAACAGTGTTCTAAGAAAAGGAAGCAGTGGGTGCAAAGGCCCTGAGGTAGGAGCATGCTTGTTAAATTTAATGAACAACAAGGAGGCCAATGTGGGGTTGTGTGAGCAATGGGAAAAACAGTAGATGAAGTCAAGTAGTTAATTGTAAAGAGGATCTATGAGTGGTATGAAGGTCATGTTAAGGCATTATAGGCCACACTGTGACTTTTTTACTCCATGTAAAATGAGAAACCAGTAGAGGATTTTGACCAGAGTAGTCACAGGATCAGATACAAGGTCATTTTGGCTAGAATGGGACATGGGTAGAAGCAGAGAACATTAAGGAGGCTTTCACAATAATAGTAATGATCATAATTATAATGTAGTGTTATAAATATGATAATAGTCATTATGGAAACCTAGCAGAAGTATCACCTACCTGGCTGAAAAATTTCAGAGATGGCTTTCTGGTAGAGGGTGAATAGCAGTGAGATGAAGTCGGGAGCTACCAGTGTTGACTGTATCTTTTTTAAAGAAGTCATTTTAATGCAACTCAAAGCCTGCTTTCTATAAGCATTTCATCTGATTGTTCCTTTTTTCTGTCAACCTTCTTGATTTTGAGCGCTTTTAAACTGGGTTATTCTCATTTGAGTATCTTATATTTTCTTTTCCCACTAGGAAATCAGTCATTCATCTGTTCTATTTCAGTCTCGTGCTATTATAGCTATTAATAGTAGAATATTTTTCAATATAGATGTAATTTTTTCTTTCAAGTTTTGTTAAGTATGGAAGTGTTATTTCTTAAGTGAAATTACAAAAGGACCTAAGGAATTAGATTAAATTTGGCATGTGATTGTTTTTCTTTATTAAGCCATCTGCAAATTGACATGATAATCAGATTTGAATATAATTTACAGATAAGCAGGTTTCCTTCCAAGGAGGAAGCAGAATTAATATTTAAAAAATGTAATTGCATTACATGTTTAAAGGAAATAGGGACCCCACATTTGAGTAGTGTATGAATTTTAATAAACATATCACCACATGAAACAGCAATGCTAATTCTAATTTAACTTACAAGCTAAAATTAACCCTATCATCACTTTCACTTAAGATTGAAAGCATGTCGTAAAACTTTTAAAATACTGATTTCCTTAGAACCTCATAGTATATTTGCTCATCTAAATCTCTTAAGTGTTTATAAAAATTTTTTTTAATTTTATTTTATTATATTATGTTAATCGCCATACAGTACATCCCCAGATTCCGATGTAAAGTTTGATGCTTCATTAGTTGCGTATAACACCCAGTGCACCATGCAATACGTGCCCTCCCTACTACCCATCACCAGGCTATCCCCTTCCCCCACCCCCTCCCCTCTGAAGTCCTCAGTTTGCCTCTCACAGTCCATAGTCTCTCATGTTTCATTCCCCCCTCTGATTACCCCCCTTTTCTTTATCCCTTTCTTCCCCTACCGATCCTCCTAGTTCTTATGTTCCATAGATGAGAGAAATCATATGATAATTGTCTTTCTCTGCTTGACTTATTTCACTTAGCATTATCTCCTCCAGTGCCGTCCATGTTGCAGCAAATGTTGAGAATTCGTTCTTTCTGATAGCTGAGTAATATTCCATTGTATATATGGACCACAGCTTCTTAATCCAGTCATCTGTTGAAGGGCATCTCGGCTCCTTCCATGATTTGGCTATTGTGGACAATGCAGCTATGAACATTGGGGTGCATATGGCCCTTCTCTTTACTACGTCTGTATCTTTGGGGTAAACACCCAGTAGTGCAATGGCTGGGTCATAGGGTAGTTCAATTTTTAACTTTTTAAGGGACCTCCACACTGTTTTCCAGAGTGGCTGTACCAACTTGCATTCCCACCAACAATGTAGGAGGGATCCCCTTTCTCCACATCCTCTCCAACAATTGTTGTTTCTTGCCTTGTCTATCTTTGCCATTCTAACTGGCGTAAGGTGGTATCTCAGTGTGGTTTTGATTTGAATTTCCCTGATGGCTAATGATTTTGAACATTTTTTCATGTGTCTGTTAGCCATTTGTATGTCTTCATTGGAAAAGTGTCTGTTCATATCTTCTGCCCATTTTATGATTTGTTTATTTGTTTCTCGTGTATTGAGTTTGAGAAGTTCTTTGTAGATCTTGGATACCAGTCCTTTATCTGTGGTGTCCTTTGCAAATATATTCTCCCATTCCGTGGGCTGTCTCTTAGTTTTTTTGACTGTTTCCTTGGCTGTGCAGAAGCTCTTTATCCTGATAAAGTCCCATAAGTTCATTTTATCTTTTATTTCTCTTGCCTTTGGAGATGTGTCGTGAAAAAGGTTGCTCTGGCCGATGTCATAGAAGTTGTTGCCTATGTTCTCCTCTAGAATTTTGATGGATTCCTGTCTCACATTGAGGTCTTTCATCCATTTGGAGTTTATTTTTGTGTATGGTGTGAGAGAGTGGTCAAGTTTCATTCTTTTGCATGTAGCTGTCCAATTTTCCCAGCACCATTTATTGAAGAGACTGTCTTTTTTCCACCGGATGTTTTTTCCTGCTTTATCAAAGATTAGTTGCCCAAAGAGCCGAGGGTCCATTTCTGGGTTCTCTATTCTGTTCCATTGGTCGATGTGTCTGTTTTTGTGCCAGTACCATGCTGTCTTTGTGATCACAGCTTTGTAGTACAGCTCGAAATCCGGCATTGTGATGCCCCCAGCTTTGTTTTTCCTTTTCAACAGTTCCTTGGAGATTCGGGGCCTTTTCTGGTTCCATACAAATTTAAGGACTATTTGTTCCAGTTCTTTGAAAAATGTCCTCGGTATTTTGATCGGGATAGCATTGAAAGTGTAGATTGCTCTGGGTAGTATGGACATTTTAACTATGTTAATTCTTCCAATCCATGAGCATGGAATATTTTTCCATCTTTTTATGTCTTCCTCAATATCTTTCAAAAGTGATCTATAGTTTCTAGCATATAGGTCCTTTACGTCTCTGGTTAAGTTAATTCCAAGGTAACGTATGGTTTTTGGTGTTATTGTAAATGGGATGGATTCCCTAATTTCTCTTTCTTCAGTCTCGTTATTCGTGTATAGAAATGCAACTGATTTCTGGGCATTGATTTTGTATCCTGCCACCTTACTGAATTGTTCTATAACTTCTAATAGTTTGGGAGTGGATTCCTTTGGGTTTTCCATATAGAGTATCATGTCATCTGCAAAGAGAGACAGTTTGACTTCTTCTTTGCCGATTTGGATACCTTTGATCCCTTTTTGTCTTCTGATTGCTGTTGCAAGGACTTCTAGTACTATGTTGAATAATAGTGGCGAGAGTGGGCATCCTTGTCGTGTTCCTGATCTTAAGGGAAAGGCTTCCAGCTTTTCCCCATTGAGAATAATGCTTGCAGTAGGCTTTTCATAGATGGCTTTTATGAGATTGAGAAATGTACCCTCTATTCCTACACTCTGAAGGGTTTTAATCAGGAAAGGATGCTGTATTTTGTCAAATGCTTTTTCTGCATCAATTGAGAGGATCATATGGTTCTTGAGTCTTTTCTTGTTGATATGATGTATCACATTGATTGATTTGCGAGTGTTGAACCATGCTTGCATCCCAGGTATGAATCCCACTTGGTCATGATGGATAATCCTTTTAATGTACTGTTGGATTCTATTAGCAAGGATCTTGTTGAGGATTTTGGCATCCATATTCATTAGAGAAATCGGTCTGTAATTCTCCTTTTTGAGGGGGTCTTTGCCTGGTTTGGGGATCAAGGTAATATTAGCCTCATAGAATGAGTTTGGTAGCTTTCCTTCTGTTTCTATTTTTTGAAATAGCTTTAGGAGAATAGGTATTATTTCTTCTTTGAATGTTTGGTAGAATTCCCCAGGAAAACCGTCTGGGCCTGGAGTTTTATTATTTGGAAGGTTGTTTATCACTGACTCAATTTCTTCATAGTTAATTGGCCTATTTAAGAAATCTATTT
Source organism: Ailuropoda melanoleuca (assembly GCF_002007445.2). Lineage (NCBI taxonomy): Eukaryota > Metazoa > Chordata > Mammalia > Carnivora > Ursidae > Ailuropoda > Ailuropoda melanoleuca. The sequence goes on along the minus strand of NC_048224.1, from coordinate 83,089,729 downwards.
CTTCCTGTTTCAGTCTTGGTAGTTTATAGGTTTCCAGGAAGGCCTCCATCTCTTCCAGATTGTTTAGTTTTTTGGCATATAGCTGTTGATAAAAGTTTCTAATAATCCTTGCAATTTCAATGGTGCTGGTCGTGACCTCTCCCTTTTCAGTCATAATTTTAATAATCTCAGTCCTTTCTCTTTGTTTTTGGACAAGTTTTGCCAGTGGTCTATCAATTTTATGGATTCTCTCAAAGAACCAGCTTCTAGTCCTGTTGATCTGCTCTACTGTGGTTCTGGTCTCTAATTCATTGATTTCTGCTCTAATCTTGGTCAACTCCTTCCTTGTCAGTGGGTTAGGCCTGTCCCTCTGTTGCTGTTCCAGTTTCTTGAGGTGAGAATATAGAAACTGCATTTTAGATTTTTCTATTCTTTTGAGTGAGGCTTGGATGGCTATGTATTTCCCCCTTAGGACTGCCTTTGCAGTATCCCATAGGTTTTGGACCGTTGTGTATTCATTCTCGTTGGTCTCCATAAATTGTTTAATTTGTTTTTTGATTTCCTGGTTTATCGAGTCATTCTTGAGCAGGATGGTTCTTAGCCTCCAAGTGTTTGAGTTTCTTCCAGGTTTTTCCTTGTGGTTGAGTTCCAATTTCAGAGCGTTGTGGTCTGAGAATATGCAGGGGATAATTTCAATCTTTTGGTATTGGCTGAGACCTGTTTTGTGTCCCAGAGCATGATCTATTCTTGAGAATGTTCCATGGGCATTTGAATAGAATGAGTATTCTTTGGTTCTGGGGTGTAGTGTTCTATATATATCTATGAGGTCCAACTCGTCGAGTATGGCATTCAAAGCCTTTGATTCTTTGCTTAGTTTTTGCCAGGGTGTTCTGTCTATTTCTGATAGTGGGGTGTTGAGGTCCCCTACTATTACTGTGTTCTTATCTATATGTCTCTTTATTTTGGTTAAGAGTTGGCTTGTGTATCTTGCTGCTCCCCTGTTGGGGGCATATATATTAATAATTGTCATATCCACTTGTTGAATACTTCCTTTAAGAATAATATAGTGCCCTTCTGTATCTCTCTCTATGGCCTCTAGTTTAAAATCCAGTCTATCTGATATGAGAATTGCTACTCCAGCTTTCTTTTGAGGTCCATTTGCGTGGAAGATGGTACTCCATCCCCTTACTCTAAGTCTGAATGCATCTTTGGGTTCAAAATGAGTCTCTTGTAGACAGCAAATGGATGGGTCATGTCTTTTTATCCAATCTGCAACCCTGTGGCGTTTTATGGGAGAGTTTAAGCCATTTAGATTGATAGAGATTATTGACAGATATGATTTTAATGATGCCATTTCTCTTTAAAGTCTTTGTATCGGTTGTGACTTGCTGCTCTGTATCACTCTTGGGGCCTTTTTACCTTTATAGAGCCCCCCTTAATATCTCCTGTAGGGCTGGTTTCGTGGTTACGAAATTGGTTAATGATTGGCGATTTTGGAACGTCTTTATTTCTCCATCAATTCTGAATGACAGCTTTGCTGGATAAAGGATCCTTGGCTGCATGTTTTTCTCTGAAAGAGCTTTAAAAATGCCCCCCCAAGCCTTTCTCTCATTCCAGGTCTCTGTAGACAGGTCTGACGTAATCCTGATACCTTTGCCTTGGTACGTGAGAAATTTCTTTGCCCTGGCCGCTTTCAATACTGTATCCTTGGATCTAATATTTGCGAATTGCACTATGACATGCCGTGGCGTAGGTTTGTCCTGGTTGAGCTTGGATGGGGTCCTCTCTGCCTCTTGGACACGAATGCTTGTTTCCCTTGCTAGATTAGGGAAGTTTTCAGCTACAATTTGTTCAAATATCTCTTCTAGACCTCTGTTTTTCTCCACCCCTTCAGGGATGCCGATGATTCTGACATTGGATCGTTTCATAGAGTCAGTAATCTCCCGTAATCTACATTCGTGGGCGTGGATTTTTTTAAGACCAGCTTCTATTTTCGTTTTTTCTTCTACTAACCCATCCTCCAATTCGCTAACGCGTTCCTCTGCCTCGGTGACCCTGGCCGTCAGAGCCTCTAGTTTTGACTGTATTTGGCCCACTGAGTTTTTAATTTCTGTCAGATTCGCTCTCATTTCTGCCCTTAGGGATTCTATATTCTCAGCAACGCTTTCTCTGATGCTTTTTTCAAGTTTACTCATCATCTTGACCATTGTTGCTCTGAATTCCATTTCTGATAATTGGGATACATCCATATGTATTAATTCTGTGGCCGAGGCCAATTCTGTGGCAGAGGCCACAGACTCATTATCTTTTCTTTGCTGGGGGGGACTTCTCCTTCTCGTCATTCTGATGAAGAGAGATTGCAGGGTTGTCCAGAGCCCAAGTGTTGACTGGGACCCAGGCCGTGCGCCCTTGTTTTATAGAGATCTTAGGGATGTGGGCTTCTTCCTTAAAGAGTTTATTTATTTATTTGAGAGAGAGAGAGACAGTCAGCAAGAAAGGGAACCCAAGCAGAGGAGTGGGAGAGGAAGAAGCAGGTTCCCGGTGGAGAAGCCCGATGAAGGACTCCTTACGGAGCGTTGTGATCACACCCTAATCCGAAGACAGGTGCTTGGTGACTGCGCCACTCAGGCGCTCCGGGTTGTGGGCTTCTTGATTTTTCAGCCTGCCTTCTGGGGGAGGGGCCTGCCTGCCGGTACTCAGAAAACCCTGTTTGGGTAGAGTCTCTGTGTCCCTTGCGAGGGGGGATGGGGATGGGCACCCTGTGAGCCGGTATTTCCGGGCTTTTGTTCTCTGGCGGCTTTCCCTGGCGGTTTGCTATGCCTCTTCTGAGAGAGCAGCAGCGGCTGAAATTCAGCCTCTGTCTCAGAACAGAGGGATCGCGGATCGTTCTCCACTGATGTTCTGGCCACTTTAACTCTGTTTCTGTTGGTGCTGCTCAACCCTGCAGCATCCCGGGCTGTGCGCCCCACACCCGGCGTCCCAGCCCTCACTTCCAGGGCCGGCACGTCTCTGTCCTTTGTGTTTCCAACCCCGCCAGCCGCCAGCCGCCCCGCGTGGGCTCCCGGAGCTCCCCGTCTCAGTCTGGTGTCTCACGGGTGCTGACCGCGAGTCCGCCTGCTCCCCCGTGCAGGTGGCCCTCCAGCCGCCAGCCGCCCCGCGGACGCTCCCGGAGCTCCCGGTCTCAGCCTCGATCCAGTGAGCACACCGGAGCTCCGGAGCTCCGTGAGATGCTTGGTGGTGCACGCTCCCGGCTCACGGACTCAGTCTGCCGTTTCCAGAGTGCGGGTCCGCGGTCCGCCCGCTCCCCGGTGCAGGTGGCCCGCCAGCCGCCCTGCGCGCGCGCTCCTGGAGCTCGCGTTCTAAGTCTGTTGTCTCGCGGGTGCCGTCCGCGAGTCCGCCTGCTCCCCCGTGCAGGTGGCCCGCCAACCGCCAGCCGTCCCGCGTGCGCTCCCGGAGCTCCCTTCTCAGCCTGCTGTCTCAAGCGTGCGGGTCCGCGGTCTGTCCGCTCCCCCTTGCAGGTGGCTACCGCTTCCCGGCGCCCTGACACGGCGGCTCCCTCCCCCTTCTGTTTAGCTTCCGATATCTGTGCGCGGTTTCACGGCTCCCCGCTTCGTACCTCGATACTCAGCGCTGGAGATGTTCATTTGTAGAGATCCAGATGTATCTTCCTGCGTCTCAGGCTGATTCCGTGGATATTCCTGCTGCTGGTACCTATCCAGCTCAACTCAGGGGACCGGCTGAAAAAGGGGTCCCCTACTCCTCCGCCATCTTAACCTCCCCCCAAGTGTTTATAAAATTTTACAATTTGTTGGCAAGTTGTACTTCAAAAGTTTGAAGATTGTTTTTTTAAGTGAACTGTTTCATTCATGGAATTTAATATTTTACTTAAAATTTATTTAATACCACACATGTATTAAATACCATGTATAAAGAATTATGGAGGGGCTACACTATTAATAGGTTACTGTTCTGATTTCAAAAAGTTGTTTAGAATTTAACAAGCAAGCAGAAATTTTATAATCATGACATTTTACATAGCCAAACAAAAGGTCATAATAAAGATAAGACCTACTTTATAAAAAAGAATGATTTATTCCAGCTGGACTTTGGAATGTTTTCTAAAAGGAGTGCCATTTAAGTGAGGGCAGGAGGAGGGGTACATGGTGGCACTGGTGAGCTTCGAAGGAGCCATGAACTCTCAAGTGTGACATTAGTAAGACTCAAGAATGGAGTATACAGTTAAGTAAGCCAGGTCTTGTTGGTTTGTATTCCATAGCAGTAGGAATGGCTGTTTTTAAGAAGGGATTATTACCTATGAGTTGGTGGTTGAGTTTCCAAACTAGCCTATAAAAACCTGTTTATGCTATAATGTTGTTGGGATTAGGGATCCGGAAACAAATTCCCTTGGCAGCAACAAGTACTCATGACTCTGTGCCAAAATGAGAGGGACATAGAAGGGAAAAATAGAAACAACTTGATTTCTTTGTATTCTTCCCTTTCTTTGTCTCTTTCTGATCAGCTTTGAGAAAATTCTTTCCTGCCTTCTCGCTGCCCCGTGCCTGTTTTTATAGCACCTCACCTAAAATTGCCCGCATTCTCTAAGATCACACTCTCCCTCCCACTCTTTCCTCCCTGACACATCATAACTCCCATATACAAAGTATAGCTGACCTTACTTGCATTAGGAGAAATAATATTTGCATGGGAAAATTCATACCAAAGGTAATTGTCTGCTGGTTCTGTAATTCCCTCAGGAATGTATACATTTTTAAAAGCAAGTGCTTTTTTACCAAAGTGGCATTACAAGTAGTGTAACAGGGTGAAGTAAAAATATTGGGGGACAGTAAGGCCATTTTCAAAGCAGGTCAACCCCATCTGGGATGGGAGTCTGTACCTAAGGCACTTCTGTGTCACAGCTCATTATATTGCAAGCACCATAAAAACCAATTCATACTAGCACAATTAAGTGTGAGTCCTCTTAGGGAGAAGCCTGAAGGTAAACAGGCTTCAGGATTGCTTGATTCAGAAACTCAGTGAAGTCATCAGGGGTTTGGTTTTTCTCAACAGTCTTCAGTGATTGCCCTTAGCCATGAGAAACTTTCTCTCCCTCATTCACATTCAGGGAAGAGAAAGCACTTAGATTGTAAAGCCATCCCTGAATCAATGACTGTTTAGGATTTAAGCCAACCAGAGCAGAGTCTTCCTCTGGTGTTAATAATGAGACAAGCTTCTCCCAAGTACAAGGATTGGGTAAGGGAGAGTTTGAGCCCCATCAAAAATCAGTACTGTTAGCAGTGTCAGAGAATGCGTACTGGGACAGTGGCTTGTTGGATTCTATACAACTTTTTTTTTTTTCTTAAACTTTTGAACTTAGATTCCCAAAAACAGTGCCCCTCTGAGTGGCCTGCAGACCTAATGAACCTGAATGTCTAAGAACAGGACCCATGACTGTTTTCATTTTTTTTTAAGTTCTAAGTGGTGCTTATGCACAATAAACCTAAGAACTGCTTTAAAATTCCAAGTTCACTTATAACTCTCTCAGCAATAATAGAGAGGAAGAATGATATAGACAAGAGCCATGTGGCTATTTGTCTACATTCCATTGTTTTCAGGGTTTTTTACTGTTCTCTTCATGTATTGATCACTGTGAAATAAGTATTTGCTATAGTATATTCATAAATTACAGAAGGATGACCATGCATGCCATATTATATACATATATATGACCATATGTGCCATAATGTATATATTATGTGACAACATATGCCTTGTTATATGTCATAATGAACAAATAACTTATATAATCAAGTGCAAAATAAACCGTAAAGAAAGGTACAAACGAGTCTGCACTTAGTCTAAAAGTAACATATTGCTAAAATCATTCTTATACTAACTGCTATAAATAATACTATGCATATTACTCAGTGTAAAATCAGACTGTGGATGTGAAACATACACAGAAAGTAGAAACAGTTAAACAGAATTTGTTCCTTGGTAATGAAAGCTTCAAAAGTGGTTATCCTTGATAGTAAACATGTTCACTTATCCTTAGAAGATGGACTATTTTGCATTTTTGTATGAGTACTTGGTAAATTAATCTAGCCAACCAAACAGGTTTCTAGAATGTGTGTATATGGAGAGAGAGAAATAGGTAAGATACTGGTTTCATTTTTATTGGCCCCTATTCTACAGCTGTTATTTTCTTCATGCTGTGACATTTACAAAACTAAAATAAGGGTGAGGCACCTGGGTGTAAGCATGTGCCTTCGGCTCAGGTCATGATCCCAGGGTCCTGGGTTTGAGCCCCGCGTCTAGCTCTCTGCTCAGCGGGGAGTCTGCTTCTTCCTCTCCCTCTGCCACTCCCCCTGCTCGTGCAGGTGCTCTCTCTTTCTCTCTCTCTCAAATAAATACAATCTTTAAAAAAAAAAACTAAGGACAAATACCAATTCATAAAAATCTAAACTTTCTTTAAAAGTTTTCCTGTAAAATTCTGTGCAGTTGGCATACTATTTGAAAGTTCTTAGCCAACTAAACATGCACAAACTTCACAAGCTTAAGTTGAGTCTGCATTTCTCCATTAAAATGCAAAATGAAAAAAAAATAAAATGCAAAATGAAAACCGTAATCTCTTATCTGCCATTTTCTTAACTGTAATTAATTGGTATTTGCCATACTCCACCTATAAATGGATAGTTGATTGATAGCAATATAAAGAGCTGTTTTATTTTTTGTTTTGTTTTAATTATATGTAATTCTAAGTCATCTGTGAGCAATAGCTACAAGCCAAAAATTATGAATTTATTAATTTTATTTGCCCTTTTCTGTTTACTAAGATTGCAACAATTTTATCTTGTCAGTATGAAATGGAGAGGTGGATATGGTGTTATTTCTCAGTCTCAGACCTAACTCACTTTATCTCAACCTTGAGGCTTGTTCTGAATGGCTTCACTTAGATATATGAACATTTTCATAAATTAGCTTTAGCAAGTTTATCTGTTTTCTTCAGTCCTGTATCTACAGTTATCTAAGATGTCTCCCTGTTTAGATATTCTTCCAACATCTGAAACACAAAACTGAAAACTTGACCTCATTATCTTCCCTCCCAGTCTCTCCTCTCCAAACTCTTCATTTCATCAATGTCATAAATACTAACATCGTTTTGGTCCCCAAGCTTTGAACTCTTGAAAGAATTTTTTTTTTTTGCCTGTCTACTAACTCAAAAGTCATTTCTAAAAATGATCCATAAAAACTATACCAAAGCCTCATATCCTTGTGCCTTCATAGCAAGAGCCCCTATCATGCCCAGCTCCCTCAGTCCCTCATTCAGCATTTTTTTTTTAAAGATTTTATTTATTTCTTTGACAGCAAGAGAGGGAACACAGGCAAGGGGAGTGTGAGAGGGAGAAGCAGGCTCCCCGCGGAGCAGGGAGCCCAGCGCAGGGCTCGATCCCAGGACCCTGGGATCATGACCTGAGCCGAAGGCAGACGCTTAATGACTGAGCCACTCAGGCGCCCCCTCATTCAGCTTTATGGTCAGAATTCCTCACACACTGTTGTAAATGTCACACACCCTGTGGAATTAGACCTGAATTTCCAATTAGTGTTATGAACATATTCCTCCTCTGTGTCAGGTCTCTTCACCTATCACCCTCATACCATTTGTTGAGGTTACCATGCCCATTTGGACACAAATGGAAAGTAAAGAAAATTTTAAAGACAAACATCACCTATTATATCCATATGACAAATACATATTTTCTTTTATTTTTAAGATTTTGGGTTCATTGTACATGTACTCTTTCACACTGCTCTCTAATACAGTCTTCTAATTTACTGACATCACTGCTTTTACCATGGTCCAGATGTGAACATTACTACATTCCCACTCCTGTATTGCTTATGGGCATCCTCAGAACTAATGCATATTTACCATTTTTTTTTGTTTCATCATAAGCCTTACTTCCTTCAGTAAAAGCTCCTTTATATATTATCAGCATCCACTGACACACGTTTTGACATATACATAGTCAATAATTCACTAATTTAGTGGCCTTATTATATGCTGGATTCTGAAGACACAAAATGAAACAAAGCTTTTAACCTTGCTCCTTCAGGAGCAAACCAGTATGTAAAAATTTAGATTTACAACACAGATACAATTGAAGCAGCTAAAATTGCTTCAAAGAAGGCTATCTCAGGTTTGGTTGGTCTCACAGCCCACCAACTAGCTGAAAGAACTCAATTGAGCAGTCACTATGAGCCTTAGTTTTCTCAATGATAGAATGAGGGGAGAGAGAGACTCATTAACAGAAATTACAGCTTCCATATATTGAACAGTCACCATGTGCTGGGCACTGTGTTAAGTCCTTTAACAAGTATTAGTTTATTTCATTCTCATAATTACCATACAACATAACTATTATGCTCATTGTACTAAGGTAATTGGTCTAAGATAACATGGAGTGTGAACTGGCAGAACAGTGCTGGGACCCAGGAGTGCTCAGTGCCAGGACATATCCTCTTAATCACTAGCACTCTCTTGAAAATCCATGGAATTCTATTCTTGTTATTTCCTTTCTAAAGGATGGGCAGAGGAGTTGGGTTTTAAGATCCAATTCTGTGATTCTAAGTGATTTCTTTAAAGTTTATAAAATAATTTGCCATAGACAACTGTAGAAAGCTCCCCTTATTCATTCATTCATTGTTTCAGCAGATGTTTGAATTTGTACAGAAACCAGTTTGCATTACAAAGATTTATATATGAGGAAGCAGGATTAGACATAGTTTCTCTTTTCATGGAATGGTTTCACAAAAGTTTGACTTCTTGCATTTGAGAAAACCAGGGAAATGCCTGTGGGCTGATTTTGCTTGTTCTGTGAGAATGGATCTCACATCCTCACCTTTCCAATTTCCCCTGCCCTTATACAGCAGATAAGCTCTTTAATGTAAAGGTAGGTATTTTTTAAATGTCATTTAAAAGATAAAAGCAGTGGCACTCACTAGCTTCCATGTCAAAAATAACTCTAAAACTAGCCAGTTGTAAAAATGATTTTCTGCCTGTCCTTCATACACGGTTTTTTTCTACTGTCTTATTAACAGATTTACAAAGGTCCTGATTCTTCATTCCGGTATTCAAGCCTTCAGCTGAACTGTGAATATCGTTTCCGTGTGTGTGCCATTCGCCAGTGCCAAGACCCTGTGGGGCATCAGGACCTAGTAGGTCCCTACAGCACAACAGTGCTCTTCATCTCTCAGAGGACTGACCCACCAGCCAGCACCAACAGAGACACTGTGGAAAGCACAAGGACCCGGCGGGCACTGAGTGACGAGCAGTGTGCCGCTGTCATCCTCGTGCTGTTTGCTTTCTTTTCCATTTTGATTGCCTTTATCATTCAGTACTTTGTAATCAAGTGAAAATATAACTTTATTTTTAATACTGTATTACATTTTATTTTGTCATGTACTAAAATTATTTCTGTATTGCTTTTACAAAAACAGTGGCATTTAGCACTGGCATTGAGACTATAATACATCATTTTTGCCATTTTCAATGCTTATATTAGGTAGAGGCTGGCACCTTATTAGAATGCAAGCCACAGAAATAGCAATTTTTGGTTTTTTGGTTGGGACTTCTTTTCTTTTTTTTTTTTTTTTTAATATGCCTTCTTGTAAAACAAACTTTCTAAGAGGCAACAATCTATAATTGATATTTTGACCAGTCAGCATGAGTGTAACAGTGACAACCTGATCTGTTCTAAAGATAATACCTAGTGAAAAATTCAGAATGATTAAAATTTACACTAACATGCTATAAAAAAAAAATGTTAAAGTCTGATGCTGTGAAAGCAATCTAGTGCTGTATTTCTACCTCCTCATTTGTCTTAATTATTTGGTAAGTGGGATTATGATGAATAACTGGAGGGGCTTAGCAGATAAAAACTGGATGAAAGAATATGCATGAAAAAAGAAACTTCTTGTTTGATAAATGTGGAGTTCTTCATTACAAGTATATATTCTTGAATTCACAGATAAATCACTTAAAGAAAGCACAGACAGTTTACTTGGCCTAAAAATATTTTAATGTTTACTCAAAAAGCACCTCTTCAGGTCTTGAGAACATGGAAAAGAACAGAGAGCTTATAGATACTTTCTAAAAGTAATCATACTCAACTCCGAATTTCAAACCTATTTAATTTGGTTTTTGTGAGCCTCTGAACTATATGTATGTGTATAAGGATGTGCATATACATATATAGCATATATATAAACTATACATACCAAGTGTAGAAATATATATATACACACACACACAACCACACACTCACTCCATCTATCCGGTATAGGCTAATTTTGAAGAACTCCTGTAAGTTTTGCTGCTTCTCCCGTAACTACTGCCATCACCATCAGAATTCATAATCAAACCTAACCTTTTTGTTTGGGGCACCAAATCTGAAGACAAAATTAATTTGCACCAGTAAACTTCAAGCTGCTTTCTTTCTTGAAAAACTAATGTTTAATGTAATGTCTGTCTGGATACTGTTCCAAATTGTTGATTGCATGTGGTTAATGTTGCATTAGAGCACTTTGCAATTGCATAATTCATTAATGTTTTGTGAGCTTGCATTTGTGAGTTATTGGATGATCAGACTGAATTTTGTCAAGTATCACATTGTACATCTTGCATAGATGTCAATGACTGCCAGTAATAATACAGTTTGTAATGAAACTATCTAAAATTCTTGTTTTATCACATCTGTTATCTGTAAAACACTTGTAACTAGCCTTTTTAATTTATTATTTGAATTTTAGGATAGTGAATCACTAATTTTTAGTTGCTGAGGTTAGCATTTTAGTGATTACTAAGCACTTCTGTCAGTCTTTGAAAAAAAGGACATATGTTTTGTGCTTTGAAGATCTCTGAAGAATTTCTCTTATATTAGAATGGGCATGTATTGTAATTGTTTTATGTCAAATGATCTGTGCTATAGAAAAAAACATTAACCTTTGTTCAAAAAAGAAACGGATAAACTTGGCCTTTCCAAGTGGTAAGAATGATCTGTCACTGTAATATACTGTATGTTTACATTTTATTTAAATTTAATCTCTTATGTATAGGCTAACTTTCCCCCAAAACAACAGTGATTGCGATTATTTTCTAGAAACTTCTTAAAAGTGCCACATTTGGCAGTACAAATGAGTTTGAGTGTAACAGCCCAGAGATTTCTATATAGTTGAATGTCTAAAATGGTAAAATATGCCACTGTGGCAGTTACAGTGGCTTATGTTTTTCATAGTAACTCAAATGAACTCCTATTTTTGATAGTAAATGTCATTTAATAGTGTACTTGCCATTTGAGCCTCACTGCAAAATCAGTGCAGAGGAGGAAACAATTTTTAATGTAATCTTGATTTTACCTCATATACTGTACATTCCAAAAACTCTAAACTTTTTAAAGATTATAGATACACTACCAAACATATCACCTTAAAATTGTATAAGGTTGAACTTCATACAAATGAAACAATATAATCTCATAAAAATACATAACTATGTAGCAAAAGTATCTTTAAAATCCATGAAAAATAAAAGTTGTATCATTCTTTTTTGAGATATGTTTATTGTATTCCTACACACATTATTTGCTACCTCTTTTAGAGAATGAAATAAGGTCTCCCTTCTTGCAGTGGGCTTACAACTTTTTTTTAGCAGTATTCAGATCTTCAGTAGGAGGACCCATATTCAAGAAGGTAACATCCAGTAGACTAAAGAATGAGATAAGTTTAATCCTAGTGACTTGATTTTGTGCGATTCTCTAGATATCTTGCTTCCTTCACATGTGTAAAGAATAGGATGGTTCTGAGGTGAAGTTCTCATTGGAAAGGAAATCTGACCTCCATACCTTTCCTGCATTCACCTATTTCCTAGTACCTTTTCTCCCACCTTCAGGGACCTAGAACCTTCCTGTTACTAGCACTGCTATCTGCCCCTAGGTCTGCCCTCCACCAGGACGTTCAACATGTCCACGTACAATACCATGCCAGAAAGTTCAACCCATACCTGAAAATTCTCACATGTACGAGAAAAGTCAATGTTTCCTCTCACTTACCCCTGCTAAAATTTCCATCCACAGATCTCAAATGGGGATACGTTGCCTCTTTTTTGTTGTCGTTGTTTTTAAGATTTTATTTATTAGAGCATTGCGGGGGAGGGTCAGAGGGAGAAGGATCATGACCTGAAGCCGAAGGCAGTCACTCAACCAAATGAGCCACCCAGGCGCCCTTTTTTTAAGTTTTTATTTAAATTCCAGTTAATGTACATTGCAATACTAGTTTCAGGTGTACAACATAGTGATTCAGCACTTCCATACATCACCCACTGCTCATCACAAGTGCACTCCTTAATCCCCATCACCTATTTCACCCATCCTCCCACCCACCTCCCCTCTGGTAACCATCAGTTTGTTCTCTATAATTGAGAGTCTGTTTCTTGGTTTGCTTCTCTCTCTTTTTTTTAATTTTCCCTTTGCTCGTTTGTTTCTTAAATTCCACATATAAGTGAAATCATACAGTATTTGTCTTTCTCTGTGTTCAGCATAATCATCTCTAGCTCTATCCATGTCGCAAATGCCAAGATTTCATTCTTTTTTATGGCTGAGTAATACTCTTTTATTTATATATATATATATATATATAATTTGTTTTTCTTTAGTATTCTTTAGGTAAATACCTGGCAATGTGATTGCTGACGTGTAGGGTAGTTCTATTTTCAACTTTGTGAGGAAACTCCCATCCTCTTCTCCAGAATGGCTGCACCAGTTTGCATTCCCACCAACAGTGCAAAAGGGTTCCTTTTTCTGCACATCCTCACCAACACCTTTTATTTCTTGTGTTGTTAACTTTAGCCATTCTGATGGGTGTGGGGTGGTATCTCAGTGCAGCTTTGATTTGTATTTCCCTGATGATGAGTGATGTTGAGCATCTTTTCATGTTTTTGTTGGCCATCTATATGCCTTCTTTGGAAATATGTCTTCATATCTTCTTACCCATTTTTTAATTGGGTTACTAACTTTTGGGTGTTGAGTTTTATAAGTTCTTTGTGTATTTTAGGTGCTCTTCATCAGATATGTCATTTGCAAATATCCCATTCAGTAAGTTGCCTTTAGTTTTGTAGATTGTTTCCTTCGTTGTGCAGAAGCTTTTTATTTTGATGTAATCCCAATAGTTTATTTTTGCTTTTGTTTCCCTTGCTTCAGGAGACATATCTGGAAAGAATTTGCTATGGCCAGTGTTAAAGAAGTTATTGCCTGTGTTCTCTTCTAGGATTTTTATGGTTTCAGGTCTCACATTTAGGTCTTCAATCCATTTTGGATTTATTTTTGTGTATGATGTAAGAAAGTGGTCCCATTTCATTCTTTTGCATGTTGCTGTCCAGTTTTCCCCACACCATGGATACATTGCTTTGTAAAATCCAGGTTCATCCCTAAGTGTCACAACTGCAGGCACCACAATAAAGCTTAAAATGTTAGGTTGCGGAAGAGGAGATATTTTGAATATGGGGGCATCACTGCACAGAAGCAAGTAAGTATAAATCCAGCCTTGAGAAGAATAGGATACTGACAGTTTGCATGTCACTTTTTTTTCCCTCTAGTTTGGAAAAGAAATTTCGTATGTCCTGTTTGAACTCCATGGATTACATGATGGTCCTCACCATCATGAACGTTCTTTGTAGGAGGAGCCCATGTGGGTGGTGGCTTAATCAGGCAGACAGATTACAAAAGAAAATGATTCTCCAAAACCTAAAACCAGTCATACTGTAACCTAGCCATCTACCATCAATATAGGTGATGATAATGCCTCATATTGTTAAAGAACTTTTTAAATATTCTATTTTCATATATACTTTTTAAGATAGTGCATATAATCTCGAGTATCCCTTTAATTACTCATTCGTTATTCTCTCCCTGACACTCTTATAAGGGAAAAAATACAAAAAAAAGTTGACAGAACTAAGATTTTAATAGTTACGGTCATCAAATCTTCCACATACAAAGTGGTGCCTTCAAATGTTTAGATGCTATAAGGATTGTTTTTCATCTTACATGATAAAGATACTTTTTCATCTAAATGATCTTATTTGCTATGGGAAATTTGCAAAGGAAAAGATCTTTGAAGCGATAGATTTTGAACTCATGTGACTTATTCAAATCATAATGGTTTGCATCTATTCAACAATGTGTGCTAGGCATTGTGTTCGGTGCTTTACCTTAGTTATATAATCCTCTTAACTGCTGTATTGAATATCAACTGAAGCATGGAGGAGTGAAGCACCTGCCAAGTCACATGGCTAACAAATGATGGAGCTGAGATTTGAATCCAGGTGACTAGTCTAGTGCCGCCATACTTGACCACTCTGCTGTCTCTCTCACAAATCCTGAATTCAATAAGGAAATCAAATTAATAATATTGCATTTACAATAGTATTTATTGAGTACTTTCTGCATTCAGGCATTGTAATAAACACTTCCCCCTATCCAAAACAATCCACAGCTCTCTAAGGATTGAACAGAAATCAGACAAGGACAATCTGATATAAGAATCAAACTAAATGAGCAGCTCTAATTTCTTCCCTCTGCAGTTTGGTCATTTGACACTTTCTTCCATTTTGAGCTTACACTCAGCCCCAGAAATAACCCACACTCTTAAATACTCATCCATCCAAAGATGAAAGTACCTTTATTGCCCCTTCCACCAATGAGACAAGCTAACATGTTCAAAAAGGGAATATAGCTACAATGTGGATGAACCTGGAAAACATTATGCTAAATGAAAGACACAAAAGATCACATGTATGATTCTATTCATATGAATTACCTAGAATAGGTAAATCCACAAAGACTAAAGATTAGTGGCTGCCAGGGGCTGGAGGGAAGAGGAAATGGAGTCATTGCTTAATGGGTATGGGGTTTTCAAAGATACATTTGTAGTGAAGAGAAGGGCCATATGCACCGCAATGTTCACAGCATTGTCCACAATAGCTAAATCGTGGAAGGAGCCAAGACACCAGATGACTGGATTAAGAAGTTGTGGTCCATATATACAATGGAATATTACTCAGCCATCAGAAAGAACGATTACCCAACGTTTGCAGCAAAATGGGACTGGAGGAGATTATGCTAAGCGAAATAAGTCAAGCAGAGAAAGACAATTATCACATGGTTTCACTCATTTATGGAACATAAGAAATAGCAGGGAGATCGGTAGGAGAAGGATGGGAAGAATGAAGGGGGGTAAACAGAAGAGGGAATGAACCACGAGAGAATATGGACTCTGAGAAACAAACTGAGGGCTTCAGAAGGGAGGGAGGTGGGGGAATGGGATAGGCTGGTGATGGAGCACTGGGTGTTATATGCAACTAATGAATCATGGAACATTGCATCAAAAACCAGGGATGTACTGTATGGTGACTAATATAACAAAGTAAAAATTATTTTAAAAAAATAAAAATAAAAAAATGGGTATGGGGTTTTACTTTGGAAATGTTTTGGAACTCTACAGAGGTCGTGGTTGCACAATACTGTGAATGTACTAAATGCCATTGAATTCTCTTTAAAATGGTTAATTTTGTGTTAAGTAAATTTCATCTCGATTTTTTAAAAAGGGAATATAAGATGAACCTAAAGACTAATACACAGACATCACAGGACTAGAGGGTCCTGGACACCGTCAAATCAATAAAATAAACCGACCTAATCATTAAGTCTGTCTTGCTAAGGACACAGGCCAACTTCTCACTTCCTGATTTGCAAACTTCCCAGACCTCCTTGGATGTCCCTACTCCTTTCAGTGGGTGGGTTGCACTTTTTATGGATGTCCATGATAGTTGGTAAATGATTTGGCCTGCCCAGGCCTAAGTTATCATCTCTGACACTCTTCATGTTTATTTCTAGGATGATTCAGTGGTCTTAGAGAAAATACGTTTTGCAGTTACATAGTTTACCAAAGAGAACTGCTCTGCAGGAAGAATGTCCACGTGTAGAAGTATAAGACCTTGTTTCTCACAGCATATGTTCTGAAAAGTAACCTAGAAAGCCACGTTTAGTAACCTAAAATGCATGTATTGGGTGCTACAAGAATCCTAATAATTAATATATGTCTCTAACTTTGATTCAGACCCACGTAAACCAGCCTGAAATCTAGTGTCTACTCATGTTGTGGAAACTTGGTGTCCGGTCCCAGTGAATCCGGCTCAGAAGGACCTCCAAAGGGTGAACAGGGTGGAACTGCAAAGAGCCCCAGGAGTACACACATTTCCAGAAAGAGTGTACAGTTTATGACAACATAGTTAAGAATGTTTTTAAAGGGACATCAAGGTTTAAAAGATACGATAAGGGGTGCCTGGGTGGCTCAGTCATTGGGCATCTGCCTTCAGCTCGGGTCATAATCCCAGAGTCCTGGGATCGAGCCCCACATTGGGCTCCTTGCTCCGCTGGGAAGCCTGCTTATTTCTCTCCCACTCCCCCTACTTGTGTTCCCTCTCTCGCTGCCTCTCTCTCTCAAATAAATAAAATCTTTAAAAAAATAAAAATAAAAAATACAATAAACCCACTGTAAATTAAAGAGTATGGCACTGCCATTCATTTGGAAAAATAAAAATAGAAAACCTCTGAAAAAGAGCAATGAGAGGAGACTAGCTCCTCTAAATTATAATGCCTCAATAACTTATGATATTAGCACTGAAAAAACTAAAGGAACAGAACAGAAAGTCCATAGTCTCAAGAACATGCAGGAATTTAGTATTTGGTAAAGCTGGCACCTCAAGTCAGTGGAGTAAAAATGAGCAGTTCAATAGATAATGTTGGGACAACTGGATAGCCACCTCAAACTTAAAAGTTGGATCCATATCACCCACACATTACACCAGAACGAATTCCAAATGAATCAAACATTTAAATGTAAACAATGAAACTAAATAAAAGATGTGAAAGAATTCCTGTATAATCCTGGCAAGGGAGTAGCCTTTTAAATCATGCCTCAAAATACAAAATCCACAAAAGGAAAGATTGATCATTTCAGTGCCATATAAATAAAAACTTCTGCATAGCAAGTTTTTTTTTAAGTTCAAGGAAATAGCAGGCCTGGGAAAAAATAGTTCCAATTCATATTCCAGAAAAGAGCCAATCTATCTAATCTCTCTAATAAAGGAAAATATAATAAATTCTTAAATATGTGAAGATGAAATAACCAATAATCTAATATAAAAACAGGTGAAGGGTTCAAGCAGTTCACAGAAAAGGAAATGCAAAGAACTCAAACATATGACAAGATGCTCGATCTTACTCATAACAGGAGAAAAGCAAAATAAAACACGGAAAGGCCATTTGTCACTATCATTGACAAAACTGCAAAATTTTGGTTACACAATCTGTCAATAACATGGTAGAAAAACAAGACATCGCTGGTGGAGTTTAAATTGTACAATTCCTAGGAAGGGACGTTACACATTGCACATACACTCATCAGGCAGGTCTACCCACTTGTGACACACTGGACACTATTCATTGCAGACTGTTTGTAACAGCAAGAGACTGGGGAAATACCCAAATAAGCAACAATGGGAAAATGATTAAATAAATTGTACACAAAACGTAATGGAATGCTATGCAGCTATAGCAAAAAGAATACAGTAGCCTTCTATTTACTGATCTGGAAAGAAACCATGACATATTACGAAGTTAAAAAGCCAAGTGCAGGGGCGCCTGGGTGGCTCAGTCGTTAAGCGTCTGCCTTCGGCTCAGGGTGTGATCCCGGCGTTCTGGGATCGAGCCCCACATCAGGCTCCTCTGCTAGGAGCCTGCTTCTTCCTCTCCCACTCCCCCTGCTTGTGTTCCCTCTCTCGCTGGCTGTCTCTATCTCTGTCAAATAAATAATAAATAAAATCTTTAAAAAAAAAAAAAAAAGCCAGGTGCAGAATAATGCAAGCATTCGGTCAGGTGTCCCACTCTTTGAGTCTCCTGGGTCCAGGCACCAGACAGGTGAGTGAATGAGACTTCAGGTGATGTCAGCCCTAGTTGTCTCAAGCCATTTCCAGCTTTTGGATCTTTGCAGCTGAGAGGTCCCAGATAACAGGAAGCAAAGACAAGCCATCCCTGAATTCCTAACCCACAGAATCAGCACAATAAAATGGTTGTCTTAAGCCCCTGAGTGGTCAGAAATTTTGCTATCCTGAACGAGTTACTGGAACACGTGGTTTGAATTCCAAAATACAAGGTCCTTGGCCAAATATTGGTTCTCCGCCTTCAGCGCACTCCCCAACCACCTGAGGTTGGAAGAGGCCAGGTGACTGCTGGCCAGTGAAATGTAAGCAGAAAAGACATTCGTCCCTGTATTCATTAGGATTCAGCCAGGAAAACAGATGCCACACTAGGTATTTAATAAGGATCATTTAACATTGGACCTCGGTGTAACAAGGGCTGGAGGGCTGTAAAAGCAAACAGGTGGCACAGAGGTAATAAATACCTGGAAAAAGCTGCCACTCTTTGGGCTGGAAGCAAAAGGAAGATGTTGAAAGTATCCGAACGTAGGAGGTTAGAGGAGCCCAGGGACTGGGAACCAGACCTCTGAGGAGGAGCTGCTGCCTGCTGCTGCTGGCAGTGCTTCTGTTTGTGTCCAAAGGAGCTGGAGACTGAAGCGAGTGCTGCTGGGAGGGCGCAGGGCCCTCATGGGATGTCACTGAAAGGAGCACGAACAGGAAGGAGCAAGTGCCTTCTTCACTCCCTTGCCCTCCAGCAGCCCTGCTGACAAGGCAGGGAGTGGGTGGGCCAAGGAGGTGAGTATTTGCAGAATCCCAGTAGGGTGGCTTTGGAGCCCAGAGACTTGCAGCTTGAAGCTGGCACAGTTTCAGGCAGAAGCATTTGGTTTTCTCTCTTCCCTGCCTTAGAGATGAAGGGCGCATCTGCTCTTACAGAGATGTCATATGACCAAAGCAACCCAGAACAGTGAGCCACCAAATAAAGATGACACCCCTAGACTGCCCCCCACACTCGAGGCATGCTCTAGGGGAACAAGAAACAAACGTGAGGTGCTGCTAGGGCACTAATCTTTGGAGGCTGTGGTTCGGGCAGCATACCCTGCCCTGCTCTGACCACGCACTCCACCCGCACACCTGGCCTGTTTGCAGTGGGCCCGCCCCCAGCTACCTGCACAGACGCAAGAGGCTGTAACGGGGCGGGGCGGGGGGTTAGAGCTCTCCAGGGAGGTGAAGGTGAGAGGCAAGAGTCTGCTCACTGATGCCTCAACCCGATATGTCAGGGGTATAGGGAGCTAACGAAAGCTCTGAAGGCATCACAGACAACACTTGCATCACACTGAGGGGCTTGGGAAACTTGACCTAGAAACAGTAACATTTTGAGCGCTCTTGAAAGGCAAGAGGATTGGGCTTTCAACAGAAAGCGACAGAAACAGAGCTAACGGCAGGGGCCCAGCAATGGGGGCCAGAAGGCGTAAGATCTGACCAAAGAAAGAAGTAAACAGGGGGCTAATGTGGACCCAAAGATAGACTCTTTTTTATGTTGTCATCATGATTAAGAAGAACTAACGGTTATAGAGGGCTCACTGCATGCCAGGCACCGAGTTAAGGACTCTATGTTTACTCGCTGGAACAACCCAGTGAGGTGGTCCCTAGACACAGACAAGGAGTTGGAGGGTCAGAGACATCAAGTAACTTGCCTAAGTCCACATGCTAAGTGGTGGATTCCGCCCCCACACCCTTCATCACTCTTGCAAGGTTCCCTGAGGAAAGCCTCCACACTGACCCCTGCACAAAAGGTGGAAGGATTCCCCCAAGACAGACGTCCTTCTACCTCCATTCCACTCCCAGCAACAGAGTAAGAACATTCATATCCCTAATTCCTAAGACAGAGAGTTATACCCAGTCAGCCGCCTGGAGAGGTAGAAACAGCCAACAATAACACCTCTGTCCCCCTAGAAGATGACTATAGGGATGAGGGTGCCCAGAAATGTGTCCTTGTTACTTTAGACAAGTCATCCTCACTGTATGGACATGGCCACATGGGGGCACTCTGACTGGACAGACGGTGTGCTGAAAAACTTGGAAGAGGGAAGGCAAGAGTAGAGTACCCTAAGGTAATACTTGCAGGTCTTCCCAGATGTTGCAATTCAGATCAGCTGCGTCACAAACAATGTTTATAGTTTTCCCTTTTTATTTTCCTCTTCAAGAACATACTGAGATTTTGGCTATTACGGGAGTCCGGAGCAGTATGGCTGACGTCTCAGCACCTCCCTAGCTTCGAGGGCGGTATGACACTTCAAACAGGGGGGCTTAGCTGTCTAAGTCTACATGTGGCATCACCAAGACTGCCAAGTGGGCTCCGGTGGCTGATGGTGCAGAAGAAGCCACTGACCACAGCATGGCACAGAGAGAGCACACCAGGGGGAGTCCCACTGGGCCC
This sequence comes from Ailuropoda melanoleuca, assembly GCF_002007445.2. Classification (NCBI taxonomy): domain Eukaryota; kingdom Metazoa; phylum Chordata; class Mammalia; order Carnivora; family Ursidae; genus Ailuropoda; species Ailuropoda melanoleuca. Next base: position 83,069,282 of record NC_048224.1, on the reverse strand, counting down.
AGGGTGAGTGGCTGGATCATGGGAGCCGGGACGGTCCTTCTTGACCAGGGACTACCAACTGGGGTTGGGAAAGGGGTACTGGAATCTCCAGGAGGGTCTTTCCCAAGTCCTACACCCTCTTCCCGGCCACACGTCACAGGGACTTGGTCCCTTTCCACCACCACCCTTGATAATCATTGTCAGGGTGAGCCTGTCTCTCTTAGGAGAAACTAGGACCCAGAGAAAATTGCTGCAGCAACAATCACAGCATATCAGGAATCTGTGCGGCCCACAGAGTCTTGCCTGAATGTGCCCTGCCATGTCCCTGCTGTACAGAGAGAAATCTGGGAAAGCCTGAGGCCCGGGGTCAATGCAGTGGTCAGGTTCTGGAGGTGAGGTTTGGCCGGAACCGGCCCTTGGCCTTTTCTGCCAGGGATTCGTACCCCTTCCAGGGCGGAGCTCTGCCATCTCTGTATTTCATTGAATACGGTGCCATTTCCTGGCACCTGGGGTCTGTAGGAGCCAGCAGGTGAAGGAGGGGCTGGGTGTGAGGCCCACATAGGCACCATGTGAGGGATGAAGCCTGTGGAATGGGCGTCTGTCAGCTTGGATTGCCACCACCTTTGGGGAATGTGGTCTCAGAGCTGCCAGATCTTACCATGTTGCAAGACAAGCTGAAAAGCTGGAATGTCATGTGAAATTTCCCACCTATATAACGTTGGCTCAAAACACTATGAAATGTGGGTCAACTGCTGTGTGCGTTCAGCTTTCAGCCTCTGCCTCCCATCCTGCTCTTCTGTGGAGAAGCGAGTATTAAACCTGTGGAGTTTTTATAAATGTCAACAGGTAAATGGCAAGTTATGGGTGTATCCTAATGCTCCTTGAAACTTTCTGTAACCTTCCATTTGTCCAGTTCATATCTGGAATATGTGCTAAAAGACAATTTCCTAGCAGAATCCAGAACATGCCAACCACTCCCTAGGTTGGTAGTGCTCTGGTCTGTATAGCCCAAGGCCTCATGGCACAGTGGTTATGGGCCCCCGGGGCTTGAGAAGCAGACAGTCATTCCACTTACAGAGATAGTTTCTCTGTGCTTTGTTTTCCTCCCCTATAAAATGGATATACTGAGGGGCGCCTGGCTGGCTCAGGTGGTGGAGCAGGCAACTCTTGACCTTGGGGTTGTAAGTTCGAGCCCCACGTTGGGTGTAGTGATTACTTAAAAAAAAAAATCTTTAAAAAATAAAATAAAATGGGACCCACCTCATAATGCTGTTATTGAAGATTAAATGAGTTAAAATATGCAAATACTTGGAACAGTGACTTGCACACTGCCAGCATTAGCTTTATTTCTAGTCAGGACATCCAAGCCCGCTGAAAAGCCAACCTATGAGGCCTCCAGGCAGGGGCCAAGGGCCTATGGATGATACCAATCTCTTGCTTCCAGGGACACAGAGCCATAGTGAGGCCAGACCTGGCCTCACTATCACCCCACACAAGTACCAGGTGCAGACACACTCATGACGGAGAGGGGAGAGGTCTCCACACACCTGAGGATGTCCTCTTCTTCCCATCGGATGAAGTATGAAGTCAGTAAGCTGGTGGGTAACCTTAGAAATACAAAGTAGGAAGCAGATTTAGTTATTCTCCAGATATCTCATCCCATTTCTTGCTAAAACACAGAATGCCAAGCCATTATAATAAGGACTCGGATCTGCCCGACAGACCCAGTGCTGCTTGAGTTGCCGCATCACGATGTAGGAAAAGCCTGCTGTGAACCCGTCTCTCCATATCACTACCCTACCTGGAACGACAATATCAACAAACACTTACTGAACACCCACTATAATCAAAGTACTGTTCTCAATTGCTGGGAATCGTAAAGAAAATAATGGTACCTGGTTCTGCAGAAGCTTATTCATTCCCTGAGTTAACAAACATTTATTAAATTCTCACTTTGTACCAGGTACTGATTCAAAGCCCTGCCCAGGGGACCACAGGATGTCGGGAGGGGAAGGGGCGGGGCAGATAACAACAAAGAGTTTAGTAGGTTAAATAATAGGGCAGTTGAAACAAGCAGTGTAGAGAGAACACAACAAAGAAGGGGAGTATCTGAATGGGGAGTGAGTATACAGAATAGTGGGAGACGGTGTAGGTGGCACTTGCGAGCCTGCGTGGCACAGGCTGCCATGGTGGGTGGGGAAAGGAGCAAGGAGCCTTCAGCAGAGGTTGGGCAGACCAGGCTCTGGGGCAGAATGGAGAAAAGGGACGAACCTCAGGGACTGCAGCCGTGAGAGCCAAGGGGAAGGTATCAGGTACTCTGGGGAGCATCCCTTGAGTCAAAAAAAGGGACCACAAATTCACTAACCACAGACCACTCCTCTGGGGTTAGCAGAGCACCCAGTGGCCAGGCAAGAAGGGGGCACCAAACTGGAATCTGGCAAATGCCAATCCTGGGTACCCCCAAGAACCCACGCGAAGCTAGGTGTCCCCTCCCTTTTACTTCATAAGGACTTTCAAGTCTCCTGACCTCCCCTCCCAAACACTTGGGCTCCCCTAGGGAAAGGCAGGGAAGGAAGACGAGGCTGTGGAATAAGTATGTTCTCCAGAACCGAACACCACATAGAGGGACCGTTCCAATCTTCCAGCTGGACTAGGCTTTACTCAAATAATTTATTGGCTCTTGCTCCCCAGCCAGTGAACGCTCAAGGGGAAAATCAGATCAACAACAGATGATGAAATTACATTTTCTTTGTTTGGGGGTGGAAGGAGGGAGAGAGAAGAAGTGAAGACATTGAATATAGACACTTTCTTGAGGAGTTTTGCTGGATACACGGAAATGATCCAGAAGAGGGAGAGATTCTGAAGATGCATGAGAGAGAACTGCTAGAGTGAGGTCCCTGAGAGGTGAAGGAAGAAGGGGCAGAGCTGACTTCAAGAACAAGTCCCACCTACTCATTCATCTGCATATGGGTGGAAATGAGAGGAGCGGCCTCGGGTGGGAACATGGAGAATTTTTCTTCTGTTGCTTCTACTCTTTCCTAGAATCCAGGTCACCAGCTGAGACTGAGGGTGAAGGAGGAGATGCTGGGAATTAAGGAGAGAGGAGGATATACAAAAGGGTGGTCTGGAGGGTGGGAGAGTGAGTGGAATAGGTAAGTATGAGGATAGCCAAGGAAAAATGAAGGGCCACGCCAGAGGTAGTGAATTTCAAGTGAAACAACTCAACCGCTATTTGGGAGGGTGCACGAAGTAGGCAGAAGATTCGATTTAACCACGGGTGTGGTTGTGTTCTTGTCAAGGGGGCGTGCATGACAACAGATAAAAGAGCACAGGAGTCAAGGTGCTTGCCTGGGAGTGATTAGAATTGCCAACTGGTAGTTTAAATTGGGTCAGGTAGGGAAGTGAGGACTTGAGGCAGGTGAGGGACAAGTAAATAGGAGGAGCAACCTATCTGAGGTCCCAGGGTGGGTGGATAATAGCAGGAGTTGAGGTATTAGAGAAAGTGAGCTAGAAAGCCAGCGGTGGAGGTCAGAAAGGGGATGACTGCCGCAGAGATGCAGGAGGTCTCCCAGGTCCTGGTAAGGATACAGTGTGCGGGATGCCTGAGATGCACTGGAGGACCAGCTCATCCACAGGGAGACCCAGGCATTCCAAGACTCCTGTGTGTGTGGTGTGAATTTTACCAGGAGATAAAATCACAAGCAAGTCCTACTTTGCTCAAGGGTAAAATGAGCTCCCAAGGACATGAGGATTAAATGGAAAGCACAGGTCCAAATACACCCTAAGTACTCAATAAGGCTCAGCTATTGTCATTAAGACCACAATGAACTGACTCATAGATCAGTTTTAGTCTTCACCCTAGAATTTTAGTTCTTTCTAGTGTTGACAAATACTCTGCTTTTTTGCTTATAAAATATGTTGTGCATAGGAACAATACGGCACATATAAGCACTGAAACACACACGTTAATACTTAACCCTTGTTATTTAAAACCAGTAGACATGGTCATGCCCACCGATTTCAGGGTTTTAAGGGATGGCTGAAATTACCTGCTGAACTCCCTCCACTCCTCGCAAACTTACAGAAGAGACCTGGGCTGGGCTAGGCTGGGACTGGTAGACCAGATCACTCGGCTGTAGAGTCATAACTAGAACCCGGGAGGGACTCTAGATTGCGGTCTAAACACCTCTCCTGTTAGTACTGAGTCAGCCTTTCCTAACTGCCTGGACACAGCCGAGATCCCTGAGAAAGTCCCCCTCTCCACTCGAGCGGCCAAAGCGCCCGCGCTCCGCTGCGCTCAGCAACCCACCTCGCCGGGGTTCAGTCCTTCCCTGGACGGGGCAGGACTCGTGCGCCGCGGCCGCCTCCCGTGTTCCAGCGGCGGCGAGGGAAGCTTCCTGGCACGCGACCGACCAAGGAGAGACCGCGGGAGTGGGGCGGGCGGTGGCGGGGGCGGAGACTGCGCGCCGCCCACTCGGGAGGGCCTCAAAGCAGACCCTGCAGACTCGCGTCCCCACGCGCGGCGCCGCAGAGCTCGGCCAGTGCGGACAGGGGCCAGCGAGCCGCTGCGCGCGGGCTGCCCTAGGAAGCGCCTCACCAGCGTGGCCCTGCGCTCGGCCCCCGGTGCCAGCCGGGGGTGCGGCGGCGCGGAGGGGCGCCAAGCGTGTCCTTGCGTCCGCCGGCGCGGCGCGTCCATGGGCAGCCCCTGGAACAGCAGCGACGGCGCGGAGGGCGCGCTGCTGCCGTGCGACGAGCGCCTCTGCTCGCCCTTCCCCCTGGGGGCGCTGGTGCCGGTGACCGCTGTGTGCCTGGGTCTGTTCGCCGTCGGGGTGAGCGGCAACGTGGTGACGGTGCTGCTGATCGGGCGCTACCGGGACATGCGGACCACCACCAACCTGTACCTGGGCAGCATGGCCGTGTCCGACCTGCTCATCCTACTCGGGCTCCCCTTCGACCTGTACCGCCTCTGGCGCTCGCGGCCCTGGGTGTTCGGGCAGCTGCTCTGCCGCCTCTCGCTCTACGTGGGCGAGGGCTGCACCTACGCCACGCTGCTGCACATGACGGCGCTCAGCGTCGAGCGCTACCTTGCCATCTGCCGCCCGCTCCGCGCCCGCGTCCTCGTCACCCGGCGCCGCGTCCGCGCACTCATCGCTGCGCTCTGGGCGGTGGCGCTGCTCTCCGCAGGGCCCTTCTTCTTTCTGGTGGGCGTCGAGCAGGACCCCGGCGTCGCCGCGGTCCCGGACCTTAACGGCAGCCGCGCCGCGCACCCCCGCGCCCCGCACCTGGCCGCCACCGTCGCCCCTCGGGGCGTCGCGGGCGCCACCGCTGTCCGACGTCGGGGCCCGAGGCCGCCGAGGCCGCGGCCGCCGCGGCGCTGTTCAGTCGTGAGTGCCGGCCGAGCCCATCTCAGCTGGGCGCGCTGCGCGTCATGCTGTGGGTCACCACCGCCTACTTCTTCCTGCCCTTTCTGTGCCTCAGCGTCCTCTACGGGCTCATCGGGCGGGAGCTGTGGAGGAGCCGGGGGCCGCTGCGAGGCCCGGCCGCCTCCGGGCGCGAGAAGGGCCACCGGCAGACTGTCCGCGTCCTGCGTAAGTGGCGCCACCTCCGTTCCAAACACCCCGAACGCGCGCGCGGTCCAGGCAGCGTCCCCTTCCCCTCGTCTCCCAACGCCTCTTCTCGCTACAATTCCTTGTGTCATTTTGCTCCAGCCTCCACCTGCCCGTCCTGCCAGTCTCCGGAGAAAACCATCTCCAGTCCTCTGATAGCTCTGGGTAACCCCAGGGCGCCCCTGAGGGTGGGATCCCTGGGTCCACTAAGCCGAAATGATTTTCCAAAGCCGCTGGATCCGTGAGCAGGGCTGATCCAGGATGGGTAAACCAACCTCCTGTCTCTGTTAGATGGCACAGATGTGAATTACTCGTAGTACCCTTGAGAAGATGGGGTGGAGCACATTAAGCTAATTCTTTAAAAAAAAAAAACACCAACAACTTAATGTTAAGTTAACCTGAAAGCTAAAGTGAACCATGCCCATGTCAAAAAAACAAAACGAAACAAAAGACTGTGCAGACCTGTTGCAGAATTCCTTTCAGCAGAATACAGAGAACATGTCCCTGGAGTAGGTTTGTGGAAGGAAGGCTGCCAGAACAGATTGTTCGTAGAAATTTCTCCTTCTGGGTATGTCCAGCCTTGATAAGGTGTATATGCAGTTTTAAAGCAAATATGGATGCTGTTTGCAGCAGTTGTTCTGGGGTGGGATTCGGCTAGGTACGAGTTTTATTTACTTCGTTTGCCATTATTTATTTTTTTGGATGGTTTCTCGGGGGCCCTTACTTGCTTTCGGGGGCTTTAGCTAATTCTGGTGTCTGTCTTGATTTGCAGTGGTGGTGGTTCTGGCATTTATAGTTTGCTGGTTGCCTTTCCACGTCGGCAGAATCATTTACATAAACACGGAAGATTCTCGGATGATGAACTTCTCTCAGTACTTCAACATTGTTGCTTTGCAACTTTTCTATCTGAGTGCGTCCATCAACCCCATCCTCTACAACCTCATTTCAAAGAAGTACAGAGCAGCGGCCCGGAAGCTGCTGCTGGCCAGACAGTCCAGACAGAGAAGTTTCTGCCGAAGCAGGGACACGGAGGGGGACACAGGAGGAGGCACTGCTGGCTACACAGAGACAAGCGCCAACGTACAGACGTCGTCGACCAGCATGGCCAAGCGAGTCGCTTCCTCCCACGATGCCGGGACTTCAGGGAAAACAGGTCTGTGGGGAAATAAGGACTGAAAGCGGGGAACTGAGACCATTAGGAAGAATTGGGGAGAGAGGTCTGCATTTTGATCAGCAACTTTGTCAGTATGACCTTTTTTTTTTTTTTTTAAAGCAAGGTATGCAATTTAACCACCTTCCCTGTGCTCCTCAAGGACGTTGATTTCAGCCTCGGGAAGTCCCACATCACAAAATGTGCTCTGGGGAGGTTTTCTAAGTCTTCGTTCTCCTAGACTTAGGAAATATGAATGCTCATTTTCTGGTTAATAAGTCGTACAGAGATATGCCATGAAAATTGTCACCTCTGAGATCAGGGGTGTATTTGTATTTCCATGTTCTGGATATACATGGAATGGTGCATATACAAGGAACCCAAGATAATTAGAGCTTTTATGCAAGAAATTATTTAATGCCTACATAAGGTAGCAAAATTTTTTTAGAAGCAAGTGAAAGGAATTCTGGATACAGGCCAATGTTCAGGGGTCCCACCTCACTCCTGGCTGAGAACAAATCATAGAGTTGAGGGACACTACTGTTTTTCAGAACTGCTGTGCGTAAGCAAGTGTCCCACTTGTCCCTGAGACCGACCCCCCCCTCGGGATTGCCCGGTGCCATGGCTTCGAGGTAGCAGCCCTGGGCACCAAAGTCTGAGGGCAGGGAGCAGCAGCAGGACTTTGCCTCAGCTTGGTGGGATACGTGTTATCATCATTCCTGTTTTACTGGTGACAGAATCGAGTCTTAGATGTCTCAGACAAGAACTGGTGGGTCTGAGTCTGAACGCCAGTCTTTAAGATTCTTACCCACTCCCACCCTGACACGTGGCTCTTACTGCAAAACACAGGAGTCAATGGATGTAATCAAGGGTGAAAGAGAATGTGTCAGACATTCCGACCAAGAACTGTCGCTGTTTTGTGTTTCACAGTTTAAAACACAGACCTGTTTTCAGAGGGCTGCTACTCCACCCCCCACAAAGGGCCTCATTCACTCCACGGTCTGTATGAATGGCGCCCCCTGGAGGTGGGCAGGGCACAGAGCACTCTATCGTAAACTACAAATGGTGAATCCATGAACAAGAGTCCACGCAACGTGCTGACAAAGTTCTGTCATTTCTACACTGACTAACCGAACACAGTGATGCCTTCAAGTCCCCGTGAAGGGACCTAACACCCTGGCCCTGTCCTTAACTGGGACAGCAGAGAAGAAGTCTTTGGTCTGCACTGTGTCTCTGCCAAGTCGAGGGAGAAGCAGATAGTGGCCCCTTGGGGCGGCAGTCCCTGAACTGGACACTGCAGGTATTTGGTGATTGTTTGCAAAAGGCCGCTGTGGTCAAATATGGCAGGAAGGCACTAACACTGCTCCCCCTTCTTGAGAGTCACCACAGCACGTATCACATCAGAGGCCCCAAGTCGTTGGGGCCATCTCCCCATCCTCCCTCCTCAAGAACTCTTTGAAACCTCGCGGACTGAGGAACACTGTTGTAGCCAGCAGGGTTCTCACAGTGGACGTGCAGCCTTGTGCCCCGGCCACTCCTTTGCTTGGTGGCCCTTCGTAGGATATGCTGGAGCTGCCCCCGCACACAGTCTCTGCTCGTGGGAGTTCCTCCGTGGGGCAGTCAGATGAGGCCTCTCCTCCATGGAAGGTCATGATTAAGAACCTGACTGCTGTCTTAAGTGCAGTATAGATATAGAAGCAACGACCTCTCCTTCGAGCTTTTTCAGTCAGATTCCAGAAGAGAGGGATTTCTATCACACTTTCCTGTGACCTAAGTGCGTTCCCAGGTATGGGAGTGGGGAGGATCCCCCTTCCTTCACCACAGGGTACTTGAGATGGCGTGTCTGAAGCCCATCCCTCCTGTAGATCACTGTGCAGTTGTTTTTGAAATGCTGGTCTCACCCCTTAATGGACTGTGAAATCAGTGGACAGGGTCACTTTTTTTAATGGGAAGGAGTCGGGCAAGAACAGAAGAGAGAAACCAGGCCATCATGTGCGGTAAGGGGAACTATTACGTTGTAAAACTTGTTCCAATTATATACTAGCCCCTGTCTTTCCTGGTTCACAAAATAAAATGTGTTCTTACTGTGGGTCGTAGTCAAGAATATTTGAAAAATTGTTCCAAGATCTAAAATTGTTCTCTACCCCAGCAGAGAGTGTCCTTCTGTAACAAGAGAGGGGAGTCCTCGGAACACCCAGGGTGGTGGTCAGGGATCATTGGAGAGTGTGGTTTTCAGTCCTGAACCCTCCCTCTCCGCAGGGGTCGTGTCATAGAGGCTGTTCCCCAGAGCCACTCCCCACACCCTCCAGGTGCTGACGTCCCCACAAGGTTCTCTTGACCCCTCTCTGCTGTCCGCAAGTGAAAATGTTTTTGTTAGGTAAGGCATCAGCCTTGGGGAAGGGCTTGTGTTTCATTCACATGGCAAATATTTACCAAGCGGAGGCTGAGTATATGACAGACTAGACTCAGGGTTAGATTTCGTGTATGACAGAAGATGCTAGAAAGATAAATCCATGTCATGGCATCCAAATCAACCTCCTTTTTAATGGCATTTTCTTGTTAGAAATGTGTAGTTGTGTCATCCGGACTAACCCAGGTTTAGCTCACAGGGTAATAAGATCACTTACAGCAGATGGGCTGGCAGAGTATCACGTTGGTGTTATTCACAGAGACATTCCTCCCTTTTCTATAGGAGACAATTCCACTTCTGAGGAAATGTTCAAAACTATTGCACAGCACCTCCTGGGAACCTAGAGGCCCCTGCACAAGCCGTCGAGGGCACGTGAGAGGGCAACATGTTAAATGTATGAACACGGCCCCTCCTGACCATTTCTACTCCTGTAATAGGAACACTTGCCAGCACGTGGAAGCTTTGGGGTTGGAAGTGTTCATGGTTGTGCAGCTCAAGTGTTTAAGTGGAGCTTTAAAAAGGCTTTTCTTAAACATAGATGTGAGGCCAAGTTTCATCGTGAGCCAAGTTTCTAAAGATTCTAAATTCTTAACTAGTACATAGATGGGCATCAGGTCTGAGCAGCCTTCAGAAGTCAGCCTGCTGTCCTGGGAGCACGGGAGCTTCTGTCCTGGAGCAAGGGCGTGCTTTGTGGCCTGACGCTCAGCGTGTCCCCTGCACCATGCAAGCTCTAAGGAAGAGACAGAGACAGACTCTACTTGTCCCCTTCTTAGGAAAACAACCCACACTTTTTTAAGAATAACAGACACCTGTGTAAATAAGGGCTAAAAAGTGCCAGCCAGACCAGGAAAGCCGAGTGTGCACAGGCAGTCGCATGATGCTTTGGCTGAATCTCTTTCACAGCACTTAGCATGTTCCCTGGCTGGTGAGTGGTTCCCAGGGTTTGAAGACAAACCAGGTTTTATTCCCCTTGGCATCTCTTGCTCAGGTAGACAACATGTGTTGACCTCCACCGGCCGCACGGGAGGGGACAGGGATCTGCACCCCAGAGGAGGGACAGAGGTGGAGACTGAGTGAACAGGTGGCTGGGACATGTGATCCCAGCTACCAGACAACACAAGCGAAGGCACAAAACAGCAGCGAAGGCCTGAAAGGAGTCAAGAAGGGGCCTCTGAGGGGCGGGAGAGCAGGAGGTAAGGGCACTGACGCACCCAGGAGCTGGAGCTGCATAGAGAGACCAAGCACGGTCTCTTGGGGGAGGCTGAGCCTGGGAGGCCGGTTTGGGAACAGATATTTACTGTCACCCAGACATAGCAGTGCACTTGTAGGGTAGAGTGTGACACCGAAGCAGTGACATTACCAGGGTCAGCACCTCTGGTGGCCAGGAGCCCCAGCCACGCCGTGGCCTCAGTGTAGCCAGCCTCCCTTCGCCCCTGCTCAGTGCCCAGTGCCAGGCTCTCCTGCCTGATCTTCCCGCGTCCGTGCTGGCTGCGCCCCGTGGGCCGCGGAGAAGGCCACAGCTTGACATTTCCTTTCTCCCGTCTTTGCAGTGAGTGTGCTCGTCTCAAAAATGTTCCGAAGAATTTCTACTACTTGTGATGATATGGGAATTAAAAAAAAAAAAAAAGATTATTTAAAAAAGTGAATACGGGCAGGTTTCAAAGTTATGTCTTAATTTTATTATAATGGTTATATTTGTTCATAACTGTAATGTAAACAGAATAAAACCTGATCTTTGTTTCTGTCTTACTTGCACGATAATGCATTACTTTGTCCTTAGAGCGAATATCAGCTCCCTTTCCTCTGGTTTTTTATTCCCCCCGGTTGATTCTCTACAAGATTGGCTCTCAAACTTCAGCCTGCGTCAGAATCAAGCACACCTGTTCAAGCACAGGTGACTGGGCTCCACCCCGAGTTTTGGATTCAGTGGGTCTGGGTGGGGCCCGTGAATTTGCATTTCTTTCAAGTTCCCAGGTGATACTGATCCCGGTGGTCTAGGGACCACCCTCTGAGCACTTCTGCTATAGCTCGTGCTACAGAAAATGTGATCCACAGACCAGAGGTATTAGCATCACTCGGGATCTTGTTAAAATTCAGATTCTCAGGCCCCACCCCACACCTTCTAAATAGAATCTGCATTTTAACCAAATCCACAGGTGATTCCGATGCACGTTAAAGTTCGAGCAGCATTAATCCGGAGATTAGAACTGTAGCATCAGGATCTCCGGGGATGGAACCCGAATGTAGCTCTGAAAGCTCTCCAGGTGGTTCTAATGTGCAGACAAGGTTGTGAACCATCAATCAGATCTCCCTTACAGCAATCTCTTCCATTCTCACCCTATCCCACTCCCCCTTCCTGCCCTTTTCCTTGCTTTCCCCATATTGGCCCCAGGATAAAGGAAGAGATACAAAGATAGTGAATAAAGATACTAAAAGTGGGTTTGGTGATGGACTCATGTGGAAGTCATTTATGTTCTGGCAGAAACTCATGACTGTGGTCCGGTAGTGACTCCCTGGTACCTGAGCTCTTCAGTCCCGTGAACCTCTCCCCGTGGGTGTGGCCCAGGCACCACCAATGCGGAGATCCCTCTTCCTGCAGGCCAGGCTGGCCCCAGCCTCTCCATGGCTACTCATCTCAGGAACCCGGCCTCCAGTCTTCAGCTCTTCAAAGCATGTTCTGTTTTTCTTTGACCCCAAAACCTGGTTTGGTTCCTTGCCCTCTTCCTCAGTTCCTCCAGGAGAGGCCTGCTCAGCTCTTCATAGCTCTTAGGGTCTTGGGTTCTTTTTTTTTTTTTTAAGATTGTATTTATTTATTTGAAAGAGAGAAAGAGAGAGAGAGCATGCACAAGGGAGGGGGAGCAGCAGAGGGAGAGGGAGAAGCAGACTCCCCGCTGAGCAGAGGACCCAATGCGGGGTTTGATCCCAGGACACTGGGATCATGACCTGAGCCAAAGGCAGACGCTTAACTGACTGAGCCACCCAGGTGCTCCTGGGGTCTTGGGTTCTATCTCTTAATTCCTTGACCTCATGTCACTGTGGCCCTCTGGGTAGCCCTGGAGCTGTCTACCGGACTTCTGCTTGGTGCTTGGTGCTGAGATCAGTCAGAATTGCCTTTGGGATGGATGGGCTCTTCTCCAGGTCCCAGTGAAGAGGTGTCTCCTGAGCCTTGACTCTGAGCCACAACAACAGCTTGCTTGACCCTTGAGAGTCACCCTTGCTCTCCTACCTTCCAACAATATCATGACTGAGTCCCTAAAACTCAGAGGCTGATTGGATACAAGAGGAGTCATAACTCCAATATTTTAAACCTATTTAACTAGGAGAACATTGATGTTCTGTGAAAGAAACAGGCCATTGGAGGTAGAGGTGATTTAGCAGGGGACAATAATGAAGTCCATTTCGATTGCTCTGTTTCCACTGAAGCCATACATCTGTTGTGTTTCTATAACCTTCTGGAAGTAAGTCCCAAGAGTCAAATACCTTTAAGATATGCTGCAATAACCATGTAAACCCCATTTGACCAGACAGCTTATTTTTGCCTTTTCTGTCATATATTAACAGTTCACGGAACACTCCAATTTGAAATGCTAGAGGGTGTGAAATCAAGGCCAATAATAAAGATTTGGGAGACCAGAGCGTAGAAGTCGTCACTTATACCAGTGGTTCTCAAACCTTAGCTTGCATCAGACACAACTGAAGGGCTTCCTACAATACAGATTGCTGGGGCCCACTCCACAAGACTGGACTCTGTAGAACTGAGTTGGAGCCTGAGAATGTGCATTTCTGTCCAGTTTCCAGGTGCTGGTGCTGCCGCTCATCTGGCATCATCCTTTGGGAACCACTGATCTGAGTGATAAGAATAGATGATGTCCTCACCAAAGAGAAAGCTTACAGAGATCAAAAGAGAGGCCTGGGGATACTACTAATGGTCCCATCGCAGGCTCCAGAAGTCACTGAACCAGGCAGAAGGAGAGGAAAAAGAAAAAGGGACAAATGTGAGACAACACAAAAAGAGAGTTTTGAGGAGGATTGGAGACCATAGGGTCACACACCACAGAGGACACAAAGCGAATAAAGTAGGGTTGTCAGATGAGATACAGGACCCCCAGTTCAATCTGAATTTTGGATGAACAACAATTTTTTTTAGTATAAGTTTAATAAGTATGATGTACTTATACTAAAAATATCATTCATTATTTATCTGAAATTCAAATTTAACTGGACACTGTTATTTTGATTTGTTAAATCTGGTGATTCTAGAATGATGGCAATGGAAAGGCCACAGGATATGGCAAAAGGAAAGAACCCGGAGAGCCTTTCAACAGAGCATTGGGGCAGGATCCAGACAATGGTAAGTTACACAGAAAACAGTTGCTGAGCAACAGGGTTTAGGGGGGTCCGGCATGGGGTAATCCTCAGTCAGCGTAAACTCACATTATTGTCCTCAGTTCATATCCTACTAGCTTCCACTTGTTAGAATCAGTCTTTCTCCCTGTCCACCCAGTGTGTGGTGGCCTCCACATACACACATGGCAGAGGCTGCTTATGGAGCAGGGATGCGGTCAGGCATGGGGAGTTTCCTCCCCAAATCAAAGCCCCGTGAACCAGACTTTTAGAGAATGTTCCTAAGGTATCAACACACTCAGATCTTCTTGGAAAGTCAGGCTTTACTGTCTGTTGTGTTGAGAACAACTGGGCAAGACTGTTCTTTTTTCTCCAACAATCACTGCAACTGCTTTCCGGATTTGACAATGTCGTGTCTGCCTTTTTTCAGAGAAGTGAAGAAAGGTAGCATCATGGAAGGAAATGGGCCTTCCTCAAGAGGCAGGCAGATAGGATACTTTTGAAATTTAAGTGGCGCTCCTGTAAGCATTTGTTTTATATAGAGACAGTATGAAGAATGACACACATGCTGGAAGGAGTAGCTTTATGGCAGGTCAAGCATTGGGCTCTCAGTACATTAACGGATTTCTATTGCATTGGTTTCATTTGTCATTCTTAAACATGTCCTACCTTAACAAGAGCGCTTGGGGGAAAAAACCCAACAGCAAACATCTGGCATCTTCACGGCAGCCAGCAGCTTGACTATGGCGTCACATTCACGAGTGAACTGATGGAAAATAGTGAATTTTATTATGATTTTCAGTTTGAGGATGCCACAAATATGGCGATGAAACATGAAATTCAATAAAACTTTCTGAGAAGTTCTACAGGACTTGCTAAGTTAACCTAGAATCTTAAGTCACCTTTGAGGTTATTCTAAACACTCAAGTGTTCTCACAGTGGAAGACATGGGATCACCGCCTCAACGGGTCAGAGAAACACCACGTGGACACGTAGAAAGTGACTTACTCTCCGTGGAGCTTCATTGCCTCAGGCTCCAGGGCAAACAGAGGGAAAGAGAAAGAGCTTCTGTCCACCATTTATGGTGTTCTATAGCTACCTGTTATTTATATATTTTCCCTAATGTTTCTATTCTGCTTAAGGTCCTGTGGATTCTTCCCAGGATAAAGACTGAGGAGCATGGATGTAAGCATCACAAAACATACCCCAAACATGGACTGAACAGAGATCAAGTCTTGCGATCTTATGGGTGTAACTCAATACAAAACATGACCTGGATTTCATGATAGACACACAAAAATGTGTTAGAGTTTCCTAAAGCTAATTCAGAAATCACTGAAAATATCTGAGAATGTTTTAGGATGCCTTTTGTCAGTTATTAGCAGGTAAAGCTGTAAGATACATCCAGGCCCTTTAGTCATTGAAGACAAATTTGCCTACAGGCCTCCCACTAACCTGTTAGTCACTGAGCGCTCACCTGTAAATGGCCATGGTCTGAACGCACATATGGCCTGTGTTCTCCAGGATGACAGTATTAAAAATGCAGAGTTTCATTTCTGTGTGATTTCTGCGGGGGGCACAATGGAGGGGTTGAAATCATTTGGGGCCTGACATTTACTATCGTTGATCTAATGACCAGGATTTGAGTCATCAGTTTTTGGAAGAAAAAAATGTTGAGGGTGTAGGGGGTAAAATGGGGGGAAAATAATTTATAAAATGCAATGAAGCGTCTGAATTCAATGCAAGTACAGTGTGTTTTAAGTATATTGTTAAAAATCTGTAATGGTTGGGGCGCCTGGGTGGCACAGCGGTTAGGCGTCTGCCTTCAGCTCAGGGCGTGATCCCGGCGTTATGGGATCGAGCCCCACATCAGGCTCTTCCGCTGTGAGCCTGCTTCTTCCTCTCCCACTCCCCCTGCTTGTGTTCCCTCTCTCGCTGGCTGTCTCTAGCTCTGTCAAATGAATAAATAAAATCTTTTTAAAAAAAAATCTGTAATGGTTGTTTATATAGCGTCAGAAACCGTGCGCTCACCTAAGGAGGATTTCAGTGTAGATTATGTCTTCATCAACGGGATGTAAACAGATAAATTACTTTTACTGTAAATGGAAGAATGAGCCATTGTTGCCCCCCGCATGTTGCTGCTGAGTGTGTTCTGTTACCATGCCCACACCCTAACTGGGCCCTCAGCTTTTTAGCAGATGTGCGGTAAGCACTAATTTCCAAGCACAACAGAATCTGTGTCCACAGACACTGATAACTGATTTGTCTGGTTTTCCTTATCTTCTTTTTTGACCAACATCTATCACATCATCTTGATTTATATACATAACCAGGAAAACGGGTCTTATTGCAAAAATTAAGTTTTGTGGTTTATCTAGGAATAATACAGAAAATATTGCTTTTAGGTGAGGACATTTTTCACAGTTTATTTCAATCTAATAAAATGTGAATTTTGTTTGGAAAACAAAACAAAAAAGAAATACTGCAGAGTAACTGTCTAGGTTATTTAGATCCCTTTAGATGAGATATGTGTGATATACATACCAACTAAGAACAGACAACTTTTGTCATAGGATGGAGGATGTAAATGTGAGTATATTACATTTAGGTTGTTGTCAAGGACATCATATGTATTGTTTTCTGAGTATGCAAATATTAGCTTCATTTCCTCTTCCTTCTCAAGGAACATTAAACTAAAGAATCCTCCAATCTGAACATACTCTTTATTTAAATAAATTTGTATTCCAAAAAGAACATAAGGCAATTTACAAAAATGCGCAAAATAAGATAAAAATTAAGTTAATGGGGAAAGTAGGAAATAAATACAAATGAGGGTAGATAAAATAAGATTATACCAGGGAGAAAGTGAGGACACAAAACTCATTCCCGGTGTCTGGTTAGGAAGGTTACATGATTCACAGCAGACAGGAGAATTTATCCTGTGGGTACTCCAAGATGACATCCTGTAAGCTAGAAAACTATGTCTTCAACAAAATCTTTACAGCAAACAGTACTCAACTTCATGGGGCTTTTTCTCATAATGCCAATGAGAAAAATTACTCCACATCTGGAAAATGATAAAATGAGGATTACTTCTCACATTTTTTTTAAAATTAATGGCACATACTTGATAGAAGTAGTGACAATTTATAGCCCTGAAGGTGAGAAGTTATCTTGTGGAAACTGATAAAGGATTAGGATTTTATAGCCCAGTGGAAGAGGTGTTAGAGTCAGCCTGAAGAAAGTTAACCAGGAATATTGTATTGAGGGGGGTCAGAAGACTCTGTCCCAGAATGTGCTACTTTGGCATGCAGATTACTTTGAGCTGAAGATAATCAAGGCCCAGCAGTCTCAGGAAAAGCTTTTTACCTCCTTCTTAACTGCCTAAAAAAATTAGAAAGGGGGCCCATACCAGGAAGAGAGCTATAACCAGAGAAAGCTTTTTCATCTGAGCGACTTACCTGCATGGCAGAGCAAACATTTGCTTACCAAACATTTGCTCCTCACATCTTCCCGTGAATTGTCTTCCTCCCCTTTGAAGCTCCAGCCCCTAACCTTTTCCTTAGCTCAGGATAGTACACAAGTCCCCATTGCCTTGCTGGCTTTGAGTCTCGTATCTTTGTGGGGCTCCCTTATATACATAATTAAAATTGTTTGTTTTTCTTGTTAATCTGTCTTTTATTATAGGGGTGAGAGGGTTCTCAGCCAAGAACCTAGAAGGGTAGAGAAAAATTGTTTTTCCTCTCCTACAGTATTACTTATTTTACTTAAGAGTCCCTTCCTCTCCAAGTGTTTAAATATCTGCTCTTCAAATGCATGCTGAACTGCTCTCAGTGAGATCACCGGAGGTTCTCTGCTATAAGCCAACTGAAGGGGTGAGTTAGAGTTATACCTGTCATTCCTATTGCCTGTGGCTGCTTTCACGACATATGACAGAGACTGAATGGTCCCCAAAGCCTGAAATATTTACTCTCTGGGCCTTTAAAAAAGTATGTCAACCCCAAGCCAAAGAAAACTTTGATACTTATGCCTTAAGCAGTATGCAAATTTTGCTTCTTAACATCAGCTAATGTTGGTAGATAATGTGATACCAAAAAGCACTTTGCAAAAGCAATTCTACAGAGAGCCAAAATACTACTGCTAAACACCAGAGACTCGGAATCTCTAGCGGCTGGCCCCGGGAATCGGGGTTTTAACGTACTCTCTGGGTGACATTTACACATGTGCAAGTGTGAGACCTGCTGGAGCCCTCTGGTCCTGGCCAGTGGTTCTGTCCGGCTTCTGGTTCCATAGGTCTGAAGTGGGGCCCACGATTCTGCCTTTCTAACAAGCTCCTGAGTGGCACTGATGTTGGTGGTCCGACGGCCTTAGCTTCCTCATCTGTAAAATGCAGGGGACAAAAGTCTGAATCACAGAATTGCTGGGAGTATTAAATGAGGGAGTGTACATTTATATCCTGCTCCTACATCTTTTAAGCTATACTGCTTGGGGAAGTTACTCCATGTCTTGGTTCCTCTAAGTAGCGATAATAATAATGATACCCACTTCACAAGGCTGCTGGAAGGCGTCTGGAAGGTGTAAATAATATGTGTAAAGTACCTAGAACAGAATATAGTAAATAGTAAGATACTACTGCTACTGTTATCAGTACTGTTACATAAGGTGTCTGATACATAGCCGATACTCCATCAGCTCCTTCTCTACTCCCTCCCCTTTTGTCCCTCTAATGTCTTCTGTTAATTTCTAACATGTCTAATTACAGAACCTCTTCAGGGGTGCTGATTGAGAAACACTCAAACCAGTCCAGAGGGTGCCACACACATGGGGACCCAAAAGTGGCTTGGATATGGCCTGTGGTGCCCAGGCTCACCTGCCCAGGCTCTGGTGGGTGGCCTTGTGGCAGGGGGCCTCAGGGCAGTATGGGAAGTGGGCTTGCCAGTCCTTCCCACCTCATGGAAGGGTTCCTGGACAGTCTTACTTTGTAGCACATTAATCTACGTGGCATCAAGTTTACTTTTCTGAGGACACCATTTGGGACAACATATGGTAAGCCTGAGATGTCATTTCTCTCTGGCAGCACTGCCCTCCGTAACAAAGCAAATGTTCTGTGAAGGGCATCTGGATTTTGTTTCAGGCTTCTCTTTGCTTCCTTGGGGTTTAAGTGCTGCCAGGAACTGCCTTCTGAGAATTGTTTAGGAAACCTTAATTTCTGGATTCAGGGTGGTGTTGACGGTTACATCTTTGACTGAAATGACCAAATTAGGGCCACTCCTGTCCACTAGGTGCACTGGCCACCAGCAGTCTCTAGCAGTCCTGTGGCCACCTTATCTCCAGGCCTGCAGAAGATAGTCACTGGTTATGATGTGCCTTCCATGTCGGACAGCAAGGTTGAGTGTGAGGTACATTTTCTTCTACAGGTAGGGTACGTGGTCTCGGCCAACACCAACAGTATCACAAACCCAGTACAAATACCTCGTCTTTATGATCGGCTCCATGGAACCCCAGCTCGTTTTGCTGTGAGAAGATTCTGTCCAAATAAACACACCGCTAATGTTTATATTCCCAACACAGGACCTAGGATAAAAGGAGAAGTTTCAGGTTTTCTAGAGAGAATAAACAAATGAAAGACAAAAAAAAGGGAAGGACAATAATTAATGATACTGAGCATCTATTCTTTGCCAAGCACTGTGCTACTTGGGATCCTTTAGTCTTCAAGAAAATTTGTGACTTTTAAAAAAAATTTTATTTGTTTATTTGTCAGAGAGTGAGAGAGAGAATGCACAAGCTAGGGGATTGGCAGGCAGGGGAAGAAGCATGCTCCGCACGGAGCAGGGAGCCCAATGCGGGGCTCAATCCCAGGACCCTGAGATCACGACCTGAGCCAAAGGCAGACGCTTAACCAACTGAGACCCCCAGGAGTCCCTAGTCTTCAGGAAAATTTGTGATAAACGTATTATCACCGTACTTCCCTCCCTCCTCCCCTTCCTGTCTTCTTTCCTCCCTCACTGAATAATTCAGTCAAAAAGCCATTTTACAGCCTCCCCTTTCCTCCCTTCCTTTCCTTTGGAGGCCAAAGGGGCTATGGAGGCAGCAGCAACAGGGGTGGGGCATTCAAGGAGGCAACCAGTGTGCTAGGGAAATTAGATTAGGGGACTTGGGGCAGGGGAAAAGGAAAGGAAAAGAGAAATAATGGGTGGCAGATTTCTTGCTGTTTGAGAAGAGATTTACAAATACAACAAAGGGAGAGGCTAGAATTAACCCTGATGTGCTGGACTTTGGAACTGATGGTGTCGATGTGAACTCTGAGAGAGGTAGATAGCTACTAAAAGAGATACATGAGTATGTGTGTATATGTATATAGATATTCATATATTTTCTAGATCTAGCTTCTCAGAGGTCTAGTAGTAATGACATAGCACACTTAACTGCCTAGATCTTAGTTTTTAAACACTAAGAGGAACCAGGGCTCCTTGGGGAAATGATCAGCTCTACTTCTGGCACAGGGAATGTAGAAAATGCGTCTGGAACATCTTGTTGCCCTAGAATGTAAGGAAGTGCTCAAAGACTTATGGGGATGTGTCAAAAGGATAAAAGAGGATTTCATAAAATATGGGACAATTTGAGCACTAAAATAAATGGTAACAGATTACAGCTCATTGAATAAAATAGGAAAGACAAGTCCATACAGACATAAATGAACGAACAAATGAATGAATGAATGGGGAAGAGGGAAAAACTCTTATTTTAGAACAACAACTATATGTAGGAGGAATGATGGAAATAAGAAATCACCACCGGACAGCCATCACAATGGTGGTTAACTCATGTGGGAATCACTAACAGATGCTAAAGTTGATACGTGGAGGTTTAATGGGTATAGGACATTGGCATAATTTGGGAGATTTCTCTCCACAAAATACTGACCAATTACAGAGGGAAAAATAATGACTTTGCTGGTGACTTCAGAAACCTGATAGGCGCTAACTTGCCAGATAAACAAGGTTGGCGTCACCATTTCTGGGACATGTGAACACTGAGTTGCCCCCTGATGTGATCCATGGAAAAGAGCACAGTATCACTTCTGTAGCATTCCTACCAAGAATGGATGGCCTGAGTCTGGTGGTGAGGAAGCATCAGAATGATCCCGGTGGAAAGGAATCTTACAGAATGAAAAGCCTAGATCCTTTAAAACTGTTAATGTTGTGAGACAGAGGGAAGGACGAAGGAAATGTTCCTTGAAGGAAAATAGTGAGGGTCAAAACTCAGCGAATCTGGATGGGAGCTGAACTAGAATGGAAATGACAGGTGTTGAAACACTTTTCAAAATTTGAATGGCGTCTGTGGATCACCTGGTAGGGACCCATCAACACTGATTTTGTTTTGGGCTGTTGGATGAGCATGTGTTAGAGTGTCCTTGTTTTGGAGAAACGCATACTGGAATTTTTGGCGGGGTTGGGCACAGTGTCTGTAGCCTGCTCCCAAAGACTCAGAAAAAGAATGGGGTGGGGGTGGGGAGGTGCGCAAATGTAACAGAAAGAATTTTTTTAAAAAAAGGTACAAATGTAAAATGTTGAAAACAGAATCTGGAAAGGGGGATATGGAGTTCTTTGTTCTGACCAGACGTGAAGTAACAGGCAAAGGATCCATGATTAGTAAAGGCAATTTACTGATATTGCATTATTGTCGGGGTATCTGCTGTACCTGCCTTTTCAGCATGTCCCTGAAACAGGATCATGCATCCCATCTCAGGGGTGTCTGGCTCAACACGAGACTCGCTCTCAGAGTCATCATGTAGTTCTACCACCTGTTTTCCTTCTCCCAGGAGAAAAGAAGATCCAAAGCCTGCTTCTTTAGCCTGGATCTCCGAGCCAATCCACGGGAACAGTGCTATCACATGTAATGTGAGCCAGAAGGAAACCTTTGTTGTGGCAAGCCACTGAGATTTGGTGGATATTTGTTACCCACAGCTAACAGAGTCCCAGCTAATTCACAGTTCACTAGCAAAGAGCATGGGTGGTTAGAGACATCAGTTTATCTATCTGACATCAAAGTCCATGTTCTTTCCACAGATTATCTATTGATTTTTAAAACCTTTTATTGATTAAGCTAGCCTTTGTTGTGCTCACCTGAACTGAGCTTGTCCATTTCTTAGCACTTAGGTAGCATTTGTCTTATATTCCTTTTTAGCCCTTATTCTTCTTTGCAGCAGAACTATTATTTCCAGTAATACTGTAGATAAGATACCCCAAACAAATTTGTTACAAAGCACCCAAAAATGCTAGATAAAATATGGCTGCACCAGCAAGAAATTAAAGAAAATAGAGTATTTAAAGAGTTCTGAAATACTACAGGACTGAAAATGGAATGAAAACAGCAATCCAAAAAGAAGGAAGGGAGTGACAAAGCTAATGGTTGTTCTAAAGGTAGATTTTACTCACACAGATTAAAGACAATTAATATATTATAATATTAAATATATAATCATATATATACACATATATAAGATACAGATACTGATATCTTTTTATTTTGAAAGAATTTAAAATTCAAACAAGATGCAGAAATAATAGAGAGCTCCTATGTATCTTTCTCCAAGTTTCTGCAAATGATATCTTACATTATCATAGTACGTTGGGAAAACCAGGAAGTGACATTGGTACAGTACTATTGATTCAGGTATAGACCTTACTGGGATTTCAGTAATTCTTAATGCACTATTTTTGGTTTTAGGTGTATGCTCTATGAAATTTTATCACATGTGTAGGTCTGAGTAACTATCAACACAAAGAAACTCCCTTGTGTTACCTCTTTTTTTGTGTGTAAGTAATCTCTACTGCCCAATGTGGGGCTTGAACTCACCACCCGAGATCAAGACTCACAGGCTCTGCCCCCTGAGCCAGCCAGAGACCCTCTTTGTGTTACCTCGTAATAGTGGTACCCTTCTCCCAACCATAACACTTGGCAACCACTGATCTGTTCTCCATCACTAATATTTTCACTTTGAGAATGGCATAGAAATATAATCATACAGTGCATAACCCTTTAAGATTGTTTCTTCTTCTCACTCAACACAATGTCTTGGAGATTTACCCAAGTTGACACATGTATCCTTCCTTTTTATTGAGTAGTATTCCACAGCAAGGATGTTCCCCAGTTTGTTGTCTGTTCACTCACTGAAAGTTATCTGGCTTGTTTCCAGTTTTTGGCTATTACAAATAAAGCTCCTATGAAACTCATGTACAGAATTTTGTGTGAACCTAAGTTTTCATTTTTCAAGTATAAATACTCAGAAGTGTGATTGCTGGGTGATACAATAGGCACATGTTTATAAGAAATTGTCAAACTGTTCCAGAGTGGCTGTGCCAATTTATATTCCCCCGAAATCCATCAAAATTCTAGAGGAGAACATAGGCAACAACTTCTATGACATCGGCCAGAGCAACCTTTTTCACGACCACATCTCCAAAGGCAAGAGAAACAAAAGATAAAATGAACTTATGGGACTTTATCAGGATAAAGAGCTTCTGCACAGCCAAGGAAACAGTCAAAAAAACTAAGAGACAGCCCACGGAATGGGAGAATATATTTGCAAAGGACACCACAGATAAAGGACTGGTATCCAAGATCTACAAAGAACTTCTCAAACTCAATACACGAGAAACAAATAAACAAATCATAAAATGGGCAGAAGATATGAACAGACACTTTTCCAATGAAGACATACAAATGGCTAACAGACACATGAAAAAATGTTCAAAATCATTAGCCATCAGGGAAATTCAAATCAAAACCACACTGAGATACCACCTTACGCCAGTTAGAATGGCAAAGATAGACAAGGCAAGAAACAACAATTGTTGGAGAGGATGTGGAGAAAGGGGATCCCTCCTACATTGTTGGTGGGAATGCAAGTTGGTACAGCCACTCTGGAAAACAGTGTGGAGGTCCCTTAAAAAGTTAAAAATTGAACTACCCTATGACCCAGCCATTGCACTACTGGGTGTTTACCCCAAAGATACAGACGTAGTAAAGAGAAGGGCCATATGCACCCCAATGTTCATAGCTGCATTGTCCACAATAGCCAAATCATGGAAGGAGCCGAGATGCCCTTCAACAGATGACTGGATTAAGAAGCTGTGGTCCATATATACAATGGAATATTACTCAGCTATCAGAAAGAACGAATTCTCAACATTTGCTGCAACATGGACGGCACTGGAGGAGATAATGCTAAGTGAAATAAGTCAAGCAGAGAAAGACAATTATCATATGATTTCTCTCATCTATGGAACATAAGAACTAGGAGGATCGGTAGGGGAAGAAAGGGATAAAGAAAAGGGGGGTAATCAGAAGGGGGAATGAAACATGAGAGACTATGGACTATGAGAAACAAACTGAAGACTTCAGAGGGGAGGGGGTGGGGGAATGGGATAGACTGGTGATGGGTAGTAAGGAGGGCACGTATTGCATGGTGCACTGGGTGTTATACGCAACTAATGAAGCATCGAACTTTGCATTGGAATCCGGGAATGTACTGTATGGTGACTAACATAATATAATAATAAAATTTTTAAAAATGTAAAAAAAAAATTTATATTCCCCCAACCAATATAAGAGATATACAGCTGTCCGCATGCTTGCCAACATCTGGTTCTGTCTGTACCTTTTATTTTAGCCATTCTAATACATATGCAGCCATATCTCATTATGGTTTTTTTCATTATGGTTTTAATTTTTACTTCCATAATGGCTAATGATGGTGAACATTTTTTTCATGTGCTTGTCATTTTATACCTTCTTTGATGAAATGACTATTCAAGTCTTTTGCCCATTTTCTAATTGGATTGTTTACTTATTTTTGAGTTCAGAAAGTTCTTGAAATTAAGATAGTGAGAGAACATTTCATAAATTTGTACATTTAGAAAAATTATTTTATTATAAAGTTTATAAATTTATGCCAATCAATTTTAAAACTTATATAAAATGAACAAAATTCAAGAAAAATATAGCTTACCAAAAACTGGCTGAGAAAAGATAGTCTGAACAGTCCCTTAACCCATAAAGGAATTGAATTAGTAGTGAAGTGTCTTTCCACCTTACAAAGCACTAGGCCCAAATGGCTTTTCCAAGTAAGTTTTAATAAACATTCAAGGAACGAATAAATTCAACCTTATACAAATTCTTCCTGAGAAAAGAAAAATGGGAAACACTACCTAATTCATTTATGTGGGTAGCCTAATCAAGACATCAAAACCAAACAAAAAGACCATGATAAATTATACACTAAACTCACTCATGAACATAGATTAAAAAATCTTAAATTAAAATATTAGCAAATTTAATCCCGCAGTGAATAAGAAAGCAGCACACAATGACCATGATGAGTCTACCAAAGGAAGACAAAGTGGATTTAAAATCAAGCAATCGGGGCGCCTGGGTGACACAGCGGTTAGGCGTCTGCCTTCAGCTCAGGGCGTGATCCCGGCGTTATGGGATCGAGCCCCACATCAGGCTCTTCCGCTATGAGCCTGCTTCTTCCTCTCCCACTCCCCCTGCTTGTGTTCCCTCTCTCCCTGGCTGTCTCTGTCTCTGTCGAATAAATAAAAATCTTTAAAAAAAAAAATCAAGCAATCAATTAGTATAATTCACCACATTAACTGACAGAGGGAGAGGAACTATAGGATCATCTTAACAGACATAAGATATGTTTGATAAAACTCAACGTCCATTCATAATAATTCTCAGCAAGCCAGTAGAGAAAGAACTTTCTCAAGGTGATACAAGGCACCTACCGTGAGCATTTAATAAAGTTCAACGTCTGATTAAAAAACAAAACAGAAATAGAAGGGAATTTGCATAATTTGAAAAAAGTACAGCGAAAAAGCCTACAGCAACACCATACTTTAAAGTTTAAATTTAAAATCATTTCCTGGGGCGCCTGGGTGGCTCAGTCAGTTACGCGACTGCCTTCTGCTCAGGTCATGATCCCAGGGTCCTGGGATTGAATCCCACATTGGGCTCCTTGCTCAGCGGAAAGCCTACTTTTCCCTTTGCCTGCTGCTCTCTTGTGCTTGTGCGCACTCTCTCTCTCTTTCTGACAGATAAATAAATAAAATCCTTTAAAAAATTATTTTAAATCATTTCCTTTTAAATCAGGAACAAGAAAGGATGCCTGTTACCATAACTTCTATTCAATATTTCCCTGACATCTTAGAGTGCAGTAAGACAATAAAATGATATAAAAGGTTAATATTAGAAAGCTATAAATAAAATTGTCATTATTTATAGATGATATCGTTTCCATCTAGAAAACAAAAGAAACTAAAAATAAATAGTATTAGAATTAATAAGAAATTTTAGCGAGATGGCTCAATATAAGATAAATATATAAAAATTACTGGCATTTCTATTTATTAGCCACATTTACTTACGAATATAATTTTTTAAAAAGATTTCATTTACAGGGTGCCTTGCTGTCTCAGTAGGTAGAGCATGTGACTCTTGATCTTGAGGTTGTGAACTCAAGCCCCAAGTTGCAGGTAGAGTTTATAAAAAAAAAAAAAATTCCATTTACAATACCAACAAAAAACCCTAGAATTAAATCATAAAATATATGTAAAATCTTTGTGGAAAAATCATAAATCCTTTTGAAACCTTTTGAAAACCCAATCTACCATGTTCACACGCATATGCTATGTTCAGGAACAGGAAGCCTATATATCTCAAATTGATCTATAAATTCAGTGCACTTCCAATCAATATTCCAGTGGGATATTTGAGGAATGTGACAATATGATTCTAAATTTACATAGGAGATTAAAGGGCCAAGAAATTCTTGAAGAAAATAAGGTCTTTTTTGGGGGGAGGGAGGTAAATAAACAAATGATATGCAGTACAAAGCCCCAAAACAGACTCAAATAAACAAATGATATGCAGTACAAAGCCCCAAAACAGACTCAAATAAACAAATGATATGCAATACAAAGCCCAAAAACAGACTCAAAAAACAAATGATATACAAGGCCCCGAAACAGACTCATGTGTATGGAAATTTGATATATGACACAGGCGACATTGCATATCAATGAGGAAATAGTGCTGGTAGTGACTGCCCAAATGGAAAATGAAATTGGACCCCTTCCCCACACCATGCACAAAATGAATTCTACATGCATGTGGATGTAAATGTCAAAGGAAAAACTTGTGATATTCAGAGGAAATATAAAAGAATATTTTTATAACCTTGGGTGGGAAAGACATCTTGTAAAGATACTAAGACATAAAACCCATGAAAGAGAATTACCGGTAGGTTTGGCACTTTAAAATAAATAACTGTGCACTGAAAGATATAATAAAGTAAGTGAAAAGCAAGTGGCAAATGGGAGAAGATAATTATCATACACACTCCCAACTGAGAATGAATATCCAGAATATATAAAGAATGCTTACGAATGAGTAAGAAACAAGAAACAACCGAAGAGAAAAATGGTTAACAGGTATTTCATAGAGGACACACATATGGCCAACCAACATACAAGATGTTCAACCAAAGTGGAAATCAGGGAGAATCAAAACCACAGGATATCATTTTCTTTTCTTTTTTTTTTTTAAAAAGATTTTATTTATTTATTTGACAGAGATAGAGACAGCCAGCGAGACAGGGAACACAAGCAGGGGGAGTGGGAGAGGAAGAAGCAGGCTCACAGCAGAGGAGCCTGATGTGGGGCTCGAACCCATAACGCGGGGATCACGCCCTGAGCCGAAGGCAGATGCTTAACCGCTGTGCCACCCAGGCGCCCCAGGATATCATTTTCTGCCAACCAGATTGGCAAACATTAAAAGTTGACAATACCAAGAATTAGTGGTGATGTAGAACTATATAAATTGGCTCAATTTCTTTGTAAAAATTTTCAGCATTATCTGGTAAACTTGCCAATAACAACCCAACAATTCTACTCCTAAGCATAGTCCCTAAACATTTTGTTTATAGCAGTATTATTTGCAATAGCAAAGAATTGGAGATGGTCCAAATGTTTCCTGGCTCAATCATGGATAAATAAATTGTGGTATATAGTTACAGTTAAATACTATATAGTAGTGAAAATTAAGGAACTATAAGCCATACCCATTATCACTGAAATTTATCATTATCACTGAAGATTACCACTTCAGTCCTTTACAAAATGATGAATTTTAATAACGTTCCACTTTTGCTTTCGAAAAGCTGTTTTAATGTCTTGGTATTTGTCAGTATTTCAAGTTGTGATAACAGAAGGGGTTGGTGAGGGAAACTGGGCTCTGAGTCACTGGGGAGGAGATTCATTTTGAGTCATGCCTGAGACACTCACAAAATAATCAAATAAAATTAAGTGGGCACAAACCTACAATGTCAATATGGCACTCCCCATACTTTCCAGGGGCCACTTGCTACTTCCTCCTACCCCCACCTTTCTCATATTCACATTTGGACTTTTTTTAAAAAGACTTTATTTATTTGTCTGTTTGTTTGATAGTATCTGAAACAGACTCCACGTTGAGCACAGAGTCCGACAGGGGGCTTGATCCCACAACCACGAGATCATGACCTGAGCTGAAACCAAGAGTCCGACTGAGCCACCCAGGTGCCCCTACAGTTGGACCTCTTGAGGTCATAGGTTTGAAGAGAAGTAGAACGTCCCTGTGGTAGTCCCAGGCACTGAGTTCCTAAGTACTGGCCAATCTCTGATAACACCTACCCGGACCGCCCAGCTCCCACATCCCTAACCCCTCCTCCCCCTTCTCTAAGATCTCCACCGTGACAGACAGCTGGGAGAGCGTTCCATTTCAATTCCCCTTCACACTCTCAAGTCTGCGCAGGCCTCACCACTCTATCAGAGTGTGCACAACCTGGGACTTCCAAGCCAAAACATCGACAGCTACAGTCAGGCCTCAAAGGATTCACTGCACAAAGGTCCTTACCTATGCAGCCGCCCCTGGAGGGGTAGCCCTCCGCCACCGCGTCCACGCCTCCCTAATACGACACACGAGGCGCCCGGAAGTGGCCGTCGGGCTCGTACGTCACTGGCTGCGCCGAGTTGGCGGTTGCCGTAGAGTTGCTGGGTGGAGGCGGGAGGTGGAGCTGCTGGGGCCAAGATCATGCCAGACAGCGAGAGGTATTCTGGGCAGCAGAGGCCGCTAGGTTTGGGATGAAAGAAGCAGGGCAGATGCAAAATCTGGAGAGCGCGGGGGCCGGGCGGTCAGTCAGCACCCAGACTGGCAGCATGACCGGTGAGTGCCTCGGACCCTGCTGCTGCCACCCCAGCCTTTCGCTCTGCCCTGAGCCTCTGCCTCCTTGTAACTCCGCTTTCCCTGCCTGCCCCTCTTCGCCCGTGCTTCTGCCCCGGGATGTCTCATTCCCGCCCTAGGCGCCTTCTCGCCTCGGTCACCAGGAACCCCTGGCCTGGCAGTACCTGCTTTTGAAGTCGCGCTCATTCCCTCTTACTCCCACCCCCGCCCTTTACTTTTCCTCCCAGGACCTAGAGCTAGGATCTCGGATATTGAGTCAGTGTTTCTGACTTGATTTCCAAATTAACCACACACGACGCTTTCCTGTATTTCAACTGCCTTCCCCGCGAAGGTCACCGCACTGCCCTTCTTGCAACACCACAATTTAAAGAAAAGCTTGCCCCACGATGACATCAGACGCAAGGAATTTTCATAACTTCCTTTGGATTGTTCCCATAGTTACATGTATCAGATGTACCATTTTTTCCCCTTGCCCTGTGAGGGCTGGAGAAAGGGCCCAACTTTGAAAAGTGCCGGAGGAGGTCACCGAAAGTGAGGTTGTAGCCAGGCTCCTGCCCTTTGATTCTCTTGTCCTCTCCTCCTTTTTCACTGCCTCCTACTAAAGCAGCCGAGTTAAGGCTGCAGCATCCAAATGGCATTGAGGATGAGTTCCTGTTTTCATCATTAGTAAAAATTTTAAAGTGTCTGCCCTCCCTTTTGTACAGGTCAAATACCAAGGCTTTCTAAAGTCAACCTTTTCACCCTGCTCAGTCTCTGGATGGAGCTCTTCCCAGCAGTAAAAGCCCAAAGACAAAAATCTCAGGTATATTTTGTTTCCTTAGTTTTTCCCACTTAGCAATGGTTTAAATTTGATTTTTCCAGTTTCTGTCACACTTAAAGAGCAAACTAAAAACCTAAAAATTTGCAAAATACTTCTGTGGCTTAGTGTGATATCTGTAACTCATAGCTGTAATAGCTCATCTTTCTAATCTAAAAATAGAATTGTTACCCTCTTAGACTGTGCCGTGTTTATCAGGTATTAATGGTATTTATATGTTGGTTTGGACAATTAGATGCATAGTTCATGCCCCAGTTGTATACTATTGATGTTTCCTGTGGGTAGTTTCCTCCTTCTTCTACTGAACTGTAAATTACATGAAGATGGAGATCATGTCTTATTTTACCTTATTTTTATTACTGTGTCTTATTTTACCATGTCTTATTTATACTCCTTTAGCATCTAGTTTTGTAATAAGTAATCTGTGAATGCTAATTGGTTTCTTGTTCCATGTAAATAGTCTCTTTTTTGAATCTGAAAGAGGTGATCAAAACAGATTAGGAATATATAGAAATAATAATCATAAAAGTCTACATCTTCACTTTCTCCAACCCTTGGGCAGCAGGGTGCTACCTTCTCATCTTTTTCCTCCATGGCATGGTGCTAGGTTCTCACCATTTGGTTTGGTTTGGTAGATTAGGAAGTTTAGAATGTTTTAGGGGGCCAGGGCTAGATATGGAAAATAGTATTAGGTTGTTTAAGCATTTAAGACATTTTTTTTAAAAAGGAAAGGGGGAAAAATTACCCATGGTTTCTCACCAATCTAACAACATCACTTTTAACATTTTTAACATTTTGGTACTTTCCTTCAGTCTTTTTTTAAATGCAGGATTTTTGCTTGTTTTTCTCTTACAAAATCGTGCTTGTATTCTGCATATGCTTATGGAAGTTTCCAACTTGCCAGTGATTGTGCTGAAAGATTGCTTCACATTTTCCACAAAATGACTTTTTGTAAATCCTTAAATACAATAGTACTCTTATGAGGTCATTCATAACCATTCTCTTTTTTTCTTTTTGATGTCTTCGTTATGGTGGATAAGGTTGTGTGCTTGGCAATGGAGATACATAAAGAAAGATTTGGTTCTTATTTTCTAATGGAGACAAAAATTAGGTATTTAAACAAGATGTGATTAGATGGCAGAGTCCAGTACCCAGTATAAGCAGAGATGGTACCAAGACTGAAGACTGCAGGCCAGGCTCTGCATGGGGAAGTGAGGGAAGGATGCACAGGGAAAGCTACATTTGCACTGAGACATGAAGAATGAGTAGATATTTACCAAGCCAAGGGACCCTATATGGAAAAGCGTGGAGGAGTGAGAGAACTTGTGATCCTCATGGGGGAGGGTGAAGTTGGGTGAAGAGAAGAGACCGAAGATGAGCTTGGAAAGGTATATAAGAATCAGAAAATAAAAAATATTGTATGCCTTGTAAGGGAGTTTAGATTTTTATAACGACTACACTGACGAATTTTAACAGGGAATTAAAGATTTAACTTTTTAATGATTAGGACTTTATCTTTTTAAAGCACTTATAGGTTCACAGCAAAATTTCCGGGAAAGTACACGGATTTCCTGTATACTCCCTGCTCCCCCCTACATGAATAGCCTCCACCATTAACCACATCCTCTCCAGAGTGGTACATTTGCTGCAGTTGATGAACCTACATTGACACATCGTGATCACCTTGGTGCTGTATATCCTGTATACATCAAATGTATAATGACATGTATCCATCATTATGGTATCATACAGAATAGCTTCATTGCCCTAAAAATTCTGTGTGATTCACCTATTTATCTTTCCCCCACCATCCCCAACCATGGCAACCACTGATTTTTTTTTTTAACTGTCTCCATAATTTTGTGTTTTCCCAGAGCATCATATAGTTGGAATCATACAGTAGGATGTAGCCTTTTAGTTGGTTTCTCTCACTTAGCAATATGAATTTAAGGTTCTTCTGTGTCCTTTCATGGCTCAATCACTCACTTCTTTTTATTGCTGAGTAAGATCCATTGCCTAGATATACCACACATAATTTATCCATTCACCTGCTGAAGGATATCTTGGTTGCTTCCAAGTTTTTGCAATTATGAATGAAGCTGCTAAAAATATCTGTATGCAGATTTTTGTGTGGATGTGAGTTTTCAACTCCTTTGGGTAAATACCAAGGAGCACGATTGCTAGATTATATGATAAAGAGTGTTGTCAGAAACTAATAGACGGTCTTCCAGAGTGGCTGTAGCATTTTGCATTCCCGCCAGCAATGAATGAGAGTTCCTGTTGCTTCACATCCTCTCCAGTATTTGGTGGTGTCAGTGTTCTGGGGCATTCTCATAGGCATGTAGTAGTATCTTGTTTTAATTTGCATTTCCCTCATGACATGTGATATGCAGCATTTTTTCATATGCTTATTTGTCATCTGTGTATCTTCTTTGGTGAGGTGTCTG
The DNA here is from genome assembly GCF_002007445.2 of Ailuropoda melanoleuca. Classification (NCBI taxonomy): domain Eukaryota; kingdom Metazoa; phylum Chordata; class Mammalia; order Carnivora; family Ursidae; genus Ailuropoda; species Ailuropoda melanoleuca. The sequence continues at coordinate 83,037,244 of NC_048224.1, read as the reverse complement.
TTAGGGTCTTTGGACCATATTTTAGTCAGGTTATTATTTTTAAGTTTTTAGAGTTCTTTGTATATTTTGGATAACAGTCTTTTCAATTTTAATAAAGTCCAGTTTATCACTGATTTCTTTCATGGATCGTTCCTTTGTATATCAACATCACCATCGCCATCCCCAATGTTATCTAGGTTTTATCCTATGCTATTTTTTGTGGAGTATTTTAGTTTCATGTTTTACATTTGGGTCTGTGATCCATTTTGAGTTGATTTTTGTGAAGGGTGCAAAGTCTGTGTGTATATAGGGAATTCTCTTTTCCTGATAAAATGCTAGATCTCGGAGTAGTTTTCTCCTCCAATTACTATGTGAAATGTTTAAAAAATAGCAAAGCATTTTGCATTTTTACTCCCTATTAATCACTCCCTTAACCCCCACCCTGGCTCCATATATTATTAATGACTTTGAGAAAGTCTTCATTTCCTTCATGATTTTGAAGTCTTTTATTCTTTCTGCCTCTTAGTAGCTTAATATTATTTTATCAAAGTGGAAGATTTTCAAACTGTTTGGGTTTTTTGCAGGTAAAATTGTCTTGAAGAGACAGATTAGAACAAATGCTTAGAGATTTAAGATTTTTTATTTTTTTAAAGATTTTATTTATTTGAGAGAGAGAGTGTGCATGTATGTGAGCAGTTGGGGGGGTGGGCAGAGGTAGAAGGATAGAGAATCTCAAGCAAGCTCCCCACTGAGCATGAAGCCTGTCACATGGCTCTACTTGGGGTGGATATGAGGCTCGATCTCACCTGTGATCATGACCTGATCCAAAATCAAGAGTCAGTTGCTTAACTGACTGAGCCACCCAAGTACCCCGAGATTTAAGACTTTTTAAAAGTGCATTTAAAAAGCTGGGCTTCTTAGAGATTTGAAGACTAATTTTGAAGACACCTTTTTTTAAAATATGAAGATCAGATCTTATTTTAATTCATATATATATACACACACACATATATTTATACACACACACACAAACATATTATATATAAAGAATAAATCCTCTGCTGAAATTAAGTTCTTTTCAACAGGAATATGTATTAAATAAATTCAGTATTAATTGCACATTATGGTCATAGGGTTGAGTAAGATCTTTTTCCTATTAAGAGAAGAAAAATGTTCTTTAAGCTAAAATAATAAGTTTGTTTCACTTAAATTCTTTATTCTGCTTCTGCTATACAAAGTAAGTCACAGAAACTCTAAGATGCAATTTGACATGTAATTATATTGGAAGTACTGCCTTTGACATTTTACCAACCTTTTGTCTTCTTTAAATATTTTTATTTGTTACCAAAGTAATGTATGTTTATTGTTTATAAAATGGACTGAAGAAAAAAATTTTTTCATAGTTTGACTATCTAGCGACTACTGACATTGTTGTGCTGTTTTTCAATCTTTTCTCTTTCTCTCTCTCTTTAAGTTATTTGAGATCATTTACTCTGGATCCAGTCTTTTTCACTTAAAATAGGAAAATGCTTATGCTGTAATACTGTTATCCACACTGGAGCAGCAACTTAGTATAATGGTTTAAGAGTAGCCAGTGGTTTTGTAGTTAGCCTGTCTGGGTTCAAATCTGGACTCCACCTCATACTAGTTATGTAATCTTGAGTAAGTTCCTTTCCCTCTCTCAACTTCCTCATTCCATAAAATGGAATGTAACTGGTACGTACTGGTACATAGTACAGGGGGCTTTTATGAAAAGTGGACGAGTTAGTATTTGTAAAGCTCTTAGATAGTGCCTGGCACAAACTTTGTACTATATGTGTTCGTTAGTATCCTTTTAATGTTGGCTTAACAGTCCATTGTGTTGATGTACCGTGTGTATTCCCTTAGTACTGGACATTTAGATTGTCATTCATTTTTACCAGCCTCAGTGTATTTTAACTTACATCCACTTCTAAATATGACTGATACCTGAGATTTTCTATGTTGTCAAATATTTACACTGAATGGATGCTCTTTGAGGATTGTTCAGCAAAGTTTACATTAAGTATAAAATCCAATAATTTTTAAGACTCCAGCCCAAAACTAGATAAATGAGTGGGAGAGAAACTAATTGTTTATGAGACTTCTTGGTAAAAGCACAGTTAACTAAAAGTTTTAGAATAAAAATTAGCACCGCTGAAAATGGCCGTCATTTTAAAATAATAATCTCTCCTATTGGTTCATAGTTTTTCATTTTAGTTAAGTTAAAAATATCTAAATTGCCTGAATGTTACTGTAGTATAAGAATTAGAATAAGTGTATTGTTGCCTTGTTTTTTACACATCATTTCTGTCCCTCTCTCCCAATTCTTCCCATTGTTTACTTACTGTACTTTTCCAGAACAGTAACAGGGTAGCATTAATGGTTAAGACAATGGACTTGGACTCAGGTCCTGGCTTTCCCATTGACTAGCTATGGAGTTATTTAATCTCTTTCAGCCACAATTTCTTCATTTCTAAAATGGAAACAATAGGGACTACTTTGTAAAGTTATGAGGATTAAATGAGATAGTTTAGAGCCTCGAGCTTGGGAAACACTGTTAGGTACTTTATTATTATCACTCATATAATCATCACCACTACTGCCGTCTCACTCCCACCATTCCACTACCAAGATCACTTCTTCCACTTCTGTTGTGCAGGAATAGAAACGTGATTCCCAGGACATGGCTTTTCTTGTCAACTTTTTAGAGGTTATTCCCTTTCTAGCATCCAGCATTTGTTTCATAAGACTGAATTCAACATTCACCAAGTTTGCCATTCCCACTTTCAAACTTTCTCCAATTTATTACATATCCCTCCTACCTTGGGGCTCACAGAATCCTGCTATATCATTCTGTCTTAATTATCTACTCTTTTCATAGTCACTTTCCTGTGTCGTAAGCTCTATAAGGGCTGCATCCTGAGCAACTAGGTCTGTGGCTGGCGCATAGCATGGATTCAGTAAATATTTGTTGAATTAATAAATGAAGGAGTCTAGCCCCTGGCTCAAAACTTTCTACTTCCAAGTTTTACTTTTAGAAGAGACTTGTGGACATCCATATGTTAGTGTCCTATTGCTTCTGTAACAAATTACCACGAAGTTGGTGGCTTAAAACACATATTATATGTAGTTATTATCCTACAGTTCTGGAAGTCAGTACCCCGAAATGGGTCTCACTAGACTAAAATCAAAGTGTCAGCAGGGCTGTTTTCCTTCTGGAGGCTCAGGGGAGATTCCATTTCCTTGCCTTTTCCAGTTTCTCAAGGCTGCCCACTTGCCTTGAACCATGAGCCTCTTCTTCCATCTTTAAAGCCAGCAGTGGCAGACTGAGCCTCATGTTGCATCACACTGGCACTGATTTGCCTCTCTTTCACTTAAAAGGACCATTGTGATTACATTGGGTCCACCCAGAAAATCCTCCATCTCAAGGTTATGATGATTAGCAGCCTTAATTCCGTCTACAATCTTGCCATAGTAACAAGTGCCATAACCACAGTCTTCAGGGAGTGGGACAGGCAAGTCTCTGGGGGACCATTATTCTGCCTATCACAGTCCACATCTAATGCCTTTGCTGCATAGTTCCTTATTTTCCCACTTCCAGTTAATTTACCCCTACTCCCCTTTAGCCCTTTTTAGCTATGGCCACACTCTGGACTATTCCTTAAAACTGCCCAACTCCAAAATCTTAAACTACAGAATTCTATTTTCTGACCACAACTTTCAGTCCTTCTGTAGTTTGGAAAAGTATGTAGGGGCCTGATTGTAAAGGCCTTATTTACTAAGTTAAGTAGGCTGAACTTGAACCTGAACAAATCGTGAAGTTATTGCAGAGTTTCATCAGGAAAAAAAAAATGAATGATCCCAAAGCAAGAAAACCAGCCTTCAAATATTGAACTAATTCTATGTTTTGTGCACTAATCCTTTTTTCCCCTTAATCTGCTTTTAATTAGGAAAAGGAAGAGGGAAAGCATGGACCCTTAGAAGATAATGAAGAGATGGCCAGGATATCTACTGACAAAAAACAGGTGAATTTTTATGATTTTTTAAAAAGATGTGTTTGTAATAACAAAGCAAAAGCAATGGTATAAAGTAGAATAAAAGTCCTTCTTATACTCAAGTTTCCCATTTCCACTTCTAAGGCAGGTTCTTATATACCCTTCATGTCCTTCTAAAAGTTTTCTCTGCATTTACAAGACTATACATGTCTCTCCTTAAAAAAAAAAAACAAAAAAAAACCACCCCAGATTATTTTATAATACGTTCCTACATCTTTTTTTTTTAATTTTCAAATTTGACTCTTGATACATTTCCATATTTGTTTGCATAAATGTGTTGAGAAACACTCTTACGCTGTTCTTTTACACGGTTCTCTCGTACTCCAGCACATCTTGCTGGTTTAAAGAATGCAAGGCCCCAACTGCTCTTTATCTAGGCCATTTCTCAGAGCTGTGTTTGCAGCAAGCAACCTTGAGGGTTGAGCTCATGTCTCCCTCTGGGACAGAGAGGAGGTTTGCTTACTGTCTGTGATAAAACAGCAATCCCCAGGTTCAGTGTTCCTTTCCTATAACACAACCCACTTCCTGTTCAGGAATCCATCTGGGCCATCTGCATGAGCCCTGTGGGACTTGTGGGCAAAGGAAACATCACAAATATGGTGCTATATTGCTTGCTGTGCTGTGAATGATCAAATTTTCTCTGACCCCGGAGTTTCACGTGTTGTGCCAGGATCCATGAAGCAGTAGTGGGCTAATTTACTAGCTTGTAAGAAGGGTAAAATCAAACCCAGACCTGAAAAGATGAACTTTTTTTCTTTTTAATATTGCATACTGTTTCCTTGTTATTTTAATCTTTTGAATTTTCCAGAGAGATTCTGATTTATTGGGTATCTAGTGGACACAAAACATGTATATTTTGAAAAAAGTTACCTTAATGATTCTGATGTGCATTTCTGGAGATCTCCTGATAAGTTCTGAGAGTGAATCTCTAAAATGCCCAACAAGAATATAGAAATAATTTGTCTCTGAATATTTAGATGTTTTTAATTCTAAGAAAGGAGAAGGCAAAAAAAATAGTGATTCGCCACTTAATATACTAGTTTGTTTACCAAAACGTAGACTGTCCTCTTTTGCTTACATTTTAATGTAAAACCCTGTGACTAAGATAATACAGAGGCCTTGCCAAGATGTTAGCGAAGTGAAGCAGGATCCAGAACAGTGATTCACTAAGAAGATTTAGTCTCCTGGGAGTTGCAGTGAGTGGAAGTGCAAATGGAATGCAACTTAGGCTTTTATTTGCTTGTTTTGCTTTAAGTTTGGGATGGAAACATTTTGGCCTGAGCTAAAAACAAAATGAAAGATAAAAGGTATTTTCTGAGGTGAAGAGGACTCTAGACAAAAAAGTGTTAAATAAACTTAGCCTAAAAGGTTGTTCGTTTGTTGTTGTTGTTGTGGTTTGTTTGTCTCTGCGCCTATGCTAAGGGGTGGGGGAGGGATAAAAGATGGTTCTGATCATAAATTGATGAGTATGCTCCTGCTTATTAGGAATAGTTTTGGGGGTTTTTTAGGAATAGTTTTTTGGGTTTTTTTTAAGGTTTTATTTATTTATTTGACAGAGAGGGAGCTGCAGAGGCAGAGGGAGAAGCTGACTCCCTCCTGAGTGGGGAGCGCAATGTGAGACTCGATCCCAGGATACCCCCATCCCAGATCATGACCTCAGCCAAAGGCAGATGCTTAACCGACTGAGCCACCCAGGCGCCCTAGGAATAATTTTTTGAAAAGTCTTTTGTGGCCAAGGTTTCTGGCTTTATTTCTGTCTACTTAACTACTGAGAAACTATCTAAAGCTAAAATCATTTAATTGCAGCCGTTTGCGTTTGTCACAATTGGTTCATTTTTATTTTATTATTTTATTTTATCTTATTTTATCTTATCTTACTTTATTTTATCTTATTTTATTTTATCTTATTTTTTAAATATTTAATTTTTTAAAAGTAGTGTCTACACCCAGTTTGGGGCTTGAACCCACAACCCCAAGATCAAGAGCTGCATGCTCTACCAAATGAGCCAGCCAGGTGCCCCGCAATTGGTTCATTTTAATAAAATGAGCTCTAGCATGCTGAGATTTCTTGATAAGACCTTATCAGTTCTTTTCCAAAGTTATAATTGAAAAAGAAAAACTTACCGGAACTATTCAGAAGCAGATACTAACGTATACTTTGTATTTGGGGAACATAAAACTCTTAAGAAATTTTGGAATTGGAAGGGGAAAGGGCTCATAAATTCATGGTAAATTTAAAGCTTGTTTTAAGAGCCAATATAGATCCTTCATGTTTTAGATATATTTTTGGAAGTATATTTTGTAAAGGAAAGATTTCTGTATTCCTTTTAAATGTCCTTATAGTTTAGGAAATTGTTGGTTCACTCAGAAAAGGAATTCTATAAAATTTTCTCATTCTTCCTTTTTAGGCATTTTACAAAATATCATTCTCCATAGTTGCAAACATTTATACTCATAACTGAAACTGAAATTTGTCTGTTTTAGTTAATAAAGCTCTGGTCTGATCTATAAAGTAATTTCAAGATGTGTCCTGTTGGGGATAACTGCAGAGTAAATCCCTTTGAAAGGGAGTAGGGAATAACAGGTACCCTATTCTCAGCCCAAGTTCTGCACATACTGTAACAGTCAGTCCCAAACCCAGAGATCGGGTTTACATTCCTTAACTCAGAGTCCTTTCCTGTGAAAACAGCATAGACTATTTTGTGCCTTACATAGAACTGATTTTTAACTTGGTCTGTTTTATCTGATATTAATACTGTCACACCAACTTTTTCGATTAGTATCTGTGTAAGTAAGGACACTTTAGGTTTAAAGTAACACCTCTTTAGAATCCCAGCCTGTCCTGAGTCTCCAGGGCTTAGACACAGAGTCCGCCCAGTCCCTGACCGCTCTGGCTTTGAGTTCTCTTCGTTTTAACACCTGAGTGGGTGTCTTTCTTTTGAGCTTGACTATGCATTTAAAACTTTTTTTTTTTGGTAAATAATCTATATATTTGTAGGAGGTGGGACCTAACCACATTAGTCTAGACTGCCATAGTACGAAAAATTGGGAGAGCCAGTTTTTAGAGGGAAGTTGAGAATTACCTTTATTGAGTCAGTATTTCAAATTTTTTTAATGTTTTTTTATTATATTATGTTAGTCACCATACAGTACATCCCTGGTTTTTGATGTAAAGTTCGATGATTCATTAGTTGCGTATAACACCCAGTGCACCATGCAATATGTGCCCTCCTTACTACCCATCACCGGTCTATCCCATTCCCCCACCCCCCTCCCCTCTGAAGCCCTCAGTTTGTTTCTCATAGTCCATAGTCTCTCATGCTTCATTCCCCCTTCTGATTACCCCCCCCTTTCTTTATCCCTTTCTTCCCCTACCGATCTTCCTAGTTCTTATGTTCCGTAGATGAGAGAAATCATATGATAATTGTCTTTCTCTGCTTGACTTATTTCACTTAGCATTATCTCCTCCATTGCCATCCGTGTTGCAGCAAATGTTGAGAACTCGTTCTTTCAGATAGCTGAGTAATATTCCATTGTATATATGGACCACAACTTCTTAATCCAGTCATCTGTTGAAGGGCATCTCGGTTCCTTCCACAATTTAGCTATTGTGGACAATGCTGCTATGAATATTTCAAATATTTTTAAATTTAAGATGACCTCTGCTTTAGTTCTGCCTTTTACCATCTGTGGCTCTTTCAGAAAGTCACAATCTCTTTGGGCTTCACTTATCCATGTATAAAACCACAGGGTTTTCTACATTTTTCTTATTACCACATAGAAGCTTGATACCAAATAGTTAGAGACTGGATGCTTTAAGAAACAAATCAAATCAACTTGGTTCTCGCCCTTTCCTAGGTTAAAGTGTATTTATTTTTCAGTTGGACAAATTAATGAATAATTAAACACTTCATTGTTCAGTTAAGAATACCTAGATTTAGAAAATTTCTGGTATAAAGCCAACATTAAACTTTCAGAAAAGTTTTTGGACCTAATGAGAAATGTTCAAACTGTGTTCAGATAAAGAACTAAATAAAACTTTCATTTTATTAATAAATCAAGTATAATCTATGATATAATCATTAGATAATGTTAAAAAAACAAAGTTCAACTGAGTAAGTTTAAATATCTGATTGCTTTATTCAGCGATTCATGAAACAAGCAGCATCCCATCTAGTGAAGAGAGAGGAGCTCTGAATCACTGCAAAAAGGGGAGACTTCTACAGGCAGAAGGGGCGGGAAAAGGAAGTTGCTAGCAAATAGTGGATTGTTTCAGGCAAAGTTACTTTCGTTTGGGGGACTGCAGGAGTTGATCACGTGAATTTCCTCACTAGCTAAGTAGGAAATTCCAGTCTGACTGGGTAAGATTATATTCCTGGGAGAGGCCAAAACCTCAGTTAGGTTGGGCATTAAGTCTCAGTGTGATGATGTGGGCTTGGCATGAATGACTCCATTTGGGGCCTGTTGTCGGTTGCTTGGACCCCTCCACCTGAGAAATGTGATCAAAACTTAAGGCATTAGCACCATTCCTGGTGGTTGCTCTGAAATTCTTACAGCTTTTGCTGATCCTCTGTGGTGATATTCACAGGTCATGAGTTTTGGTTTTGGTTTTGGTGTTTTTTTGCTGAATCTTTGTGGTATTCTCAGACCATGACTTCAGGTTCACATTTTTAAAGTTGGTCATTCTCTTCATTGCTTTTCTGATATTCCAGTCTTAGGGAGATGATTTGGTGGTTAGTGACTGTGAACACACATTGCAAGCTGTATTTGAGAGAATACAGCGTGCCAGAGAGACCACTATGATTATTATTACAAACAGGGCAATCCCCAGTATCTAGAGTGTGTTTGGAACTGTGGTCCCCAACACCCAAACCAATCAAAATTAAGTAAGTTAAAGGAAGACCCTGCTGAAGGAGTCACTTTCTTAAGCCAAGTGGCTCGTTCAGTGGTTTTATAGCTGAGTTTCAACTTTCCCACAAGCAGTAAGTGGTGTTGGTCACAGCACAGACACCTCCTTGTTCAGCCAAAAAATAAGGCCCATGCTGTTACTGAGAACAACTTTGGCCAGAGGGTCTAAGGATTTTGTTGGGCAGCTGTTTTTTTAAGCTATTTTTTTTAAAGATTCTGTAATACTTTAAAGAGTTAAGGAGAGTTTCCTGATCATAGCCTCATTCATACTCACTCCTAACCAGGGAATTACAGATCTGCCCCAGGGAGCTAATTTTTAATCACGTATACCTCCTGTAATTACTTTTTGAGTCTGAGGCTCAGAATTGGAAAGGTGACAGCCATGGAAGCCAGGAAAATTTAAGGGTCTGTAGACTGTACGAGCAGTTTTTATTCTGGTTACTCTTGCTTCATGTCCCTCTCTTTGTGCAGAGCTTGGATGCAAGTTTCCCTGGGTTTGGGATTGTTAACAAGAGACAGGGTTTGTTCCGGAGAAGCTGAGGCATTGGAAATCAGGGAGAAGTTTGTGATGGGCAGAACTGCAGAATTACCAGCATCAAGGCAAGTCCAACAATCATTTGGAAGTTGGATTAACCCCTTTGTAACGGCCTGAAATACTATTATCTTTCAAGGCCAGAGCAAGGCAAAATGTGGACAAAATCATAAAGACCTTCATGCTGTAAGAATTAGGAGAAAGGGGGGCGCCTGGGTGGCGCAGTCATTAAGCGTCTGCCTTCGGCTCAGGGCGTGATCCCGGCGTTCTGGGATCAAGCCCCACATCAGGCTCCTCTGCTAAGAGCCTGCTTCTTCCTTTCCCACTCCCCCTGCTTGTGTTCCCTCTCTCGCTGGCTGTCTCTCTCTGTCAAATAAATAAAATCTTAAAAAAAAAAAAAAAGAATTAGGAGAAAGGATGGTCAGAGAGGGAAGGAGGAATGGAAAGAAATATTCTTGATCCCACATCTTGGGAGAGAAAGCAGTGTGCCTCAATGTTGGCTCCTCTTCCTAGTGAATTTGATTTTGAGGTCTCCAACTTTGTCAAAAATATCAAAAGGTTTTAAAACACTTGGTCAGATAAGATCATAGGTCACTGTGAAACAATACTTAGTTATCTACTTTAACCATAGTGACAATTAAAGACTTCAAAGGCAAATACATAAAGTTAAATTGTTATAAAAAAAATAGCTCTTTTAATAGCAAAGAATCCGGTTTTTTAAGTAATCAAAGACCTGATGAAGACAACATGAAACACATAAGATTATTTTGAGAAGGCACAAAATCTTTGTTTTATGGGCAGATTACTTAAAAGGTAAAGAAAAACCTTTTACAATCTCTTATCAAGAACAGACCAATAGTCCAAGAAAGCTTTATCCTTTTAACAAAGAGAAAACCAAATTTTAATTTTGTACCAGCTTACTTTTGCTATTAAAATACATTGATTTAAGTACTACATAGTGGCTAACTGAACATAATTTAAAAAAATACATTCATTAAAAAAAAAAACTTAATCTAATTCTAATCTTAGCCAGCTTGATCACACACAATATTCCTTTCCAAGGACTCCTTTTCTACAAATCTTCTACAACCCTTTTAGTATCCCTTCAGATTTTGTCCTATGTCCTTCCTCTTTCCCATTCTGAAATAACCAGTCTCACTTTAGGACAAAATTACTTTCTTTTCCCTCAAAAAAAAAATGCATTCCTAATGCCTTCTTTTACTGAAAACACACATCCTACTTTCCTTGCATATGGAGGGTTTTTTATTATTATTTCTAGTAGCTTTAATTAAATAAATTAGAATGTTTAACCCTTAAGAGCCTTAATTTCTAATAAAAATAAGTAAATAATTGTGAATTATCTTTTACATTAGCATTCTGTGGCTTGGCAAATTTATAAATACTTCTCATAATTTCTAGAAACATATGCCTTCTTGTAGTAAATTTTTCAGTGTGGCACAAAACATGTTTAATAACAAACCCTAAAATGTTTAGTTCCTCTGTAAAAGGAAGCCAAAAAGTATATAAACCTATGTTCAGGAATTAATGTTTCAGTCTTTCATGTTATTGGAAATAATCTAGACATTCAGTGACTAACCATCATTTAATTTAACTTAGCAAAACTTTAAGGTTTCAGGTTACCAAAAAGATTAGGGAAAATTATTTAAAAAGTTTGCCCAAGAACTTTTATCTCACATCTATTTAGTTCACTTATTTTGAACAATTATATTTAGATTGGTTATGAAATTTCATCATTCCAAGTTATTTCTCTACTTGACAGATTTGGTAACAGAGATAACATGAACTTTTTTGGCTAGTAAAGCCAGGTAGAATAAAATTGTATGACTCCATTATATTCAGTGTTGATAACTCTAAAGACATGTCTATTTTAATTAAACCGACAAACTTAAATTAGCCTTAATACTGAATATTTTTCTAGATCCTGTGAACCTGAAACACATTTGTGTTAGTTTCTATTATATTTTGGAGAATTTTATGAGTAATCCATTTAAGTCCTTAATTTTCTTTAAGCCAATTAAATGGAACTTTGTTACAAATTAATTTTGACAATACTATTCGGAGGTAGAAAGTACCACACATCTACAACACATTTACATAGATGTACATAAACATACAGAGAGATGCAAACAGAGACCTTAGAGCTTTCATTTGAAGATTTTAGCCATGAAAATAAATAAATAAATAAGAATCTAAAAACAAATTTTAGCCATGAGACAAGTATGATAATGCAAAACTCACTGGCTTATAAAAGAACAGTTGGAATAAGTTAAATTTACCTGTTCAGATGGCTAAGGCTTTTTCTATACTATTTGTGAAGAAGACATTTAAGATTTGTATTTGTCCTTGACAAGCATTTCATGAAAGCTGTGAACTAAATTTTGGGCAAGGGAGCTTCTGTAGCAGTTTGTATTTATAAAAAGCCCCTGCCCTCCTCCCCCACCACACACTTCTTTTCTTCAGTCTTAGGAATTGGGGATGGTTTAGATTAGAGTTCCTGGGGAAGACCTGGTAAAACATGTACGTCTCAAAGGCACAGGGAAAGAACGTTAAGTTCCCCCAAACTACTTATAAGCCTTTGGAGATAAATATGGGAGGTTTGGGGTTGGTAAAAAGAATTGGTTGACTTTGAATTGTTTCTAGGGCTGTATTTCTGGTTTTGCAAAGATCTGTAAGATAAGAAGAGTTGCTTTTAATTTCTCAAGGAATTGGATTGTAATTTAAATGACCTCATAGGTTGATCTATCCATCCAACCACATTATCTTCAATTTGCTCTTTTATATCAGGGAAAATATTTGCAACTAAGATGGAAGTCAAAAGATTTCTGTGTTCCGGATTTAGAGCTGTTTGTCATTGTAATATTTTAGTGAATCCTTCCACAAAAGCGTGAAAAGGGTTTTTTCTTTTCCTCTCGGCTCATCTCATCGTTTTTATTTTAGCTTAGGGGAGAATGCGAAGAAAAACTCCAGTCAGGCTTTGAATATCAGCTTTTAATCTGGCCAACTTCTGACCACAGGACAAGCTACTTAAAAAACATCCTTTTAAGTAACGTGTCAATTTTCAGCTGAGACAAACAGTAAATATTCCTGGCAGTATTAAATAACTCCTTGGACTCAAAAACATCCACAAAAAGGGTTCAAAAGATTCTCTCTCTCTCTCTCTCTACCGGTTACCGTAGACAGAGATCCAGGAGAGCTGACTCTGGTAAGAGTTCTCACCCTTAGCCAGCCTCGGCCAGTTTTTCCTAGGATCCCATCTGCAAACTCCTGGTGAGGTATCAAGTAGGGTGTAGCTGTGGTATCTACCAAAATTTGGCAAGGTTTTCCATTCATTTTAATTTTAGTTTCCCTTGGCTGTATAAGGGAATAAGGTAGCAATTTACCTGACACTCCCTTGGAGCCCTGTCAGCCCTCCTTCAAGGATAGATATGGGGGTGTCTGTAAGGCCACTAACTTGGTGGACTTTTGTTTATGGTCTTGTAGTCTCCTCAGAATGGAAAGAAGATTCAGCCAGAGGATTACTAGAATGAATACTCAATTAAAGGAGGGTAGAGGATAACGATAGGAGTTACCTCAGTTTTATAGTCCTGTTTTATGTACCTCTTGTGTCTTTAATTTTTCATGGGTGATTTGAAACAAATCTTTCAATGAAGGTATTTTGGAATTTTTGAAGCCTTTTGGAAAGGCTTCTACATGCCAGTTAAAACAGGTATATACCATTCTGTTTGTTTGATTTGGGAACCTTTGCTTTTTGAATGATCTTATCTAATTGGACCATTCCTCATGATGTCCATTGCATTCTAGGCTGTTATTTACCTGAGGGCTTATCGCAGTTTGGTAGGGCCCTAGCCAGAAAGGGAGCTTAACCCATATTTTCTGTCCGGCTGTAGCTAATGGTAAATAAGGTGCAACCCACATTTCTGTCCGGCCATATTTTGGGGCCTAATGGTTGTTACCAACCTAATGATTGTTACCAAGCCAACTTCTTAGGATACAAAAGAGCTTGGTAAGATTTTGTCATTTTGTAGATATTTATAGCTTCCAGGATTATAATTTTTAGACTTAAAATAAGTAAGTGTGCCAGAAGGTGGTATGCTTTGCAATTTAAGGATCTATCTCTCTCTCTCTTTTTTTTATGATTTTATTTATTTATTCTAGAGAGAAAGAGAGAGCAGGGGGGGGAGCAGAGGGAGAGGGACAAGCAGACTCCACACTCAACAGGGACCCCAATGCAGGGCTTGATCTCAGGACCCTGAGATCATGACCTGAGCTGAAACCAAGAGTCACATGCTCAACTGACTGAGCCACCCAGGTGTCCCTTTATCTATCTATCTATCTCTATCTATCTATCTATCATCTATCTAACTAACTAATTTATGCAAACAAGCTAAGTGGGTTTCTCAGAGCCAAACTAATAGCTAAGAGGGACGTGCTGCTGGGTTGGGGTTGGGAGTTGTGTGGTGTTTTACCCTGTACCTAGTTGCATCAAAATTTTCTTGAGGTTGGTGGGTGACCTAGTGTCAGTCTAATCCATTCTGTGACTAACTTATCCTAACACAGGAGTCTTGGAGTCTTAGAGTTAGGTGGCGATCGCTCTAAGAGCTTTAAGTGCTCTACCCATGTCCACCAATTTTGCAGCTTTTGGTCTCCCAAGATTCCAATTAGCAATAGCCTTTAGACAGACATGTTTACCTTAACACACCAGCAGTAATCAAGAGATGTGACCTTAGCCTGGCCAAGGGAAGGCCCTGTGCACACCACTACCAATTCTCAACATGGAATCTGGGACTGGGAAAGGACTGAACTAGCAGACCTCAACAAACAGGGACTATAGCCTGGGATTCCACACAATGGGGAGCTGTAGACTGAACCACCAGGAGTTCCTAGTGTGGAATCTGGGGGCTAAATCAAGGGATGGGGATTCTAATCAAATGGGGGATTTTGGACTAGAAAACCAATCAGATTAGGAGCCCAGTGCAAAGACAGCAGAGCTCAGAACCAAGAAGAACTTACCCATGGCCCTTAGATATGGCAAAAAGGACAGAGAGCTCAAAGGGCTCACGGGTACCATGCTTGTGTTTCTTGTTGTCCCTGAAGCCATCAGGAGTTTTCCTTTGGATCCAAATGCTGCTACCAAATCTATTAAAAACCAAAATTCAACTGAGTAAACTTAAAGATGTAATTGCTTTATTCAGTGATTGATGAATCACACAGCATCTAGTAAATAGGGAGGGGCTCTGAAGGGCTGCAAAAAGGGGAGGCTTCTACAGGCAGAAGGGACAGGAAAAGGAAGTATCTAGCAAATAATGGATTGTTTCAAGCAAGGTCACCTTCCTTTGGGGGACTGCAGGAGTTTATTAGGAAGATTTCCTTACTAGCTGACCAGGAAATTTCAGTCTGACTGGTTAAGGTTATATTCCTGGGAGAGGCCAAAACTGCAGTTAGGTATTAAGTCTCAGACTGATAAGGTGGACTTAGCACAAGTGACTCCATTTGGGGCCTGTTTCTTTTTTAATAGATGTTATAACTAATACATTATTATTTTGTATTTTAATGTAGGTGAAGAGAACTGGTCTTGTGGTGGTGAAAAACACGAAAATTGTTGGTCTCCACTGTTCTAGTGAAGATTTACATGCTGGGAAAATCGCTCTTATAAAACATGGGTCAAGGCTGAAAAACTGTGATCTTTATTTTTCCAGAAAACCCTGTTCTGCTTGTTTGAAAATGATTGTAAATGGTAAGTGTAGATAAGGCTTGGTTGGTGATTAATAGTATTTAAGAATAACCAAGATAAATTGCCTAAACACCACTGAAATCACGCAGAAATATAAATACATATCAGAATATAGTTTGATACACTGCTAGTGTCAAAAAACATGGATTCTGGTCTCAGCCCTGTCACTAACTATGTAGCTGACCCTTTGTGTATTAGTAGACTAATGCCATCTACTATAACAAACACCAAAATTTCAGTGGCTTAATATACTAGACCTTTATCACCCACGTAATAGTCCAACCTAGGTGTTGCTGAACAGCAGACGGTTTTTCTCCATGTGGCTGTTTCATGGGTGTGGGCATCTTCTGTCCTATTGCTGCTGTCGTCTTCTCGAGCCTGAGTGTTCTGCACCCAGTGGCAGACTGAGACAGAGAAGGCACACTGCTCCTAACAACGCTGGCCTGGAAGTCCCATGCTTCGTTTCTGTTCCCATCCGCTGTGGGCTCTGTAGCTCCTGGCTGGGCGGCTGTCTCTCAGTGACGCTCTTTACTTCGGAAGAGGAAGCACAACGAGCCATCTCTGCTACACCAGGCCACTCACTAAAGCTCCTTATGCTTGTGATTCTGTTTTGTACCCAGGTAAGTATGCAGGCCATTCTCCCATTTTAAAAATACTACATCTTTTACAAAGGCACTGTGATATTGTGACTTAGAATATGAGTTAGATATTTGGTCTTCATCCCATTCCGGGCACAAAGCAACTAAAACCCTTGCAATTTCCTGAGTGATGACAGTGATAGAGGTGTCTTTTGTTATTTTTAACAAGCCCCCTTCAGCCTCACCTGAGTTTGTTAGTGAAGTGACTTTTGGGAAACCCCATAGATGGGGGCCTGGTTGCCAGCAGAACCAGCCAGGGTTGGAGCTTTCAATCTCACTCCTCAGGCCTCTGGGAAAGGAGAGAGGGACTGGGGTTTGAGTTCAGTTACCAGTGGCCAATAATTTAATTGATCATGCCTATGTAATGAGGCCTCCTTAAAAACCCAAAAAGACAGGGTTTGGAGAGCTTCTGGGGAAAAAAGCCTTAATATAGTTGTTGTTGTTGTTGTTGTTTTTTAAGATTTTATTTATTTATTTGACAGAGAGAGAGAGAGAGAGCACAAGCAGAGGGAGTGGCAGGCAAAAAGAGAGGGAGAAGCAAGCTCCCGGCTGAGCAACGCGCCCATAAGGCTCAGTCCCAGAATCCTGGGACCATGACCTGAGCCGAAGGCAGACGCTTTACCGACTGAGCCACCCAGGTGTCCCAAAAAAGGCTTATACAGTTTTAATCCGTTCCCTCAATTTGCTACTTGGGTTATTTGGATTACAACTTAATGTAATACATCAGCTAGTACCAAATGAGTGATAAAGGCTATTAAGTGATACCTGAATTCAGAGGTGAAATAGTGATCCATGCAGGCTGGCATGTAGTGAAAGGCTGGGGCTTAAGCTGGATCTTGACGGGTCAGATGGAGAGAAGGAAGAACACGTTCCTGGTCCCAGGGACAGCACATGTGGGGTCATCAGTTTATGAGAAGCAAGTTTCTGGAGGTCAGTGTTCGAAATGGAGAATTACTCTTGGAAAGAGTTGTGGCAGATGGATGATAATGATAGGTTGGGACTCAAGTAGAGAACTTTGAAAAACTGTATGGCCTTTGAGCTTTATCTTATAGAACCGAGTTCCTAAACTCACTTGGAGGAGGGGTGATTTTTATTTATGTGAAGGTCTTAAGAATAGTGATCTCCATAGTAAAGACAGTGCCCTTGAGCTACAAGTGAAGCACTTCCAGGAGAAATGGTCATGTGGCTAGAGTCTTCTGCCTGCAACAGGAATTCCAAGCAGGTAGAGCCTGAGTACTGCTGGATTCTATAGGCTTTTCCCCTGCCGTTATGAGTAGGGAAGATAGGTATGAGAGTAGTGGGGACATTTTTTTTTTTTTTTTTTTTTTACCAATTGTGCAGATTGGATATTCTTTTTATCACTTGTGTTGATTGACCTATAAATCCCATTTTAGATAATATGGAGCCGCTGAAGCTTTTTGAGCAGGTTGTAACATGATAAAATTTATTAGTTACTTTTTAATTTTTTATTATTGAATTGGAACATGGAGAGATAAGAGCTTGATGACCAAACTCTTACTTTAGGCAAGGTGTAAAATAGGGTTGAGACGGTGGCATTGATAATTGAAAAAGAATGTGAAAGGGCCAAAACACTGTCGGTTGGTCTCTTCTAGAGAAAGGGAGAAAAATGAATAAAACATAGTTGTGTTTTGTGCTGAGCTGACTATGCTGAAAGCACTCTTACTAGCCTCAGACCTATTAGAGAATCTGAATTAGAATTAGAAAAATAGGGGAGTGCAAGTAACTCCCCACTGCTTGATGTCTTTGAGTTAAGACATTTGAACTTCGCGAAGCAAATAATGAAGTGTGGAAAATCAGGAAGGACCTACAATAGAAATGCTTTTATGTTAATGTTAGACCCATATATAAATAAAATTGCTGTTACATTAGGCTTATAAATTTGATCTTGGGAAGGGTCATGGTTTAACCGCATGCTAAATTAGTATTAGGTCAGTTACAAGGGAAATATTTCTATTTTTTTTTTTAAAGATTTTATTCATTTATTCGACAGAGACAGAGACAGCCAGCGAGAGAGGGAACACAAGCAGGGGGAGTGGGAGAGGAAGAAGCAGGCTCATAGCAGAGGAGCCTGATGTGGGGCTCGATCCCATAACGCGGGGATCACGCCCTGAGCCGAAGGCAGACGCTTAACCGCTGTGCCACCCAGGCGCCCCAAGGGAAATATTTCTAAAGCACAGTGGTTCTCAAAGTGTGGTCTGTGGATTCCTGTTGGTCCACAAGGTCATACTGTTTTCATAATAAACCTACACTTATACTAATAGTACCAAAAGAATGGTGAGTAAAACTGTTGCTGTGTTATGAATCAAGGCAGTAGTAGTCCTTGTATTCTTTATAGCCATGAACTTGGAGTTAAAAAAAGAGGGTTTCTTGTAAGAATGTTCTTGATGAAACAGTAAAAATTATTAATTTTAATAAATCCCAATCCTTAAGTATACATCTTTTTAATACCCTGTGTGAAAAGTTGGAGGTGGACCCAAAGCACTTTTGCTAGAAACCTAACTTAAGTATGAAGGTTGCCTGAAGGAAAACCATTTACGTGTGCAGATGTTTGAGTTGTTGTAACCGAACTAACATGAGTTCATGAGTTGGCTCCTTGGTTAGTCCGGACAAGGTGCAGTTGTCACTCCAAAGTAAGGAAACTTTATTTGCAGCAAATAAGGAGATCATGGGGAATAACTTCCAAATCCATGACTCCTGAGCTGGGTGAATGAGTTCCTTTTATTTAGGGTTAGAGTGAATATTCAGAAAGGGGCGTTTTGTCATCATATGCAAAGGCTGTGCGTTGGTGTAAAGGAAACATGCCTTTCCTTACGTTGTATGTTAGTTAATGAGGGTTGTGCTCCTCCTTGGGCAGAGATTCTACATAATGAGGCAGAGGTGAGGGTCAGACAAGGGGGAGGGGCTACAGGCGAGCACCTAGAGCTGTTTAAACAAGATGGGGTCTTGGGCTCCTTATCTTTGGTAAGGAATGCAGGGCCTTCTTTACTTCTGAAACAGCACTGGGAGTTTTTACCACTGATTTATTGTGACTGATACGGTTAGGCTATTCCAGGCCTGGTAGAGACTGTTAGTTTTTGCATTCCCTTTGTTCCCTTAAAATCCTTTTTTCATTTCTTTGTAACTCTGAGACTTCCCTGGAAGTTCTGCAAGAAGTGTGCTAGGGCAAGTAGAGCAAGTAGAGTGGGTAAGGAAGGCACAGAAGGCATAGATCATGGAGATCGGAGATCATAGTTGGCGGCCTGAAATGACTTCTCTTTCTTTTTCTGGGGATCCTCTAACTCTTTCTGCTTATGTTATGAACTGAATTATTCACTGTTTTTCATGGAACACTGTGAACAAACTATAATTTTTAAGACTTGGCTGTTGGGCAGATATTCTCTCAAAAATGAATGAAGTGAACCTGTCACTCCCAGGAAGACTGACAGTATTTGTTACCAATGATAAAGTGTGACTCTTCAAGTGAAAATCAGAATTTTGAAAAAGTCACATCCATCATGAGCTTACAGGTTCCCAACACTTAAAGACTCTAATGATGTGGTATTAATGATGGTGATGCTAATGAATAGGACTTTTTCTTAATATTGTAAAATTGGTAAACCAGTATTTTCCAAAAGACCAACATATGATGCTACAAAATCATGCATGAGTGAAAGAGCCATTCTGAGTGCACAGTAAACCAATGGACTTTAACATAATTGTACAAAAAGTTTGTTGATACATTTCAGATTCCACATTGTAACTAACTTTTAAGAAATTATCCCTTGTCAAATTTTTATGTAGTATCAAAGAAAAATACTCAGTTATCTGAAATTTCTGTTAAAAATACTCCTTTTTCAACTATACATGTGTGTGAGGCTGGATACTTTTCATATACTTCAATGAAAACAAGCTATCACAACAGATTGAAAGCAGGAGCAAATTTGAGAATCCAGCTGTCTTCTATTAAGCCAGATAATAAAGAGATTTGTAATAAAACAATGCCATTCTTCTCAACTAGTTTTCATTGCTGTTTTGGAAAATACAGTTATTTTTTATTAAGCTGTGTTATTTATATTAATGTACAGTAGATTCTCTTTTGTTATTTTTAATGAATTAATAAATCTTTCTTGAAATTTGTTTTAAGTTTCTAATACAGTAAATATCAGTAGGTATAATCTACATAAACAGAGCTTTTTGGGGTTCTCATTAATTTTTAAGAGTGTAACGGGATCTGAAACCAAAAAATTTGAAAACCCCTGCTGTAGCATTTGCCATTGGTACGTGAACATTTGTTCAAAGACTAGTCATCCCCTCTTCCCCTTAAATCAGGATTGCTAGAAGCAAGGCACATGCTTAGATGAAATACTGACTGTCACCACTGAGTAGGAAATGAACTGTGAGAACGCCAACAGAGGAAAGGTGAAATGCAGCCAGAGGAAACGTTCTGATACCAGCTCTGAGGCCTTCAAAACTGTTTTATAACCCAAGCTACAGTAAGAGTCAGGAGGAGCAGGGAGTAGATAGAAATGTGCATTTGTTCAACTAAGACTTTTTAATTCATCTGTTACTTTGAATGCAGGACACCCTGTGGGCCATCTGTCTTTTCCCTTCTAGGCACAATCATAAAAATCTCTCCTAGCTGAAATTGCATGAGATACTAGCAAAGGGGTCTCTTTGTAAAACACTAATTAATTGATGAACATTTGGGTGCTTAACCCTGTATAAAGCATCTCATTGTTCCATCTCCAATACAAAATATTTTTTGCATCTGTTTGTTATCTAGTTTTTCTCTTTTGTAAATTGTCTTATCATCTTGTTTTGTCTGCCTTGAGGCCTGTTGTTCTTGTCAATTCATATGTGCTGTTAATGAATTAAAATCTTTTCTGTATATTAAAGATTACTAACTTGTCACATTAATTGAAAATTCTAGTTTATTGTTTTGTCTTTAATTTTGTGGGTTTAAAAAAAAATATTGCTCCCCACCCCCCAACACAAACACATGCACTGCTGTCCTCACATTGTTTTGGCCATTTTGGTTATTTCTCTATGTTTACGGTTTTATTTTTATTTATTTATTTGTTTATTTATTTGAGAGAGAGAGTATGAGCTGGCGGGAGGGGAAGAGGGAGAAGCAGACTCCCTGCTGAGCAGGGAGCCCAACATGGGGGCTCAATCCGAGGACCCCAGGATCATGACCTCAGCCCAAGGCAGACACTTAACTGACTGAGTCACCCAGACACCCCTATATTTTTACTGTTTTAAACAGTGCTTCAGTAAAATATGCACACATCTTTTTTTTTTTTTTTTTTTTTTTTTTGAGAATAGCTTCCCAGAGGAAGAATTCAGAGCATAGGTGCATTTTTAATGTATGGATGAATTGTTTATTTCAAATACAAAACTCTTGACAATATCAGTTGTTGGCTATGATATTTCTCAAAGCAGCCATTTGATTACTTGTAAGACTCTGGTATATAGTCCTGGCACTGGGCTTTGGGACCACACTGAGCAAAGCCAGTGATTCTACAAATACCTTCCATGAGCTTTGTTAGGGATCAGCCATCTTTTCCCATAAAGAGCTAGATAACAAATATTTTAGGCTTTGCAAGCCAAATGGTGTCTGTACGGGTACTCAGCTCCACTACTCCTTTATAGTGCAAGAGCAACCAGAGACTATGTGTCAACGAATGGGTGGGTCTGTGTGCCAATAAAACTTTATTTATAGACACCGAAATTTGAATTTCATAAAATTTTCTTGTGTCACAAAATACTATTCTTTTGATTTTTCCAACTACTTAAAACTATAAAATCCATTCTTAACCTGCAAGCTGGGAAAAAACAAACAAACAGGCAATGGGACAGATTTGGCCTGTGGGCCATAGTTTGCCAACCCTTGGGCTATAGTATAGTTAATTTCATAATAGACATTTATCATATTGGGACCTCTGGATCTACCACAATGAGAAGGTGGATTTATCAAGAAAACCCTTAATTTCAACATGTGTCTGATAACTGCCTTTCATGTTTTGTATTTCAGCTGGAGTTAACCGAATTTCGTACTGGCCTGCTGATCCAGAAATAAGTTTGCTTACTGAGGCTTCTAGTTCTGAAGATGCCAAGTTAGATGCCAAAGCGGTGGAAAGATTGAAGTCAAACAGTCGGGCCCATGTGTGTGTCTTACTTCAGCCTTTGGTGTGTTATATGGTGCAGTTTGTAGAGGAGACTTCTTACAAATGTGACTTTATTCAAAAAATTGCAAAAACATTGCCGGATGCTAACGTTGACTTTTATTCTGAATGTAAACAAGAAAGAATAAAAGAATATGAAATGTTATTTTTGGTTTCAAATGAAGAAATGCATAAGCAAATACTGATGACTATAGGCTTGGAGAACCTATGTGAAAATCCATACTTTAGCAATCTAAGGCAAAACATGAAAGACCTTATCCTTCTCTTGGCCACAGTAGCTTCCAGTGTGCCCAACTTTAAGCACTACGGATTTTATTGTGGTAATACCGAACAGATTAATGAAATTCACAATCAAAGTTTGCCACAAGAAATTGCAAGGCACTGCATGGTTCAGGCCAGGTTATTGGCATATCGAACTGGTGAGTTATATGCTTAGTGCATACATTGGGGCTGACTGACTGGGTTGTATTTGTTTCAGAAGTAAAATGGTATTCATGTCCTCTATCGTAGAGTTCATTTACTCTTAGATACTAAAGTTTTGCTGGTAGTAATATGGTGTAGAAGTTAGTGAGACCCTTGAGTAGACAACTCTTAAAGCAGTATTAGGATTCCTGTAGCCTTATATTCAGTGCTACCTTTTTTTATAAATCAGGGCCTGATATCTAGATCCTTCTGCTTCCTGCTTTTGTTATCTCGTTGATCCTTGAGCCCTCCGCTAGAGATGGGACAAAAAGAGAAAGGAGGGAGAAGCAAAATCGTTAATTTTTAGTTAACTCTTTAATATTTTGTATGTATTCAGTATTTAATAAAACTTTTAAAATCTTTACAATAAAAATATGAATTCAAAGTAACTAACAGAATTAAAGTAAAGGAATATTGATTGACAAATTCTTCCAATTGCTGGTATGTCTTTAATCAGCAAGTTGAGAAATCAAACGTTTTTACTTTATTAAGTTGTGCATGAATGTATATGTGAAAAAGGAAAATGTTACTTGGGAATTTTCTTTATTGTGATGAAAGATGGCGTCTGTATTTCCAATTATAGAACAGTGTTTTCACATCTTACCAGGCATAAGATTTTTCAAAGTAGAGTCATGATCACTTTTTTAAATGCAACTTTGAAATAAGGGGGGGGGGAAATATAGGCAGGAGGAGCAGTAGAGTAAGATTTGGTGAACGGAGGATTTTTTTTAGCTTTTTCCAAGAAAGAAGGATAACAAAGAAAATCTTAAGAAGAGGTCCATACAAATGCCACTGGTCTGCAGTATATTCTAAACAAAGACCACCATCAAAGTACTTTCAGTAGAAATGGAAATTCTCAACTGACAGCATATCAGAATCACCATTAAAACTTTTATTAAAAGTACAAATGCTTAAATTCCAACCCAGACCCACTGAACCAAGTCCGTAAGGATGTGGCCTAGGCCTATGAATTTTTGAAGTTCTGCAAGGGATTCTGATGTTCAGCAGGGTTAATATTCACTCACTTCTAACTAAAGAATTTGGTTCTACTACAGGTACAACCTATATGACTCCAGATAACTGCTGTGTAAAAATCTGATTTAATGTAATTATGTTGCATCATGGGCTATGCATTAGTGTCTTGGCCAAAACCAGTTTTATAAAGAATTTTTCTCTAACCATTCTGGAAGGACAGAAACATAAATGGGAATAGCTGTTACAGCTATAATTCACCAATTTCCCTTTGCTAATAAGAATTCAGCTGATTCCGGAGTGAGATAGGAATGTGCTATTCTTTTACTTGATCTCAGTACCTCCTGCTTCTCGTAGGATAATCATACCATGTATGATTCCAGTGTTTAAAGATGTGGCAATGTGTAGCTACGAATCTGCATTTATGTTCTTTATAGGATACTCTAATTATAAAGTTATCCACTCTTTCTGTGCGGAGTTTTGTACATAAAGTTGTGCTTTTGCACTTGATGGATAACTTAAAAGATATTTCAAGGTTAATTTGTTGATTGTGTATGACTTTTTGCCTAGAACCCAAATCTTGAATAGGATGCAACTGTCTGGTATGCACTCCGCTCAACTCTCAGCTCTTCCAGGGAAGAGAACCATGTGTTCATTATCAGTTTTTCCTTAGCGCTAAGCACAGTGTGTTGAATGGATAAAGGAATTCATTTTATATCCAAAGGTAAATGGTTCACAATCCCTTATCCAAAATTCTTGGAGCCAGATGAAAAGGAATCCAGAATTTTTCAGATTTTAGAAAGGTAACATGGCTACATATATTGTATATTACACAGTACTCCGAGGGGGCCTGAGGCAGTACATTGTAATCAAGCACATACATATGGCGTAAAATCTATGAATATTTGCACTAAATATTTGGTCAGGGGTGGCAACAAAATAAGTACGTCAAGCTGTCCCAGAAAACACTTGATATAAGGGATTGATGAGGAATTCTGGACCTGTATTCTTCATTGATGATAAATTATAACAATAACAATTTATTGAACGCCTAGAATGTATCAGGCAGAGAGCCAGGCAATTTATATTTGTATCTCATTTAACACTGAGGACAATCCAGCAAGGTAGATATCCCCATGATAACATGTGCTCCTAATAACTCAGACTTTTAATTTCACTCTGTTCAGTTTGCTTTGACAACTTTATTTCACTCTAGAGGTGAAGACACCATTTCATTAATCCATTTTATTTAAAAATATACATATGAGTAAAATGAATTCCAAAACCTCTAACAACAGAATTCTTAAAGTAACTAAAAAGTAGGTGCCTAATAATTGCTTTTTGAATGATGAATAAATAGGACCCATGGAGAAGTCATTAAAGGACATTTCGAGGTAGCAAAAAAGTGACAATGTTCATTTAGACTCTGGCGGGGGGAGAGGAGGGCATTGCATCTTATTTATCTGGTTCAAGTGTGATTTTTTATCTTTTTTTGGATCCTCCTTTCCCTTAGACTTAGTGTTTTCCAAAGCTGAGGCCTATGCCTTCCTCCTAAACCACGGCATTGATGATGAATGCAAGTTGGAGTAACAAGAAAGTTAACTGTTTCAAGTCATAACTTAATGCCTCCCAACTTGCAATATGCCTCTGAATCAGAGGGGATGCTCATGAAAAACGCGGGTTCCTGAGCCCTGCCTGCCTCCTTTGGAGAGGTTGCTTCAGGAGATTTTCGTGGGAGCCAGGAGGCCTCCCTTTTAACAAGCATCCAGTGATTCTGATGAAGTGGGCTATGGACCACACTCAGACAAACTGACATCACCACAGAATCAGGAGCTGAATAACCACACCTGTGTTCCAGAACCATGGGATAAAGAGTTCTCTGACTTTCAGTGATCAGAGTCTCAGGAATTTGGCTCAGTGATTATAAGCTGACCTTTCCTTCAAAGGTGTACAGAGAAAACCTTGTGAATGAGCAGATCATGGGGAGCGATTTCTATGAAAATTACAGACATGAAAAGGTTCTTGAGAAACTACCTCATCTGTCATCCAACCTTGGAGCTGTGTGAAATCTACTCCATCTAATATGGATGACATTTTATTCTGATTTTAAAAGACGTAATAAAGAATATTCTGTTGGCGTAACTAAACTTAGCTAGGCAGTAGAGCTGCATACTGATGGAAAATCACATTTCCCCCCTCCTGACAACGTTTAGTCAGTCCCCAGACTGAAACAGAAAAAGTTGCTCCTGAGACTAAAAAAACGTCACATGAAAAATACTTGTGTCTATGGTAGGAAAAAATAGAATGAATAGAATAGAATTTCTATTTCTGTTTCTATTTCAGTCTCATTTTTTTGTTTCAGGTTTATACATGTATTAAGAATAATTTTACTTAAAGGTTTTGGTTTTTCAGGCAAATACAATCTTGTCTTTATAACATCTGCTTCTTGCCTTAGAAATGAGCGTAAAGCCATAATTGTGTTCTTTTCCCCTCATGTTACATCCTGAAGGTCTTGGAAGGAAAAAATTTTGTTTACACCAAAATCTCTTTCATGAATCTCCACTCTAGAACAAACCTTCCCATACCCTCCATTCCTCATTCCTTCCTAGCACAGCACACAGGTGTTTCTGTGTTTGCTTCCTCCTGTCTCCCTCCCCCATCGGACTATAAATTTCATGAATACGGGGACCTCCCTCACCACTGTCTACTTGGGCATTTGATAAAGGGAAATCTTTGATGAAATTCTTAACATCAAATGGAGGGGGAGGTTTCGTCTGGAGGGCTACATTTTAGTCACTGCATTTCTTTGCCTGTTTTCTCATCTAGAAAAGGAAATGCCTGCTTTACCTTTAGGGTAAAAATGAGATGATGGGTAAAAAAGTGCTTCAAATAAACTACACAGATGCTTTGTGATATCATTTTGAAAACTCAAGCTTACTTGAACTGAAGATGGGGGATTTCATTATGTTATCGTAACTTCTAAAATTAACTTATTTATAAGGCAAACTTGTTTTTAATGCCTAGGTAGGACAGAGTTATCATTGAGGGGATTAACTTTTAGGAAATTGTAGGGTGAGACTGCAGTTTCATTTAATCCTTACCAATATGAAAATGCCCTAGAGTAAGTTCAGAGATGATTGGTACTGTCTCTGTGTAAGTGTACCTACTTAACTACACCAGTCCCTTATTAAGATTTCGATAAGTACTACGTTTTCATAATTAGTGTATAATTGTCTTAGAAATTTGAAACTTACCCTTGTATCAGTAGAGAGGAAAAGTCAACCCTTGATATGCAGAATTTCTATTTTGGTTTTCTGAAGCTTTCTGTTTCAGATTAATGGTTTTAAGAAATACGGCTTTATTTGTTGCAGAGGTTTTGGGTTCTGCAGGGAAATTATAATTTCGTGTTTATAACTTCTGCCACTTGATTCAGAAATGAGCACCATTCACTCAGCTGGCATTCTTTTCCCCTTCAGGTAAACGCTGAACAGGGAAAGGGCCTTCATGTATATGTATACGAAAGCCCATAAAAACCTATTTTTGCTTGTATTATAATTTTGAACTTTTTTCCTAGCAAAAACATTTCCACAAAGTGCATTTTCCATGATTAGAGTATAAAAAGATGGTAGAAGACAGATTTGAGTGTTGTGAATTATTGTTACATTAAATCCATTAGTTCAGAAATTTCTTTTTAAATCAACTTCATCATCTGTTAGAAATAGTCTTTTAGAAGCTGACTTGGAGAATCTATAAAATTACACTCCGTTCTGGTTACAGCTTTGAAGTGACCTGACCGTGGGCACTGCCGTTTTAACGAGCTCTGGATATAGATCATGTGTGACTAGGTTGGTAGTGAAGCTGCCTAGTTATTTAGTGCCTAGTTCCATATTCCATGCTTAAATGTATTTATTTGAGTGGTAAATTTTTACTAAATAAATTTATTTAGAAATGAAAACATATTTGTTTCTATAATTAGTGAAGATGTCAAAGATTGTTGCTGCATTATGAGTTATGTTTCAATAATATGCATTTTTGGATACATGTATTTCTGAAACTAACAAATTATTGATCTTCACTGAGTTAAATGACATTTATCTTTCAGAGGATCATAAAACTGGAGTTGGAGCAGTCATTTGGGCAGAAGGAAAATCTGTAAGTATGAAAATAATTCTTTTTTTTTTTTTTTTTTTTTTTGTTTTTNAGTTTTCATTTACTTAAGAAATTTCTACACCCAATGTGGGGCTCAGACTCATGATTGAGAGTCATGTGCTCTTCCAACTGAGCCAGCCAGGCAAAGAAAATAATTCTTTGTAAACATTTAACCTTGATTTTGTTTAAACATAGTTTGATCTTTTTTTTTTTTTGAAGATTTTATTTATTTATTTGACAGAGAGAGACAACGAGAGAGGGAACACGAGCAGGGGGAGTGGGAGAGGGAGAAGCAGGGAGCCTGATGCAGGGCTCGCTCCCAGGACCCTGGGATCATGACCTGAGCCAAAGGCAGATGCTTAATGACTGAGCCACCCAGGCGCCCCTAAACATAGTTTGATCTTAAGTGCATTACATTTTATTGACCCGTAGGGGAAATATTTTGTATTGGTGCACTTACTAAATTCTGTGAACATTTGCTCATTCCCTCAACACTTGTCTAGATAGGTTCATTTATTTAACAAGCATTTATTAAACATTTTCCACAGGGTAGGCACTGTGCCACAGTGAATGGTGGGGAGCTAAAGACTACTTTTTCTGCCCTTGCTGGCCTTAAATAGCATTCGTGGAGACAGGAGAACAAAAAAGAGACTGGTATATAACTATAATTATAACATGACACTGGGAAAGGATGGAGGAGGAATCTCTGTGCTGCTTGGAGAAATGAATAAAATATTCTTGGAGGAGGTAAGGTGCTATTTATTAGTCTTGAAGAATGTGTAGGAAGGCATCAGGCAGAGTAAATTAGTATGACTGGGATGATAACATGCAGAGGTGGAGGGTGCGAGAGAGAATGTGGGAAAATTCAAGTGATTTTGTGTATAGTATGTACTCTACTATACGTACTATAATATGCTCTAGAGTAGAATAGCAAAAAATTAGACTGGACCATGAAGAAATTTGTATGCCATGTAAAGAGTTTGGACTTTATCTTTTCAACAGTGGGATACTCTAGTGCTAACCAGTAGAAATAAAAGGCAAGTCACACACATAATTTTAAATTTTCTAGGAGCCACATTAAAAAAATAAAAAGAAACAGGTGAATTAATTTTAAGAATATATTTTATTTAATCAAATGTCCAGAAATATTAGTTCAACATGTAATCAATATAAAAGCTATTGATAAAATATTCTGCATTTTGGGGGAGTATTAACTCTCTATATCCTGTGTGTAGTTTACACACACAGCACGTCTCAATTCAGACTAATCACGTGTGGCTAGTGGCTACTGTATTGGACAGCGCAATCCAAGAATATTTTAAGTGGGAAAATGATTTGATCAGATTTACATTGTAAGGGGAATGAAGTGGGGCTGCACAGCAAATAGGGAGTTAATAAAAAGGAGGTGTATGAGGACTTGGAGTTGTGGGGGTGGGTTGGAAGGGCATGGAATCAAGAGACACTTAGTAACTATAAGGCTGACGCAAAGATGAGTAAGGAGCCTAGGTTTTGCCTCACTAGACTTTATAGCAAGTAATTTGACTATTTCCCTGGATGTATCATAATTCCCTCAAGTACTACCTAGCCAACAATCTCGTATCTTCTCTGCTAACCTATTCCTTCATCAGTGGTCACCATGCCGTTCCCTGTTACTACACACATGTAATAATCACCGAGTGCTGTGAATTCTACCTTCAAAAGATCTCGACTCATCTCTACCCCAACTATTGCTACCTATCAGAATAGGTTCCTCCACCAAAAACTCCCATAGCATTCTGTGCAACTTTTTTGTGACACTCATCACAGTTGAAATTATGTGCACAATTTCTTATCTCCAGATTATAAGGTTCATGGGGGCAAGGATTCTCTGTCTTGTTTATAGCTGTATTCCTGGCACCTAGCACAGTGCCTGGCCTATGGTTGGAACTCTCATTTGTGTTTATATGAATGCCCAGCAACCTTTGGCTTGACATCTTGTTCTCAAGTGCTTGTAAGAATTTAAGTTTCCAGTCAAGCTATCTATAGTGGGTAGCATGGTAAAGTGGAAAGACATGGGTTTGGAGTCCAGTCACCTGGGCTTGAATTCTGGCTATTGAATTGCTAGCATTGTGACCCTAGATAAGTTTAATCTCTCTGGCCTTCTGTTTCCTTATCCATAAAATGGAAAAACTAATGGTACTACTATCGGATAGGTTGTTGTGAGAGTTGATTAAATGAAATAATACATATAAAACTCAGCATGATGTTTGACATGTAGTAAATGCTCAAGAATAATTTGTTATTATTACTAGTGACATAACATTTATAAGCTTTTGTTGGCTCATCATAACAATGATTTTTATCAAGCTGCCATACTAATGAGTCTGTTGAAACTATCACATGAATAGTTAGAATATATTGAAATTTACTGAGATTTATACCATATTCCAAATTATTATAAACACCTATGATTTATAAAATATTTCACTCTAGTAACTGATAAAGCATTCATATTATACGTAATATGCCAATGACTGTGAGAAATAAAAAAGAGCCACTTAAGTAAAAGGTTCCATTATAAATATATATATATATATTATATGTATATAACATATATATGTAAATGCACAATAGAGGCTCAATAAATATGAAGATTAAAGGAAAGTACATTTTTGGAAGGGGGGCACATAGGTGGCTCAGTCGGTTGGGTGTCAGCTTGGGTCATGATCCCAGGGTCCTGAGATCAAGCCCACATCTGGCTCCTTGCTCAGCAGGGAGTCTGCTTTTCCCTCTCCCACTGCCCCTCCCCCTGCTCATGTTCGCACTCTCTCACTCTCTGTATCTCTCTCAAATAAGTAAATAAAATCTTTTAAAAATTTTTTAAAAAGGAAAGCACATTTTTTTATTTTTCAACTGTATCACAATAGCATATTTTTAGTTCAACAGTAGAAACTGTTCGAAATGTTTTTAGAATTTCTGACTTGTTAACCAGTAGAACAGAATATACGAAATCAACAATTACTTCTTGAGGACCTGTTATGTATGGAACACTCTAACAGGTGTACTTTAAGGCACAGAAAAGAGGCATAAAACATGGTTTCTGTTCTTTAGGATCTTATAACCTATTTGGGGAGAAATGTCTGAATCAAGTGAAATAATTTGTGAATTAAACAAGCTAGTGTTTAATTAACAACTAAAACCAAGGACTTGAGATTATATATTAGAAATGATCAGCCTTCTTGAAATTTAGCTTGGACAAGACCATACTGCAGTAGAAGGATGTAAGATTGTTTTTTGTTTGTTTGTTTTTTGGTCATGGAAAATAGAATTAGTTATATACAGTGTGATATGAGGCTTTAAAATACACTGCCAGGTGACTTTTTTTAGAATGCTGATAGCTCACCTTTGTTGGTTTGCTCACTATCACAGAGAAGTTGTGATGGAACAGGCGCAATGTACTTCATAGGATGTGGTTACAATGCTTTTCCTGTTGGATCCGAGTATGCTGACTTCCCACACATGGATGACAAACAGAAAGACAGAGAAATAAGGAAATTCAGATACATTGTACATGCGGAGCAGAATGCCTTGACATTTAGGTATGAAATTCTTTTGCATGTCTTTTCTTGAAAACCTAGCAAGGTTAAACCCTGGCAAGGGTTAGTTGAAATTAGTTTTCTTTTAGCTTAATTTATTTCCTTTTTTTTTTTTAATTCTAAGAAATGTTCTTTTCAGAAGTATAATTTTGGTTACATCTGGTGTTTGCTGCCTGACCTGAGGCCATTGTCAGAGGTCTCCAGGCCTTGAAATTTGTTGAATGAGCCCATTTTTTTCCTTGTCTTCCTTGTCTCCAATATAAAACTGCTTGAAGACTGTCATTAGGGTCTTCCATATTTCCAAATTGTAAGATGTCCTTTATTTTCTAAATCTAGAGCACATATATTTATGAATATATAGATTTTATTATGAACCAAATTGCTTTAACGTGGTTTTGTTGGGGATTATAACTGGCATTCCCTCCCTTCTGATGTTAATCTAGATTATTTCCACAAACATTTCTCAGCCTTCACCATTAAGGGAGTGATCTTAGGGGATTCAAAACTGAGTAAGACATGCCTTTTGTCCTTGAGGAGCAGTCAAGCTAAGATGATGGGTTCTCTGGGAAAGGCCAACACAAAGTCCTGGAAATTCAGGGACTGCTGCAGATAGAGGGGGAGCGAGAGGGGGAAAGCTATAAGGAAGAACTGGCATTTGAGCTGAGGTTTGAAGGCATAGTAGGATTTTAGCAATTAGAGATGCTTACTTGAAGGGAAGCCATTCTTGCTTTGGGAATAGCAGCAGATGCTTCAAGACCATCTTGTAGGCATATTGTTTAAATAGACCAGATGCATAAAATTCTGTTGCCTGGGTCTAGGCAAACAGAATGAGTCTGAACAAGGGAGATGGATCTGGAAGGCTGGCCGTGGTGTAAGATAGCTGACTGAGAGCAGTGGAAACCACAGAACCAGCAAATGCAACCCCTGTAGCCTCAGATGAGAACATTCCTTAGTCTTGAACTACCCCAGCAAACAATTCCTCTCTTCTGGTCCTTGTGCTCTTCATTACAGATTTACCTGCTTCGTTTGTATGGAGGCATGAATCTGTCAAAGCCAAATGTTTGTTAAAGTAAAGTATCCTGTCTCAGGGAGGAGGTAAAGGAACTGTAATTCAAAGCAGAACTTTATTATTAATTTATCAATTTAACAAGCATTTATTAAATATCCAGTAGGTACAAGATAAGGGTCAGATTTTGGGCTCCTATGATGAGCTAATGTCTACTCTCTCATGGTAAACTCATAAGGAGGATGTTAGTTCTAGCCCCTAACTGTGGCATTACAAAGCCCTTAATGTAGAAAGCATTGTTCTTGCTCTCCTTCCCTCCCTCTCTCTTTCAGTGTCTGTCTTTTCCCATTTTTATTTATAATCTAATACCGAACATCTTACCAATTGCTTAGAATAAATAAATGAATTTTAATTATAATGATCGTCATGTTCAGATTGTATATTAACATTTTATGAGTTTATACATTTTGTACATTCATTAATTCGGCAAGAATAAAGTTCATTATTGTTTATAATGTAAATCTGTTTAAAAATCACTCAATTTTAGTATTTAAGGATTTCCTTAAGTATAACTCCCCTTTTGGAAGCTACCTTTCTAATATTTATAAATTTTTTGTAGGTGTCAAGAAATAAAACCAGAAGAAAGAAGTATGATTTTTGTCACAAAGTGCCCATGTGATGAGTGTGTACCTTTAATTAAAGGTGCAGGCATAAAACAGATCTATGCCGGGGATGTAGATGTTGGAAAAAAGAAGGCAGACATCTCTTACATGAGATTTGGGGAACTTGAGGGTGTTAGCAAATTTACAGTAAGTAGATACACATTTTTTTCAAATATACTTTCTATTATACTGTTAGGTACCTTGCTGAATATTTTAAATTAGTGATTCCCACACTTCTAAAGAGTTCCAATAAACTATTATCACTGAGTTTATTTTTATGTGCAAGCACTCACCTAATTACAAATGTTCAGCTTAAAATCTGTCTTAATGAATTCTAGAGAGTTGCATATTCTTGACCTTACAGATCTTGAATTAATGGTCCCTTT
This sequence comes from Ailuropoda melanoleuca, assembly GCF_002007445.2. Taxonomy (NCBI): domain Eukaryota; kingdom Metazoa; phylum Chordata; class Mammalia; order Carnivora; family Ursidae; genus Ailuropoda; species Ailuropoda melanoleuca. The sequence continues at coordinate 83,003,962 of NC_048224.1, read as the reverse complement.
GGTGCCATCTGGTGGCTAACACAACAAAAAAAATCCCTGACCCATCTCTTCCCTCGCCCTTCTGGTTTGGGTGGTAAATAGAGGTGAAAATAGTTTAGGATTACCCAAAAGACAGGAACACACACACACACACACGTGCACACGTGCACTCATGACACATATTTCTCATGGGAAAAATCAGAAAAAGAAGGGATTTAATATTTGATATTTCAAAAAAAGAGCTGAGATAGTTCATGGAAAATTTAGAACTTTAACTATTTCACTATGTAGGTTTTTAAAAAACTTCTTTTTAGAAAAAATCTCAAACTTACAGAAAAGTTACAAAGATGCTACAAAGAACTTTTTTTCCCAGAAACCTTTGAGAGTAGCTTGTTGACATGATAACCAGATCACTCTCAAATAGTTTATTATATATTTCCTCAAGCAGTAGCTTTTCCTATAAAACCAGCCACAAAATTCAAGAAATTATCATTGATACATTACTGCCATTTAATCCATAGGTGCCAAAGTTCACCAGTTGTCTCAGTGTTCTACAGAGAAAAAGGATCCTGCCCAGAATCATATGCTGCTTTTTAATAATAACTCTGGCATTTAATGTAACACTTATATACAAGAATTTGCAGTGGGTATAAAAGGCATATAATATAATGTTTATAAATTTCAAGTTTACGGGGGTGCCTGGGTGGCTTAGTTGGTTAAGCGACTGACTCTTGATTTTGGCTCAGGTCATGATCTCAGGGTCGTGAGATTGAGCCCCATGATGGGGTCTGCCCTCAGCCGGGAATCTGTTTGCCATTCTCTCCCTCTGTCCCTCCCCACCTGTTCTCTCTCTCTCTCCAAAATAAATAAATAAATCTTAAAAAAAAAATTCCGGTTTACATTCCTGTTTTGAGTCCAGAGTGGCTGGAACATATAAGGCACCAAAAAGATATTTTTTAAACTCTCTCTACATATGTATACATACACTTATATATTTATATTTATAACTTATGTTTAAAAGTTTAAAACCATAAAACATATTGTCTAGTTTCTGTGTGTGTGAAGTATCATAAATATTCACCCTTTCTATTTTTGTCATTTATTTTTGTTTTTTTATTTCCAGTTTTACTTAAAGTTTATCATGATTTTTAAAAGAAAAAGAGGGCCATGAAAGAAAGGAGAGCTGAGAGAGGTGCCTCTTTTGTAAAAGTAAACAGAAGCTTACATCCAGCTAGTCAAAGGGAAACCTCCAGTTCTGTATTTTTGTTTTCTGTGTCTTCATTCTTCCTGAGGAGTGGGAAAAAATAGGTTTTTCACTTTCTGTCCATAAAGATTAAATGATCTTGCTCTTCAGGACTGTGACCGACAGATTAAGTGAATTCTGAGATATGTTGCTTACTGGTGGAGTTGAGTAGCTTTGCCACTGTAAAGAGCATGAAGAGATCACAAGAAGGGGAGATCACAGAAACAGAGGGAGTAAGTCCCCTGAGCAGAGCTGGGCCAAGACGTGTCCAAAGTATAGGAGTGTCCAAAAAGTGATATATTTTTTTAAATATTTTATTTATTTACTTGACAGAGTACAAGCAGAGGGAGCGGCAGGCAGAGGGCGAGGGAGAAGCAGGCTCTAGCTGAGCAAGGAGCCTGATGCGGGGCTTGATCCCAGGACCCTGGGATCATGACCTGAACGGAAGGCAGACGTTTAACTGACTGAGCCACCCAGGCACCCCCTGAAAAATGATATTTTTAAGATTAAAGCAATTTGAAATTAATTTTGTTTAAAAAAGTTTTACTTTTCTCTTTGAGGTGTTACCATATACCTTGAGATAATTGGTTCTGTTCTGTGGGATTGTTGCAGACTAGGTTAGGGCTAAGCAACAGTATTTTCAAGAACAGATTTTACCAGTGTAGGCCCATGTCCATTTATTCAGAAATTTTTTCTATTTAATACATGTAGATTTTTCTCTATTAGGTCGTATTACTTTTTTTTATTTTAAAAGTAATATATGCTCATTGTAGAGGACTGGGAACATAAAAATGAACAGATACTCTCTGACAACTCATAGACACTGCTGTTAACATGTTGCTATATTTTCTGTGTCATTAATAATTCTTCAGAAATAATGTTTAATGATTCAACAGTATTCCATCTTATAAATATGACTTATTTTTATTCCCCTTTTGTGAGGCAACTAAATAGCTTCTAAGTTTCTCACAGTTAGAAACAGTCTTTTTATGATTATCCTTAAATATACATTCAGGGTAATTAGTTTCTACTTTGCCCAAATTAATAGATTTTAGTGGTTTGACATGTTTTGAAACATACCTTTTTTTTTAAGTTCATATACAATTTCCCACCCCTTATAAATCCTTTATTTCCTGGTGCTAGCCCTAACCATCCCATTTCTATAGGCGACCAACCAGTCCTAGATGTCCTCCCTTTCCAAAGACATTTTTACACATGCCAAAATGTTTGTCTGGTATCTTATTCCCCCCAAGGATCATGATATTAGCTAGTTGATCTGTTGAACTCACTGGTGCTTATGGAAGAGGCTCCGGGTACTGCACACTGAGTTGTGCCTCTCTAGAGATATTGCCCTGATGAGGCCTTTTTGGTCAAGTCGTTAGAGATTCTGACGATGGGGCTTCTAGCCAAGTGAGAAAGGAAGAGCTGTGCCATGAGGTACTGAGTACACTCAGTTTTTCTTCTCAGCTGTTCCAGGCTTCTTGGTACTATCTGAGAACCCGCAGGCTTCCCTGTTTCCTTCTGAATAGTTGCAATGGAAAACTGAAATCAGAGGAGATATGATATGATCTATGGTGTGATATAACTATATTAAAAGGCAAGATAATCTTGGTCACATTTTCGTTCTTTAATATCTAGGCCTTCTGTAGCTATTATAAGATGCTGTAGGACCTGGAGGTGGGATGTGGAATGGCGGAAATTTTATAGTGTTGCGCATGGGCAGACTCAGGTTTTCATTCTCTTGCTGCCCTCAGTGTGTAACCCTGGGCAAGTCATTACACTTTGCTGGTGTTCCACTTCCTTACCTCTAAAATGAAGGTAAAGGATTTTAAAGTTCTGTCCTTGTCTAAGAATATTGATTCTGATCCCAGAAGTCATCACTCAGGGTCATTATTAGGGCTAGGTTGATATGAGCACGCTAACTCTCTTTCCTTACATTTTTAAAAAAATGTTTTGATATTTGACAGCAGGGTGCGGAAATGCAATTTATTAAATCCTTCTTAAACATACATATAAAAGGTTTGTGCCATTTTGCAGTGGCAGCTGAATCCATCAGGAGCTTGTGTTGGTGAACAAAATGAGCCTGAAAGCAAAGAGAGTAAGTATTTAAAAGTCTCTCATTAAGCTTAACTTTGTTGTTGAGAAGAAAGGATACATAGCGAGTTTTGATGCTCAGGTATTGGAAATTGTTGTCGTTGCAGATAGAGCATGTTCTTTGTTCAAAGGCTAGGTTTTTGCCATTCAATTTGTTCACAAACGTTGTGTATCTACTATATGCCAGGTTCAGTGGAAAGTGCTGGTTTGTAATCAGTCTTACAGAATCTGCAGTTTAATGCAAATGATCATGTAAAATTGAATATATAAATTAAATGTAATTCTATGAAACACTAAACAAACATGCTCTTCTATACCAAACTAAGCTTGTTGGATAGTTAGAAAGGGAAAATGTGTCTAATTAATACAGGGGGCTGTAGGGCCAAATTAGAGGACATATACATTTTTATTTGAGTAAAAGCACATTTGTAGAGATTGGTCAGAGAATGGAAATCTTCTGGTTATTTGAATAATCTAACTAAAGTCATCACAGCTATCATAAAATTACTAGTCTTCACAGTTTTATTATTTACATATTAACAGATATTTTTAATGTAATGTCATCTTGGGGAGATCTTGCAATCCCTTGGGTAAATAATGTTGAACATTAGTTATTGCTACACGGTATTATCTTTAGAGATTTATTTATTTATTTGACAGAGAGCGTAGGTGGTGGGAAGGGGAAGGAGGAAGGGCCAGAGGGAGAGGGGGAGAGAGTCTTAAGCAAACTCCATGCTGAGTGCAGAGCCCTGCGTGGGGCTCAGTCTCATGACCTTGTAATCATGACCCAAGCAGAAACCCGTGGCTCAACTGACTTCTCCATCCAGGCGCCCCCACAGTATTATAGTTAAATATAAGCTATGTTATCTGTCTGCTTGGAGTCTAGATAAATGGAAGTTTAGTATAATAAGAAAAAAGTTTTTGATAATAACAATGATTTTATTTCCCTGAAAAATCAGGAAATGAAGAGGTCTTTAAATAATTTCTATTCTATAGTTTCTATTGTAAATACTTTGATTTTTTTGTGTTCTGAATTTAGCTTTATTTATTCAAGTAGTATATTTTTTATTTGCAGTCTGGAAAAAAATAAATACCTATCCACTCCATCTTTTCAAAAAAATTAATCAGAGAAAAAAAGTGAAAAAATAGAAAAATATATATGGATCTGTTTAAAGAATGTGTTTTCAGTAACAGTGTTTGAGGGGGTCAATTAATAATTCCCTGCTGTTCGGGAAAAGACACAATGAGCACTAACCATACAGAGATGGATTAATTTATCTATGTTAAAATTAAGAACATCTGGTCATCAAAAGATATCATTGAAAGAGTACAAAGGCGAGCCATAGAATAGGAGCTATTTGCCACTTACAATCAATAAAGGACGTGTATCCAGGGCTTAGTGTTCCTAGATCACTAAGAAAAGGAAGACATGCTGCCCTTAGCAGTCCCGAGATTGGAAGGAGAGGTTGTGATAGGGAGGGGGCAAGAGGAAGGCTTCTGCTTTGCTGGCCATGTTTTTTTCATTATTGACCTGGGTGATGGTCAAATGTAGGTTTGCTTTGTGACTGTTCGCTGAACTGCAAGGTCATGTTTTGTATGTATTTTTGAACAAATTTTTTAAATCAACAAAAAATCGTCCTATCTCTTTTTCAATTTTGTAACAGCTTTTTTTTGCGATAGAATTCATATATCATTAATTTGCCCTTTTAAAGTAGAGATTTCAGAGTTGAGTGAATCCACTCTTTAATAGGGCAGACACTGTACTGCCTGAGTGTTACCTAGAACCTGTTCTTCAACAGTTGAGAATTTGAAGATAAAATAAAATGAATGTTCCTTTTTAACTTAAAGTTGTTTCGTTCTTACAACCGCTATGACTGTAATACCCGTGTGTTTGAAGTTTTCCTGACATGAAGTTATTCTTGAACACTAGATGGTGTGTTGAGACCCTTACCTCCGGGTGAAGAACACCAAAACAAGAAGCTGTGTCTTGGAAACCACTAAGAAGTCCTGTCTGAACTGGAGCGACGCCTTGAGAATTTGTATCGCACTTTTAAAATTCAGCCTTGTTAACTCAGAAAATAAGGGTGGATTTTGTGAATAACTGAGGCAAATTTTAAGGACGCTAATTTATTATTGCCATATGGATGATGTTAATGAGAATATTTTTATTTTAGATTTGTGTGTTTTCCAGAATATGGTGGTATGTTCTTTTATTACATTAAATGAGGTAGCAATGATTTAATGAGACAAATTTAATCACCTGTAGAGGTTAATTTCTTTTTGTCTTAGCTTTATATTAGCCAGTTTTTTGTTTTTTGGGCTTTTTTTGTAAGGGACTGGTTCACTAAAGGTCACATCTCTGTAGAGAATTATACACCTTTTAAGATATATGAATTCTGGGGCGCCTGGGTGGCTCAGTCGTTAAGCGTCTCCCTTCGGCTCAGGGCGTGATCCCAGGTTCCTGGGATCGAGCCCCATGTCAGGCTCCTCCGCTGGGAGCCTGCTTCTTCCTCTCCCACTCCCCTTGCTTGTGTTCCCTCTCTCACTGGCTGTCTCTTTCTGTCAAATAAATAAAATCTTAAAAAAAAATAAATAAATAAATATGAATTCCTTCAGATTGTGAAGGTGATAATTGGTAAACTGCTCCAGGGAAATAAATGATGACCTGGCCATTTTTCAGTCAGTGGATGCCTCACCAAAAGTTCACATTTATACCTAAAGCTTTTTAATAATCAGAAGTTAATTAGGATAGAATCATAAAAAATGAAGGTGGTATACCTGATCCCCATTATAAAAGTATATTCCTAACAACATTATTAATTTTTTTAAAAATCTTTCACTACATAGAAATATCAGTGATTTGTTGGACTAGGGTGTTAAATCACTGATTTGGGGTAGCAGTGGAGAGGGAATATTGTTCTGAGGCCGTATTGCTATTTGATATCACTGACCCTTGAAATCACTAGCAACACCAAATTTGCTTATGATGTTAACGGTGAAGAAATATTTTAGTCTGGAATATTGAAACTACCCTTTGTCAAATTCTATTCATAAATGCTGCCCATTTTTCCCTTTATACAGTTAACAGAGTGTCTCATGGCTTTCAATAGAAGATCTTTTAAAAATATTCTTAAACCTTAAGAATACTGAAAATCTCAAGTAAACATTATGATCAGTTCCTTTTCATTCCAAATTGCTATTTGTGAGACTCTCATTTTTATTTCCTAAGAAACTTTCAGAAAATTAGTCCAAAGATGAAGGAACATGTTTTGCACTTTCCTAGAGTTAGGGAGGGAATGCACAGCCCGTGGCCCACACTCCTGGATGGGACATCCTGCAGGGCACGTGTCTTGGCTGTGTAGAGATAATCAGATTTGCTTCTGCTATTGTTCCCAGCCCTTCCACAGCACCACATGGCCTCACAAGGCCTCCCACCCGTTTCTCAGAATCGTACACAGGGCAATCCAAACATTGGCCGACGTCCCTATTTGTACAGCAGACTGCTTAGTTCCACTGGGAGTTCAAAGTCCTCATACCAGGCGGTGGAAAACAGCCATAAGTATTGAGAGGGGAGGAAAGATACCTTAGAGATAACTAAGGCTAATTTGAAAACGAGTAGTTAAGGTATTCTAAAATATTTATCAATATGGAAATCCTGAGATTTGCTTACATCCTCCCGGTTGCTTCAATATATAATTTATACAAGCTTAAATTCATGTTAGAATCGTTGTTTCTTAGCACTATGTCATCCATATCAAATATTTTATAAATCAATCAGCAAATATTTCTTAAGACCCAAAAGCCTGCTATTATCAGGTTTATTTATGGACGTTGAGGGGGATATCAGAAGGGAGAAACATAAAATGGAGAAAACTAGGACTAGAAAGTGGGAAAATTGATATTTCCAAGCACTATGACAATGTTCATGGTAATGCCATATTTCCTTCTTTAGAGCTGGTCAGTTTTCAACATTTATTGAGAATTTCCTATGTAGTACCAGAGGAAGGCTCTATGAGGGCTTTATATATATATAAATATATACACACACATATTTATATACATATATTTATATATACATATACATATAAATTATATGTATATAAATTTTATATATATAAAAATATAAATTTTTTAAGCTGATGAATCCAGTGCCTATGATGATAGTGCCTGGCACATAATAGGCATTCAATAAGTATTTGTTGATTGATTGAGTGACTACTGGACACTGGCTAGACCCTGGAGATGAGATGTGTAAGAAATGCTCCCTCATCTCAAGAAGCTCACAGTTTGGTGGAAGACAGAAGCATGTAACCGAGCAATAGAGACTGATTCTCAGAGTGGGGTCCCTGGACCAGCAACATTAGCATTACCTGGGGACTTGTTAGAGATGCAAATTCTTAAGGTCCCCTGAGACCTATTGAATCAGAAACTGGCGTGGGATCCAGCAATCTGTGTTGTCACAGCTCTCCAGGTGCTTCTGATGACCTTGGAGGTTGAGAACCACCCTGTGAATGCAACTATAGGAAGCTTCTAATATATGTAATTAAAACTACTAGAAATAATAAGAACAACAACTCTGTATTGCAGGGAAACCAGGATGTGTTTTTAGCTAAGAAAAGGTATGAGGTAGGGAGATGTATTTTAGTTAAGAGAAAAGAAAGTAAATTTTGTCCTAAAGTAAAACTGGTTATTTCAGAATGACCATTCAGAATGGTCATTACCTAATGGAAAAAAGAAAAATAAAGGACAAACTAAGGACATAGAGGTTTGGGAAAAGAAAGGAAGGAAGGAAGGAAGGAAGGAAGGAAGGAAGGAAGGAAGGAAGGAAAGAAAATTTTACCTTTTGTAGTCACGTTGTTTAAAAATCGAATTGTTATAACGGTTTTTAAAAATAATAAACTTGCTTTTTTGTTTTATAGCTTGCTAATGTAATTTTCCTTCATTTGCTAAAAGAACAAAGTTTTCTTGGGCTATTAGTCTGCTCTTGATAAGATATTGTGAATGGTCTTGTTTACCTTTTCAGTAATCTCCCTGGGAAGCAAAGATATTATGTTTTATTAAAGTAATTTCCTGTGCTTCATGTTGTCTTTATCAGATCTTTGATGATTTAACTGAGTCTTAACATTAAGAGCTGAATTTTACTTAAAACTATGTAACCTTTTTTATTTGCCTTTAAAATCTTTTGTCACTTGGTTAAATAGATAATTAAATATTATTTCAGATTATCTGTGATCCTGTTTAGTCAAGTGTCCCAATCTTTTGATACTTTCGACATACTTTTCAAAATCAATTTCTAAATAAAGTGTTTTGACCAGGAAAATAAGTTGGAATTTTCCAGAGGGTCCCTAGAATGTCTCAAAAGATTTATTTTCTTTCTTTATAAAAGAGATGCTAAATGAATTGGTTTATGTGATACGCTAAATTACTTGGGAAGGTTGTCAAATAAGAAATATCAAGCTTTCTTTATGTTGTATTTGTGTAGGTATCTATCTGCTTTAAGTGTTCCAGAAATTATATGAAATTCCTAGAAATCAGATTCCAGGATAATGTTCTCACTGTAATTCTAGTTATTATCTTAAAATGTTGTATATCCCAGGTATAATCAGATTTTCTTATCAATTGCATTGTAATGAACTATCAGATCTTTAACTATAGCCATTTTTAAGTCTTTTATTATTTACAGACAGTTATTGTTTCACTTGCATGCTTTTGTAGAAGTTTTCCTGCAAAAGTGCTTCATCTTCAAGGAAATTCATGAATGGACTCTAGCAAGTATTGTAGAATACAGGCTTCTGATAACTAAGAGAATCCAACTGAACTGGGTAAGAATTTCCAGAACTAACAGAAAAACTGGAATCAAACAGAACAAATATTAATTACGTGGGACTGAATGAACTGAGGAAGATGATCGTAATTTTTTATGATTTTTTTGTTTGGACATTGCTTTTTTTTTTTTAATGTTTGGTTTTTCCAGATGTACAGAAAACTTTTTTCTCTTAAGTTACCTATGATTTACAGCAATTTGTTTAATTGCTCCTTTATAAGCAGAATTGAAACAATTACTTTTTCTCCCTACTTCATGCCTCCAAAATTTAAAAACCGTTAGTGAGTATTCTTATTTTTATGGAAATACAGTTATTTGCATAAGTTCAGTATGAATCTGTTCTTATAATGAGCATGAGTGGAAACATTGGTTACATTACTGAAGCTTTGACTGGAATGCCATATTTGAGAGAGATACATAGACTCAGATGTGACCAGACAACCTGAAGAAACTAAGGTTGACTTTATGGAGCCAATAGACAACAAAGTGCCTTGGAAAAGGAGGTCTGGTACCTTGCTTACAGGGTTCCTAGCAGCCTTACTAGGTGAGTGAGGAAGGTCACTTCCTGGCAGGCTCAGGAACCTCAGGATATTTTGGGGACCTTGAGAAGAGAGGAATTCACCCTGATTTCTAGGTATTGCAGGTGAAGTCTGGTGGAAAGTCCTTGCCTAGGCTTCCTACCCTCAAGAGGCTTTTAGGAGTTCCATCTGAGATTCCTTATGAAAAATTCCGGCAAAGCAGATTTAGAAAAGCCTATCTCATCAATCGTTATTCTTGCTACACTTATGTAAATGGCCCACATGTATTGAAACTAGATTTAATTTGCAAACAAAATAGTCTTACTGTGATTATCTTTGATAGACAGAAAAATTATGTTTCAGTAATACACTGTATAAATATCAGATTCTAGTGCTGTTAATTAGTTTTGAGTTTTTGTTTTCCACCTGTAAGATGGAAAGACCCACTGGATCCTGAATTCTAGTTTCCTCTGATATTTGGCTATAGCTGCCCAAACTAACCTTTCCAATTTTCTCCCACTTTTGACTTGGAATCATGAAGAACAAAAACTGCCCTTTTCCCCGAAGCCTGGCAAACTGACTGTGAACAACCTGACATAAACTTCAGAGAAATGGCCGCAATGACTCATGTTTAGACAGTCTTCATGCCTGCCGCTGTGTGTGCCACTCAGAAGGTTTACCTGAATACCTGGGGATATTATCAGAGACATTCAAACCACAAAAGATGCTTTGACTCTGACTTCTAGAAATTTTCTTGACTGGCTGCCCCTGGGCTCAGAAGCTGGTTTATAATTTGTTCTATCATTAACCTTTGTTTTTCTTTTGTTTCCATAGAAATGCCTTATTAAACACCTAATTTCTCACACAATATAGGCCTAATGTGGGGAGCTCAGTTACATCACCACCTCGTAAAACGAGACATAACTGTTTAACTGAACTGAGCTATGTTCAAGACTTAGAGATGAATTCAATGAAATAGTGAAACAATCTACCAACTCAGCTTCTGGATTTTGAAGCTTCTCACAGTTTCAAAGGTGGGTCCATGGAGCGGGGGGGTGGAATTTGCCACCCCAGAATATGCCGCTTTGACATATGGATTATGTTGAATTAAAATTAAGAAATAGCCATTACAAGAAGGGCACTCCTTTGTCCCCCCCCCCGAAAGCAGGAAATAAATTCCCTGTGTGAAGGGTGCCCTCCCTGCACCTGGAGGGTGAAAGCACCCTCATCACCCGAGAGAGGGGATTCAGGACTGAGAAGGCTGTGTAAACCACTTTGTTACTTCCTCATTAATTTGCTACCCAAGCCCAAACCCCTTTGTCAATTCATCACGAATCCTTGTTTCTTTGTTTTTTGCAAGGTATAAAAGCTGCCTGCTTGGTCACTTCTTTGAGTCTCATATTTCATTGCGCTCCTGTTTGTACGGAATTAAATTTGTTTTTGTCCTGTTAATTTGTCTTATGTCAGTTTAATTCTTAGGCCAGCCAGAGAACCCTGAAGGGAAGAAGGGAAAATTTTTCTTTCCTCACACGTCTTTCCTACATTGGCTTTCAAGGGCACATCGTGGGTTCCTGAAAGAACATTCATGCTTACTGCCAGACCAGCGCTATTTTAAAGGCCAAGCCTCTCAGGACCATTACTCAGAAAGCTACAATTATGCCTGCTTCTATGAGAGACTTAGAGCCAGTCTGTTTCATACCCTTCATTACCCTCTGTCAAATTTCTTCATTCTCCTTAGCCTGGGATACTTTTCCTATTGGGAAAAAGTAAATAGATGCTCTAACCCAGTTCTGGTTAGCAGAGAAAGCTTATTGGGGCAGAATCTTTGTGGGTTTTCTAACTTGATTGTAGTTGAGCAGACTGGCCTACTAGTTATACTGTGGCCGTTGTGCTGACAGCGCAAAGGTACTGTGGGTGTCTAATGCTGTGAAATCGCTAGAATGTTAAGCTCACAAGCAGTGAGGCTCCTATGTAGCACGCCACCACCTCTGGCCAACCTGGTTTCATCTGTGATGCTAACCGGTGGTAGTTCTCTGGGCTCTTTAACATCCCAGGGACTTGTCACCCCACTGACAAGTATTTCTGAGAGCCTACTGTGTGCCTGGTGCTGTGGTGAGCAAACCGAGACACACCTTGCCCTCGTGGAGCTTACACTCTAGTTGGAAGACAGACATAAATGTCCATGAAGAGAAAGGAAAGAAAGATCCATTTAGAAGCACTAGTGTCCTGACAAAAACAGGCACATAACACTCCCGTTCTCTGCTTCTTACAGATTTCTGGTACTGTGGTTAATGAGGGCACCCTCAGCTGTACTTGGTGGATCCAGAAAGTTGTATTGGTTATGGGTTTTGGAAAATACTACATGCGTAACCAGGAAATATTTGGGGAAGCATCTAGAAGGAGAGAAGAACAATGATATTAACAATGCAAGTGACTATACTCTCAGATGCAAGTGTTTCTGTTGTCAAGAAATTCGCCATTCCTGGTTCATTTTGACACTGAAGTGGCCTTATTAAGGGACACCGTTTCTGCTGAAATTACACACTTGAGTGTCATCTGTGGAGAACTCATACGCTTGTGGGGGTATTAGGTGGAAAGAAGTGTTTTCTTTTACAAAAAGCAGAGGTTTGCTGTAGACCAGGAGTTTGGGTGACACACAGCTGGGCAGTTGTGCTCCCCGCAGGGCTGGCTGGAGTCGCTCGTGGCCTCACACAACCAGTGGGTCAGCTGTGAGCTGGGCAGAGCCGGACACTGGGACAGTGGAGGGTGGAGCAGCTTCATTCAGATTTCCGGCGTCTCAGCTTAGATGGCTGACACGGCTGGGGGCTTGCCAGGCCTCTCTCCACGTGGTCTCTCCAGCAGGGTAGTCAGGCCCTGTTACTTGGTGGCTCAGGGCTCTGAACAGGAATGCTCCCAGAGGACAAGCCCCGTGTGCACGTGGTCGGCCAGCCTCCCCTCACGTCAGGCTTGCTAAGGTCTCACTGACCAATGCCGGTCATGCGGCCAGGCCCAGAGTCCCCATGACAGAGGTCAGCACAGGGCATGAGAACAGAGACATGGTTCACTGGGGCCCTGAGAGTAACGGTCTACCACAGGCACTGAGCAGATCACATAAGTTGATGCCAGTTGAGACTTGAGCCACATGTCCTGGGCTCTGCAGAGTTCTGTCCCCAAGACTACTAATTGGGATGGAACTTTTTACCTCCCTCAAGCTTTTACAGCAATGATAACAGAACGAAGTACCTTAAAATTGAAGCTTTTTTTTTTTTTTTTGGTCAGGGGAGAGAACTTTATTTAAAGACTTATTTTTTTAAGAGGGAGAGAGAGCATGGGGGGAGGGGCAGAGGGAGAGAGAGAGTATCTCAAACAGACTCCTAAGAAGACAATAGTTCAAATCTAAAATCCAAATTTTTGGTAAATCTGAGAGAAGTTTCTGGATAACACTCGTGCTTTGCTGCACACATGTATGTTTCTGAAAACTTGTTTAAAAAGTGATCTTAAACATGTTGGCGAAAGCCACCATTCATGCTACTATAATGATGCCCACAGTATGCCCTAATTGATGGATATATTTTAAGATGAATACAGGGCAGGAAAGCTCCACCTTTCTTGGCTAAGGTTGCTACCAAAGTGACAGACAAACCTCAGTTCTTCCTGCCTACTTGATCCCTGGGGATTGGCCAGAATCAGATGTCTTTGGGACCTCTGCAGTCTCTTTGTTCTGGGAATTCCTCTTATGAAGTCTTCGTGAGTGGCCTGGTGGTGGTTTGGCACCTGCAGGATGGGTAAGACGCTCCTCCAGCCATCCTCTGGCCAACCGCCCCCTGCCTTTTGGTGACACGGGCTCTGAATAAGCTGAGGGGAGAGGAGGGTGACAGAGAACCCAGGGTCAGACCTTTCTTTAAAAATGCCTCAGTGAGAGAAACACCATCAACAGCAGAAGCAAATATTTACTGAATGTACTGCTTTGATCCAAGCCCCCAAATTGAGAAAATGTGAATGTGGAAGAAAAAAAGAAGGAGTAGTTCTAGTTCAAACTGCCTAGACTTTTTTTTTTTTTAAAGAAAGCAGACATCTCCAAAGAGACTTTTGTGTTCTAGGTGGCAAGCAAAATGATAGTAAATTAAATGTGTACTGTTTATTTCAGCTGGCACATTAACTTCAAGTTCATGTGGTGTCTCAAGGCAGAGTTGTTGGCTCTCTTTACATGCTAGAATAATCAACAATTTATGTACCTGACAATCTTTTCATAGCCCTTTACACAATCAGGTGTACTGATGGCTGTTTCAGAAAACTTTGACTATAATTTTACTACTGAAAGGGATTATAATGTTTTGCTGTTGTGACTGTGCTCATTTATTCATGTCTAAAATTCTCCTAAAGTCCAATACTTTTTCAGGGCAGTGAGGCATTGTGGCAGAACAGGTCGGGGGGCTTGCTGGGTTACATCTGTTAAAAATGGGGCATGCGTTTATTGGGACCCTCAAGACTGGTGCTCAGATGTCACCTCATCCTGTGTTTACCAACAGAGACACTGACGGTGAGTTGAGTGCAGTCACTTCCCATCATTTAGGACCATCTTGAGCATTGTCTGAGATTTAGTGCCCCTGGCCCATACCCACCAAATGCCACTTGAATCATCCAGAAATCTGGACAACAAACATCCCCTGGGGGTGTGTGCAGGGGGCCGCCCTTGGCTGAGAACTGCTGATCGATCCAACGACCCATGAATGGCTGCATCTCCCCTTCAACTGTCCTCCAAAGATAACAGGTCAGCCGGGCTCTGCTCCAATGCCCCATACCCCCCAGTGGTGAAGAAATCAGCACCTCTTAAAGCCACATTTGAACTCTATTCATAACTAAAATGTTATTTTTTTAATGACCTAACTCCACCCCCCCCACACTCCCTCATTTCCATCATTAGCCCTTGGTCTGTAACACAGACCTCTTTGTGTCTCATTCCCTTCTACATGCATGCTCTTCAGTCTCTGAAAGTAGCCATTGTGTTCCTGCTGTCCCATGACCGCCTCCCACCTCTCCTGGAAACTTACTGTGTCATTGTACATGGGTTTGCACTTCACAGGAAAGCACTTTTTATAGTACCTCATTTAATTTTCACACCGAGGTGTAGGGGTGATCACTTCCTCTTTACAGGGAATGACATGGAGTCTCGGATCCAGTGACTGACCCAAGGCTGCACTGCTGGTCATTGGTAGAGCCAGAACACGAATCTAGTTCTTCTGCAAATTTAGTGCCAGTCACACTTTTCCCAGCGTTCACGGAATTTTGGATGCCTTCTTTCTTTCCATCTCCAACTCTGCTTGTCTCCCATGGTAGCAGGTATCATGGCTCCGATTTTTTTACCCTTTTTTGTATTCACGTCATTTACCATATGGCTTTGCCTTTCTGCCCAGGAACAGGTAGAGAATATTTCTCAGCTCTTAATTTTGGGTTCAATAGAATGAAATGAAAATGCCATCATGCCAGTGCTGATATTAGACCTCAAGAACTTGCTCTTTTGCATTTCTGCCCTCACCAGACACAAGGAACAGAGCCACCTCAGCCAGCCCTACCTGGATGAGGTGACCCCAGCCAACCCAAGGACTTGCAAGAAAAAGATAATTGGTGTTATTTAACTTGCTGAGTTTGGAAGGATTTGTCATGCAGCAGTGGCTAGCTGATACATTTCTTCAACCTTCAGAAAACAAAGGCTTCCCTTTCCCCATTGTTTTTCTTTCCTTCATTACTTGGAAGCCTATACTAGCTTTCATAACATCCTCATCTTTCGTTTATTCCACACACAATTGCTACCTTTCTGCCCTACTCTCCCGGTGGGAAGGAGCTCCCAACCCCTAATGGCCAAACACTACTTGGTCCCTGCAGGCTTTAGAGCCCTGAATCGTCCTGCACTTCTGAAACTTCTTTGGCTTTCATGACATGTCCCGTGTTTCTCATCTCCCTCCTGTCCTCCCGGGGATCTCCTCTCTTCCCTCTTTGCCTCTGGCTTTGCTTTCCTCCCTCCAGGGACCTCAGCTCTCTCATGACTTCATGGACTGCAGAAGTACTGACAGCTGTTTGCAACCCCACAGCTCTTCAAAGTTCCAGCGGTGTGTGCGTGTGTGCTTCACAGCTCCCCCAGGCGGCCCTCGGGGGTTTTTCACAGGGAATGATTGCAGGCTGAGTGGAAGACAGCTGAGCTTGGGGAGAGACCAGTGCCCAGGACTCCAGACAGGAAGGTATTCCAAGAATCCAGGCAAGAGGTGATGTAGCCAGACTCGGGTGTCAGGGTCACTGGAAACACTTGACTGAACACCTGTGCTTCCTGGTGCGGAGTTGGAGTTTTGTTTCTGGACCCAGGTATAGGACTTCACATTTATCCTCCTTAAATCTAATCATCGTTAGATTTAGTCCATTACTGCAACCTGTCACACTCCTTGATAATTTCATTATACTTGCTTAATTAGGCATCCCTCCCAGACCCCTGTCGATCCAGTCTTTTGGTCAATGTGTTACTTCTATCCTACTCAAGGAACAGATCACATTGAAAAGAAAGGGCCTGGCAGGAAGATCACAGTAAGGCCTGTTATTTGTTTTAGCCACCAGATGGCTGCATGTCCCAGAAATTGATGGAGGTGCAGCTTGTGAGTGAAACTAGGATTTGAGCATTATTGGATGCTTGGGGATTTGGAATTGGGATTGGGGGAGCATGGAGGGGACATGGAAGGACAATATGGCTCACTGGAACTGCATACATTGTAGCATCAGCCAGCAAGGAGGAGGAGGTTGGCAGGGGAAAATGAAACCAAGAAGGGCGTTTGGAACAATTCTGAGGTGCAATAGGGAGCCATAGAGGGTTGTAAGCAGGAGAGTGCCACAATCATGTTTGTGCCCTTAAACAATCATTCCAACATCAGTGTGGAGAACCCATCAGTGTGGAGTGATGGCTGGTGGTTGGATCAAAATGAGAAGCGATGAGGGTTTGAGCAAAGGTGACATTTGTGGGGAATAAGAGGAGGGGACAGAAGAATGTGACTGAATTGAGCAGACAGAGGGCGGGACTTCAGGGAGTTAGCAGGATCTGCCCAGCAGTGGTGCCCCAGGCTGACACCAGTGAAATTGTGATTCATACAGAATGCATCAGTCGTTCATGCAAAAATATCGATTAGATATATAGATATCTCTATATATCTTGATTCATATACATATGAATATACATATATATACATATGAATCTATATATATTATCGATAATATATTATAAATAGATATATATCGATTATATATATATATATCGATTAAGCACTCACTGTGTTCCAGGCACTGGGCTAGACCCCGGGGATGTTTCTGTGAAGAAAACAGACACGGCCTGGCCCCAGGAGTACTGCCATCTGGTGTGGGGGGCAGCCTGAAATGCGGGTGGCAGGCTCCTCGTGCGCTTGGGGATGCCCAGAGCAGATATTCAATCTGGGGGATGAAAAACCAGGTCAAGGCGCTGCCATACAGAAAAGATAATATAGTAAGATAGTTCCAGGCGGAGGTGACAGCCTGGAAGGGGAAAGCCCAGGGCAGGAACGATAAAGCAGGTGGCTTTCCTGGGACCTCCTGGGAGCCAGGTCAGGCACGCGGTGCTCGGAGGACGGGGGCAAGGGCTTTGGGTTTCCTCTGAGTGCTCAGAGCAGGGCCCAGGTCGGTCTGAGCTATGAAAAGTTTCCCTTGGACGTGCGTGGACCCGCGAGGGCCCGCGGGAAAGCCGGCCGCCGGGCAGCCGCCGTGAGGGGCGAGCCGGGCCCGCAGAGCAGCGCGCCGATTGGGGGCAGGATTCGGAGGTAGAAATGCGGCCAGAACGGCTGTGGGTGAGAGCGCAGGAGAGACCCCGCTCGCGACCTGGTGCGCGGCTGGTGTGAGCGATGGGGGCGGCGAGCGGGCACGCAGGACTCCCCAGCTGTGCTTCGGCCTCCGTACGTTTGCTGGCAGGCAGGAATGGTTAGCCAGCTTGGAGGTGAGAGAAGGGGTCTGGGGCCAGCGATGGGGCCACCGGCTTGCACACGGTTGTAGAGGTAGAGGAGCTCAGGGGCGGTGTGTGTGTGTGTGGCGGGGGGCGGGGGGTGTTCAGGAGAGGAGTGGTCCGAGAGACCCAGGGGTGGGGGGTGGGGGACAGGGCCCTGCGCGCCGCTATGAAGGGTGAGGTGGAGGGGCCCGAGCTGAGAAGGCACATGAGGGAGAAAACCAGGAGGAGGAGATGCTGGAGCAGGAGAGGACAGGGCTCTGAGAAGAGGCCACCTGTCAACCTGCAGCCCGGAGGGTGAGTTACAGGGGGACAGACGATCGCCCCTTGGACCTGGCAACACTAACGACTCGGTTGGCCCTGGGAAGCGTGTTTTCAGGACGGTGGGGGAAGCCGGGGTGCCGTGGGGGACCGGGTAGGTGGCGGGTGAGGAGGGGGCCCACTCGTGCAGAGACTTGAGAAGTTTTGCCCGGGGAGGTGCACGCGGGAGCTAGAGCGGGCAGCCTGAGGGACATGAGAAGGTATTTTCATTCCAGGTGACAGTGGGGGATGTGGAGAGCAGAGGCCAGGTGGCGCCCAGGGGCGGGGAGGGGCTGTGGACACCTGTGTGTGACTGAAGTCAACAGCGACTTGAGGCAGGGAGATCAGGCCTGCCTGCTCAAGGCAGTTCATGGCCAACTGGTTTTCTAGGGTGGTGCTTGGGGAAGTCAAACAGGCCTCCTGGATTTAACTGATGGAGGCAGAAGAAAGGGAAGCATTAAAGATCACATCCGTGTTTGTGACCGGAAGACAGAGAAGATGGCAGCGCCATCAATGGAAGTTGGGGATCTGTTTTTGGTGAACCCATCTGGTTTAAGTTATGATGACTTTGGGGTTTATGGTTCGGTCTAAAAAAGTGAAGTCCAAGAGGCAGTTGGAAGTGGAGCGAGAAGTGGAATGTTATGGCTGGAAACACACTTTCTGCAGGAACTACCTGAAAACTTGATGATGGGAAGAAGAGCAAAGACCCAAGCAGAGAGCGAAGGTTCTCCAAGCAGACAGTGGGAGAAGCAAGAGAACAGGAGATCTGGAATCAAAGCAGTCCTTCAGTGCTGGTGGCGATGGCATTGGTAATAGTAAGCTCAGAAAGGTGCGTGACCCTTTGACTTTAGGAATTTCTTACAATTATAAGGAAATAATCATGGATGGGTACAAAATTAGTTATAGTGATATTCATTGTGGTATGATTTGTAAAAATGATATTCTGGAACCAAGTGGAGATTGGTCTGGTAAATTACACAATGGGATACTACACAGCCAGTAAAAATGAAGAATTTTATGAAATAATGTATGCGTTCATGAGCTAGTAAGTAACAAAAACAGGTTGCAAAATTATCTATCATTGATTCTATTTTTAAATTTAATAGCTTTGTTGAGGTACTTCACATACAATTCACTCTTTAAAATGTACAGTAGAGTGATTTTTAGGTATGTTAAAGATAGGTGCAGTCATCACTAGAGTCCATTTTAGAACACTTTCATCACCTCAAAAAGAAACACTGTCTTTAGCGTATGTCCCGGTAACCCTCCCCCTGCCCTCTGCTCATGTAACCACTAGTCCTTCTGTCTCTTTAGATTTAATGAGTGGAATCATATAGAATCATATAATGTGATCTTTTATGTCTGACTTCTTTTGGTTAACATAGTGTTGTCAAGGTGCGTCCATGTTGTGGCAGGTACCAGTCCTTCATTTGTTTTTGTGGTTGAATAATGGTTTATTGTGTGGTATACCACATGTTGTTTATTCATTTTGTCAGCTGATGGACATTTGGGTTGTTTCGAACTGTTGGCTATTATAGACATTTGCGTGCAAGTTTCTGTGTGCACGTATGTTTCCATTTCTCTCTGGTATATACCTAAGAGTGAAATTGCTGGGTCATATGAAAGCTGTGTTTAATCACTTAAGAAACTGCCAGATTCTCTCCCACAACATCGACGCCATTTTACATTTCTACCAGCAGTGTGTGAGGGTTCTGATTTCTCCACATCCTAGTCAACACCTGTTATTATTGGACTTTTTACTTCTAGCCATTCTAGTGGGTGTGAAGTGGTATCTCATTATGGTTTTGATCTGCATTTCCCTGATGAGTGATGTTGACAATCTTTGCATGTACTTACTAGCCAGTTGTCTGTCTTCTTTGGAGAAATATTTACTCAAGTCCTTTGCCCATTTTTTAAATTTGTCTCTTAAGTTTAAGACAGTGTTTTTGTAAACAAAAGTTACGCATCCAAAAAGGCTGAAATGATAGTGTGGTTGACAGCTGTTGCCCTGCATTGTGAATTATGTGTTAATTGAATTATTTACTTTTTGTTTCCCTGTTATCTCCTAAATGTTTTATAATGAATGTAGGGGTAATAAGATAAACTTTACGAAGAATAGGAAAGGACCAAGTAGCCGCTGAATGGGGTCAGACCAAAAATTTGTTGCTGGCCCCCAGTTGAGGCAGTGGTCACAGTCTCACCTGTTTCTGACTCCCTTCCCTGGAGTGGGGAGGGAGAGAAGGGCTGACAGTGGGGAGGGTTTTGCCTGGAGGGGGGGCACTCTGTGTCTGCTCGCATTGGAGAACTGCACAGGCCCAGCCTCAGGGCATCCTGGAAGACCTTTCTACAGTGAGTTGACTCACAGGCTCCTCCCTGATGCCCAGGGGAGAAGGAACTGCAGGGACACGGGGAGATCCGCTCCAGTGAGGCAGCCCACCCGCTCCCTGCCACAAGGCCAGGGCCAGATGCTGAGCCTTTCCTGACAGTGACAGTGTGAAAAGCGCCCTCCTTTCCTGGCCCCTCTCCTCTAGCTGCCAGTTTCCTGGCTGCTTAGGCTGCGGGCTACAGTGGGATGCGGACAGGCACAGCAAACTGACAACTGAAAACAGCCACTCTGCTCGGAAACGTCCCCGGTCAAGGTGAAGCGCAGACACGCCCTCCCCCTTCCTCCCACACCCTGGGCAGCAGAGTCTCATTCATGCCGCAGGGCCAGGTCGCCGCCACGTGAATGTCACACTCAGTGCCCGAACACGGCAGAGGCGCCTTCCCCGCAGCAGGAACAGCAGTCTGCAGTTAGGGCCTCGCCTTTGCTCCTGAAGCTGGGGTCCTGGCCGGGGCCTCTTGAGGGCGGGGGCTGGGGAAACAGTGAGGCCTGGCCGGGAGGCCAACCACTTTTTGTCTCAGTGGTATTTTTTCCAAGGTATGTCAGCCTGGTGTTAGGGTAATGGGAGGAATACCAAGCCTCTTCGTGACCAGCTCTGGCCAACAGAGCTTACTGCACGAGACACAGACTCGGACGGATGTTACCATGGGTGGGTCTGGCGGACAGCTAGAAAGAACATCAGGCTGTCGGGCAGGAAGGACCTCAGGGTGGTGGGGCGGCCCCAGCAGCCCTCAGCCCTCATTGAACAGAGGAGGAGGCTGCAGTGGAGGAAGATGGCGGTTTCCCCCTGAGCCTCTGCCTTCAGGGAGGAGAAAGCCTTCAAGTAGGAGACAGCCACAGACAACGTCAGAATACGTATGAAAACTGGGTGAAGGACTGGGTGGGTTCTGAGGCCTGAACTACACCAAGGAGTGGATGGCTTCCTCTTCACACAGACTTCAGGAACCCCCCCTCCAGATCAGAGTGACTTGCCCGTACGGAGGCAGGAGAGCGAGGCTCTTGTCTCCCACAGTCCAAGAGTGAATCTCGCGGACAAAGGAGAGGGAGTAAAGCGATAGTTTTAGTAAGCAAGTGTACGGAAAAAGCTCTCAGGAGTGAGAAGGGTCCCGACTGGGCTGCCTGGGTGGGCCTCCACTCACAGTCGTTTATTAGAGCTGACCAGGGAACTTCCGGCCTTGACATTCTTGTGACATCTTTGTTTGAGTAAGGGCTGGTGATAACATCTTAAAGGCTTACTTCTTTGGGGTCTGGTTTTTCTGGTCACAGGTGACTATCATCAAAAAAGACCCCCCTCTGACGCCCAGGGCAGGGTGGTCTGGTTTGTTCCCTTATCTCTGGTTCCCTTCCACCTCCACATTTTGGGAATTTCTGTGAGCCTGATCACCTAGCCCCCAACCTATCTCTCCCTACCTAGCCCTGCCTCTCCCTTACTCAGTACCTTTCTTGAGCTCCAGACTCATTTGTCCACCCGCTGCCTGGACGTCTCCTCTTGGGGATGTCTCCACACCGAACTGTCTAGAGCTCCCCTCACCATCTCTCACGCGACTCTGCCCCTTGGTTGGGCACATTGCCACAGCCATGAGCCTGTGAGACACCCTCTTCCTCACCCTTAGCTTCTAGAAATCGCATAGCACTAGGTGTGGTCAATATTAAGTCCTGGATGTCTCACAAGTTCTGCAGCTCCTGCCTCCGGGTTCTGGGTTTGAATCCTGCTCAGTCATGTGCTCACAGTACGATCTTGGGCAAGGGACCCTCTCCGTTTCTGCATCTGCAAAATCGGGATAACGAGCACGTGCCTCCTACAGGGGTTCTGAGGACTGAGTTTAGTGCTCATGAATCATCTAGAGCAGGGCCAACCCAAAGCAGGCACTAAGTCAGCAAGAGCTGCCTTGATGATGGTATTAAACCCTTAGGATGGCTTTCAAGACTCCCCTCCCCGCCCCCTCCGCGTGTCCGCACACCATGTGCAGGGCACACACCTCGTCACTCTCTGACCACGCCACGCTCCGTGCCGCTGCGGCTGCCTCCGTCTGGAGCCCGCACCCCGAATTCCCTCTGCCGCCCGCAGCGAGCCCCTGGGGGTGGCGGAGGGAGCCAACAGGGGAGCACATCCCGTGCGGGCCGTCGCAGACGCCTACGTTCGTGAGGGCCTTTACTTCAGAGCCACTCTGTGAGGCATGTCGTCTTTTTCGCCTCACTTTTTGGGCAGGAAACTGAAGCTCAGGAATTCTCAGCATCCCCCAGCTAGTAGTGGAGCTGGGATTCAGTCCAGGGGTGGCCACCCCCACCCCGTGGAGTTCCACTGAGTCTGTGCAAACCTCTCCTGTCATTTAAGAGGGGAAAATAGAGGTCTTTGAGAGAGAAAGGACAGTAAGAGGAGGTGGAGACCGTTCCCCCAGTGGTGGGTTTGCCGTGGTCGATTTACAGAAGCTGAAACATGTTTCCAGGACTAATGAATGTGCGCTGGTCTCAAGGGCAAGTTGTCAGAGTTGCAAGGGGAAGCCAAGTGGCAGCATGTTTACCCCAGGAAGGTCCGCACAGGGGCTGTTGCGGCGCACCTTGCTGTGGGGGCTGGGGGACATCCCCCTGCACCTCCTCCTTCAGCTTCTCTGTGTCTGGGTTCAGCCTGGAGAGCTCCACTGTCAACTGTGCTGTCCTGAGGTCAGACGAATTCTGGAACATGGAGGATTCCAGAGCTTTCTCATGGACTCTCGCTTTGTCTGCCTTCTGTTCCCTGCGGACTCAGGGACAGTGTGCAAGGTCATTTCCGTCTGGCAGTCTGAGTGAGTCACTCCGTGGTTGTTCCTTGATCAACCCCTAAAGGTATGGAGAGTTAGATCAATGGATGTTGGGTTAAAGGAGTCAACAAGTGATTGAATAAATATTTTAGTTGCTTTGGGCTTTATTTTTAAAGATTTTATTTATTTGTCAGAGAGAGAGTGCACAAGCAGGGGGAGTGGCAGGCAGAGGGAGAAGCAGGTTCCGTGCTGAGCAGGGAGCCCGATGCAGAACTCGATCCCTGTACCCTGGGATCGTGACCTGAGCCAAACAAAGGCAGACGCTTAACGGACTGAGCCACCCAGGTGTCCTTGCTTTGGGCTCTAAATTTTGGGACTAAAACTAAGGGAACTCGTTTCCTAACTTCCCTAAAGGACAAATTAATGTGTATTACAACATGTTCCCCTAAAGATCCCCCATGATCACAGCTTTTTAAAGTAACATAGATGGCTCACAGTGCAGTGATTAATCCACAATCAATATTGAATTAATTGATGGTAATGGGGTTGTAAATTTTTATGTGGTTTTGTGACTTTATTTTACGGTGTTGGTCATCGTACGCTTCCTTCCATGGGAGGAACTAGGAGATCCTGACAGGAATCAGATTGGCGGCCATCAGACTGCAGCCTTGTGGCAGTCCTGTGGCACGGGGCCACGGATGAATGTGAGATGGAAGAATGGCTGACTGGGCAGCAACCACTCCTATCAGGAAATCTAAGCCAACACTATGTCCACCTGAAAAAGCCAGCCAAGAAAAGAAAAGCAGGTGCAGTATTACAGTCTGAAATGAATACTGGTGTAGAGACAAGGGATTGCTCAAAATGACGGAGAAATTCAAGATTGAGTTCCCTATCCTATAGGTCTAATTTGATCTTCCAAACATGAAACAGCCAAGGAGAACAAATTTGACCTTCAATGAATCTAGCTTTTGAAGCCTTCCTACTGAGTTATCCTTGAGCCCTGGAATTCAGGATTCTCTCTTTTCCTTGGGGGCCATGATGAGGGAAGGGTCTGCCCCTCCTGGGGTAGAGAGCTGAAGAGCAGGTCTGCCGGGAGGGAGGCTGCCCGGGTATGCATCCTGGCTTCCAAAGATACGACCTTTGGGGTCAGACCTCTCCCTAAATCCTGGCTCTGCAGCTGGCTCTCTGATCTGGAGCAAGTTCCTTAACCTTTCTGTAATTCGGTGTTCTCCGTGGAGACAGAGGCCTTGTGCCAGCCAGGCTTATCGCGCTGATTTCCTTTGCTTCATTATGGTAGTGACACACAAGCACTTTCCATATTTCAAAAACAAAACTATGTCCTTGTTCACATCCATCTTCAATCTTTCCAATCTTCTTAGGAAGACCACATCTAGCTTTATAGGTTTCAGACCTTTGTCCAACTGCAGGCCCCACTACGGTATCCAAAACCTTCCTGAAAGAGCATGAACAAAAAGTTGGTGATCCCATGCCAAACATAAATAGTGTTTTGGAGAAAACAAAGGAAAAAAGTAAAAAATATAAAAATATAAAAATTTCCTCTAATATAAGTAGACTAGAAAGATCTGTGAATCTACTTTGAAACATTTATCTTTTCACATTAAAAAATTGTAGCGACTTTCCAATTTCATTTTCTATTACATTATTACGATCTCTTCCAGGTCTTGTGTAATTTCCAGACTGCACTCTGGCTCCAAGCAGCTTCGTATCACGCAGACCATTTTGGCCAGTCACAGAGGCTTTCAAAAGCTCACCTGCTCTTCCTTGGTGTATATGCTTCCCCAGAGCTGCCAAGGATGAGGTGGAGGCTGGCAGTTGAGAAATGCTGCACAAGGGCCATGTGCCCCTCGGCCTTTCCTCCACGGGTAATCCTAACATTTGGCCGCTGGCTTTAGCCAAGAGCCTCGTCCAAGAACATCATGAGCTCAATCCCTGCTGGCTCATTCTGGGACCGATCCCCCAGGATCCTCCTGGGGCTGCAGTGGGGAAGGGCGTACTTCCTGACACCCTGGACCTCCCCTGTTCCCAGTCGGGAGGATGAACGAGGGAGGAGGAAGAGAGTTTGGCTTCAAGCCACCGTGGGTTTGTATCCCAGGTCTAGTCCATGCTGTCTGGACAGCATGGGAGTTAAACTGCTCAGAGCCTCAGTTTCCTCAGATATAAAATGGGAGCGCCTCTGGCTCTGATGTGTGTATTTGGTGCCAGGCAGGCAGGGCCCCGGCAGTGACAGCCTCACTTGGACAACCAGACAGCAACCACGTTGTGGAGTTAGCTAAGTGCAGGTGCGGGGAGATGGTCTGGGGCCTCTGGGTGGCCCAAGCGCCCCCCAAAGGCCAGCCTGCCCTCCCCCTGCGTGCTCCCTGTTTGGAGTGGGGACAGGAGCACAGACCAGCCACATGCAAAGGAACAAAACTCACCACGGAGTGTGTGCGCCTTTTTATTTGGTCTTTATTTAAATGTGTTTTGAAATAGTTTATTAAATAGGACCTTCTCAAAGTTCAATTCTCACAATATTTACAGCGAATTTTGTGCAAACATATTTTGACTGTGAGCGTCTTGCTCCCCTCTTCCCCAGTAATAATTTACAAATTTGTATCACACAAAACCCCAGCTACTTCATTCATTGCCTCTTAGCTCCAGTTGTCTATTTGACGGGTACTGAACTAGAATAAGGACTTGCTAGCGAGGAACTAATTCAAGCCCAGAGGAAAAAAAATGTTTGATTTATCAAAAAAGAATTATAACAGGGCCTTGCTTTCCAAATGGAAACACGTGTCCTAAGATGTTGTGGAACAGTGTTAGCAACCAAATCAACTTCCAGTGGTTACTGAGCCTTCTCTTTTTTTTAACATTTACAGTCTTCTCTTTTAATCAAATAAGCAAAACCAGAAAAGTCACATTCTAAGAGACTCTGGACTGTCAGGAAATGTTATAAAAATAATCTAATTTCAGTGACGAAAGAATGAAGGTCATCAGTGGGCTGCAGGCTGACCCTCCACACTGGCGTCGGCCAGAGCTGCTACTAGGGATCCCGCGGGTCCCACTCCATCTGCCTTGGGAGTCCACGCTGGCCCTGCCGAGAGGCGGGGAAGCCTGCCAGCTAATTCTCCAGATACAAAATCTACAGAGGGCACTGATCCTGGAGAAGGACCCCTGGAGAGTCATCCTTCCCTTTCTGGTGGAGAAAGACCTGGCTGAAGAACACGGCGCACAGTATGGTACAAAGTAAGGGTCCTTACGGAAGGCCACAATGCACGATTTGGAAACAGAATTATGAAAAAATACAGATTAATCATTATACCCCTAATGTCTTGTAAATACAGCTTTAAAATTTCATTTTATGTACTTGATGTCTGAGAACAAACCATAACCTTTTTTGTTGTTTTTGGTCCAATACCTTTTTTAAAGAACACAAATTAAGTCCTTAATCATACTAGTACGCAAGAGAATACTTGAGACCACATTTTTGTAGGTTTTCTACCTTTTCGCTGAAAGCTTTGATGGGAAATTAGAGTGGCAGCTAATTAGAAAATAAACTGAAAAGATAACTTTTAGTCCTTTGAGAATTTTTTCACACATTTAATCATTTGCCCTTCCAACGGCAGTGTTCCCTTATTTATAAAAGCGGGCTAGCCCTCTGGACCCATGGTTTTGTACACGTGAGGCATCCCAATGTAATGATTCCTATTCTAAAACACACTTTCACCACAAAAGAATTTTCCCATAGTGACAATTAGGAATGAAATATTCCAAACATTCCCGAATGCTCCAGGAGTGAGAGTGAAACAGCAGTGCCTACTGCTAAAGCTGTGGTCCTTCACCATCTGTTCCAAGTTCTCAAGTGAGCAGGTCATACCCGTGGGTCCCCTATGTCCCTGTGACCCCTGCTGACCCATCCTACTTTGGCCGAGCTGGTTCCCAGCTACCCTGGCTGCAGGCTGCAGGGGGTGTGCCAGGAGTGCGGTGCGCCAGGAGTGGGGCGCTGAGGAGAGCCGCTGGGACCTGGGACGGAGCTTGGGACAGTGAGCAGAGAGAGGGCTGCGCTTCCCTAGGAAGTTAGCTACGGTTAAAAGGGGCAGGGAACAAGGATGTGTGACAACTGAAAACATGGACCTTATTTCGTCAGAGCTTTCAGCGCCGTGAGAAATCCATATGTCCGAGTGAAGACGGGTGGAATAGAGTTTTGCACCTCTTGCCCTCACCCCCAGTTCTCCTCAGAGAACTTGACTTTGAGGGCTCAGTGACGCCCGTCATTTGGGCTTCGACTCGGTGGCCTGTGGTGACTGACCCAGGGCTCGGGCCTCCAAGCCCACGGCCCTGCTGCTTTTTGTCAACAAAGGGTTAAAACTGTTTTTATCAGTGTCTAATGCAGTGGCTCTGACTTCACATAAATCATCACAGACTTGATTCAAATGAATACGTCATTCTAGGTTAATCATTTCTCATTCAAATGTTTATGTTCCATCTACCCTGACCAATGAGTTGAGAAAATCCAGGCACCTCCTCCAAAGCCTTCCCAAGAACAATTACTTTTTGAAATGACACTTTCTGTACAAACTGAGCAAATGAGCCGGTGACTGTGGGGAGGGTGGCTGAGACGGTCAAGGGGTGGTTTTCTTCAAGTCCCGGATCTGTTTAATCAGGTAGTTCTTCTCATCGCTGAACTGCTCATCGTCTGTCCTTTCCTTTTGGAAGCTGCTCAGAAACTCAATGAGTTTGGGTTGATTTTTTAGCAGAATCTCCACAATAGGCTGTGTTTTGTGAGGACTGGCCACGAACACCTGAAACGTATAAAGAAACCAACACATCAGACAGGAAACACACATCAGGGACAACATAGACCCGACTCGGGGTCCCCGTGCTACCTGTGTTGGTAAAATACAGGAGCCCCAGAGCATGCTTCCCTGTTGAGGGAAATCTGTAATTTGCCATCCAGAGCCGTGTTCTGGAGAGCTAGCCGGGCGCTCATCAGAGCTGTCTGGGAACAGTTTTTACTTTTACTTTGTTTTGATTTTAAATGTCTTAAATGTTTATATGTTCTTAACGATATAATCTTTCCAAGAGAAAAGAACATAACAGACACCAATATACTCACCAACAACTTGAGCAGATTTTGCCATTTTACTTCAAATCTCTTTTTAAAGGAATAAAACAATACAAATAGATGCAGACTCTCACTTTCCATCTGTCCCCCACCCCCTTGAGCAGTGTGCTTCCATCCCCAAGCATGCTTTTATCATTTTCCTCCTACGACATATATATGTAATAAATATAAATGTAGTATTTACATGTGCTTTTTAAAATAATTTGGTGTGTGAACAAGAAATATATTCATCTGGCTAAAAAATTCAAAAAAGACAAAGGTGAAAAGTTCCCCTCTCACCTTCCCTCCCTGGAGGTCACCAATGACATTCTTTCCCTATGTATGTGGAGATTTAAAATCTGTAATTTCTGGGAGGAGTTAAGATGGCGGAGGAGTAGGAGACCCCTTTTTCAGCCAGTCCCCTGAGTCGAGTTGAATAGGTACCAGACCAGCGTGAACATCCACAGAATCAGCCTGAGACGCAGGAAGATACATCTGGATCTCTACAAATGAACATCTCCAGCGCTGAGTATTGAGGTATGAAGTGGGGAGCTGTGAAACCGCACACAGATATAGGAAGATAAACGGAAGAGGGAGGGAGCCGCCATGTCTGGGCACTGGGAAGAGGTAGCCACCTGCACAGGTGGAGCGGGCGGACCGCGGACCCGCACCCTTGAGACAGCAGACTGAGACCGTGAGCCGGGAGCGCGCACCACCAAGCATCTCACGGAACTCAGGAACTCCGGTGTGCTCACTGGATCCAGACTGAGACCGGGAGCTCCGGGAGCAGGCGCAGGGCGGCTGGCAGCTGGCGGCTGGCAGGCCACCTGCACGGGGGAGCGGGCGGACTCACAGACGGCACCCGCGAGACAGCAGACTGAGACCGGGAGCTCCGGGAGTGCACGCGGGGCGGCTAGTGGCTGGCGGTGTTAGAAACACAAAGGACAGAGATGCACCGGCCCGGGAAGTGAG
Source organism: Ailuropoda melanoleuca (assembly GCF_002007445.2). NCBI lineage: Eukaryota > Metazoa > Chordata > Mammalia > Carnivora > Ursidae > Ailuropoda > Ailuropoda melanoleuca. The sequence continues at coordinate 82,974,805 of NC_048224.1, read as the reverse complement.
GGCTGGGACGCCGGGTGTGGGGCGCACACCCCAGGACGCTGCAGGGTTGAGCAGCACCAACAGAAACAGAGTTAAAGTGGCCAGAACATCAGTGGAGAACGGTCCGCGATCCCTCNGGCTGGCGGTTGGCGGGCCACCTGCACGGGGGAGCAGGCGGACTCGCGGACGGCACCCGCGGAAGATAAACGGAAGAGGGAGGGAGCCGCCATGTCTGGGCACTGGGAAGAGGTAGCCACCTGCACAGGTGGAGCGGGCGGACCGCGGACCCGCACCCTTGAGACAGCAGACTGAGACCGTGAGCCGGGAGCGCGCACCACCAAGCATCTCACGGAACTCAGGAACTCCGGTGTGCTCACTGGATCCAGACTGAGACCGGGAGCTCCGGGAGCAGGCGCAGGGCGGCTGGCAGCTGGCGGCTGGCAGGCCACCNGGAGCGCACGCGGGACGGCTGGCGGTTGGCGGGCCACCTGCACGGGGGAGCGGGCGGACTCACAGACGGCACCCGCGAGACAGCAGACTGAGACCGGGAGCTCCGGGAGTGCACGCGGGGCGGCTAGTGGCTGGCGGTGTTAGAAACACAAAGGACAGAGATGCACCGGCCCGGGAAGTGAGGGCTGGGACGCCGGGGGTGGGACGCACAGCCCGGGATGCTGCAGAGTTGAGCAGCACCAACAGAAACAGAGTTATAGTGGCCAGAACATCAGTGGAGAACGATCCGCGATCCCTCTGTTCTGAGACAGAGGCTGAATTTCAGCCGCTGCTGCTCTCTCAGAAGAGGCATAGCAAACCGCCAGGGAAAGCCGCCAGAGAACAAAAGCCCGGAAATACCGGCTCACAGGGTGCCCATCCCCATCCCCCCTCGCAAGGGACACAGAGACTCTACCCAAACAGGGTTTTCTGAGTACCTGCAGGCAGGCCCCTCCCCCAGAAGGCAGGCTGAAAAATCAAGAAGCCCACAACCCGGAGCGCCTGGGTGGCGCAGTCATTGAGCGCCTGTCTTCGGATTAGGGCGTGATCACAACGTTCCGGAAAGGAGTTCCTCATCGGGCTACTCTGCTGGGAGCCTGCTTCTTCCTCTCCCACTCCTCTGCTTGGGTTCCCTTTCTTGCTGACTGTCTCTCTCTCTCTCAAATAAATAAATAAACTCTTTAAGGAAGAAGCCCACATCCCTAAGATCTCTATAAAACAAGGGCGCACGGCCTGGGTCCCAGTCAACACTTGGGCTCTGGACAACCCTGCAATCTCTCTTCATCAGAATGACGAGAAGGAGAAGTCCCCCCCAGCAAAGAAAAGACAATGAGTCTGTGGCCTCTGCCACAGAAATAATAGATATAGATGTAACCAAATTACAGAAATGGAATTCAGCGCAACAATGGTCAAGATGATGTGTAGACTT
>NC_048224.1:82758541-82973271 GCF_002007445.2 Ailuropoda melanoleuca | reverse complement strand
CAGTCAAAACTAGAGGCTCTGACGGCCAGGGTCACCGAGGCAGAGGAACGCGTTAGCGAATTGGAGGATGGGTTAGTAGAAGAAAAAACGAAAATAGAAGCTGGTCTTAAAAAAATCCATGCCCACGAATGTAGCTTACGGGAGATTACTGACTCTATGAAACGATCCAATGTCAGAATCATCGGCATCCCTGAAGGGGTGGAGAAAAACAGAGGTCTAGAAGAGATATTTGAACAAATTGTAGCTGAAAACTTCCCTAATCTAGCAAGGGAAACAAGCATTCGTGTCCAAGAGGCAGAGAGGACCCCATCCAAGCTCAACCAGGACAAACCTACGCCACGGCATGTCATAGTGCAATTCGCAAATATTAGATCCAAGGATACAGTATTGAAAGCGGCCAGGGCAAAGAAATTTCTCACGTACCAAGGCAAAGGTATCAGGATTACGTCAGACCTGTCTACAGAGACCTGGAATGAGAGAAAGGCTTGGGGGGGCATTTTTAAAGCTCTTTCAGAGAAAAACATGCAGCCAAGGATCCTTTATCCAGCAAAGCTGTCATTCAGAATTGATGGAGAAATAAAGACGTTCCAAAATCGCCAATCATTAACCAATTTCGTAACCACGAAACCAGCCCTACAGGAGATATTAAGGGGGGCTCTATAAAGGTAAAAAGGCCCCAAGAGTGATACAGAGCAGCAAGTCACAACCGATACAAAGACTTTAAAGAGAAATGGCATCATTAAAATCATATCTGTCAATAATCTCTATCAATCTAAATGGCTTAAACTCTCCCATAAAACGCCACAGGGTTGCAGATTGGATAAAAAGACATGACCCATCCATTTGCTGTCTACAAGAGACTCATTTTGAACCCAAAGATGCATTCAGACTTAGAGTAAGGGGATGGAGTACCATCTTCCACGCAAATGGACCTCAAAAGAAAGCTGGAGTAGCAATTCTCATATCAGATAGACTGGATTTTAAACTAGAGGCCATAGAGAGAGATACAGAAGGGCACTATATTATTCTTAAAGGAAGTATTCAACAAGTGGATATGACAATTATTAATATATATGCCCCCAACAGGGGAGCAGCAAGATACACAAGCCAACTCTTAACCAAAATAAAGAGACATATAGATAAGAACACAGTAATAGTAGGGGACCTCAACACCCCACTATCAGAAATAGACAGAACACCCTGGCAAAAACTAAGCAAAGAATCAAAGGCTTTGAATGCCATACTCGACGAGTTGGACCTCATAGATATATATAGAACACTACACCCCAGAACCAAAGAATACTCATTCTATTCAAATGCCCATGGAACATTCTCAAGAATAGATCATGCTCTGGGACACAAAACAGGTCTCAGCCAATACCAAAAGATTGAAATTATCCCCTGCATATTCTCAGACCACAACGCTCTGAAATTGGAACTCAACCACAAGGAAAAACCTGGAAGAAACTCAAACACTTGGAGGCTAAGAACCATCCTGCTCAAGAATGACTCGATAAACCAGGAAATCAAAAAACAAATTAAACAATTTATGGAGACCAACGAGAATGAATACACAACGGTCCAAAACCTATGGGATACTGCAAAGGCAGTCCTAAGGGGGAAATACATAGCCATCCAAGCCTCACTCAAAAGAATAGAAAAATCTAAAATGCAGTTTCTATATTCTCACCTCAAGAAACTGGAACAGCAACAGAGGGACAGGCCTAACCCACTGACAAGGAAGGAGTTGACCAAGATTAGAGCAGAAATCAATGAATTAGAGACCAGAACCACAGTAGAGCAGATCAACAGGACTAGAAGCTGGTTCTTTGAGAGAATCCATAAAATTGATAGACCACTGGCAAAACTTGTCCAAAAACAAAGAGAAAGGACTGAGATTATTAAAATTATGACTGAAAAGGGAGAGGTCACGACCAGCACCATTGAAATTGCAAGGATTATTAGAAACTTTTATCAACAGCTATATGCCAAAAAACTAAACAATCTGGAAGAGATGGAGGCCTTCCTGGAAACCTATAAACTACCAAGACTGAAACAGGAAGAAATAGATTTCTTAAATAGGCCAATTAACTATGAAGAAATTGAGTCAGTGATAAACAACCTTCCAAATAATAAAACTCCAGGCCCAGACGGTTTTCCTGGGGAATTCTACCAAACATTCAAAGAAGAAATAATACCTATTCTCCTAAAGCTATTTCAAAAAATAGAAACAGAAGGAAAGCTACCAAACTCATTCTATGAGGCTAATATTACCTTGATCCCCAAACCAGGCAAAGACCCCCTCAAAAAGGAGAATTACAGACCGATTTCTCTAATGAATATGGATGCCAAAATCCTCAACAAGATCCTTGCTAATAGAATCCAACAGTACATTAAAAGGATTATCCATCATGACCAAGTGGGATTCATACCTGGGATGCAAGCATGGTTCAACACTCGCAAATCAATCAATGTGATACATCATATCAACAAGAAAAGACTCAAGAACCATATGATCCTCTCAATTGATGCAGAAAAAGCATTTGACAAAATACAGCATCCTTTCCTGATTAAAACCCTTCAGAGTGTAGGAATAGAGGGTACATTTCTCAATCTCATAAAAGCCATCTATGAAAAGCCTACTGCAAGCATTATTCTCAATGGGGAAAAGCTGGAAGCCTTTCCCTTAAGATCAGGAACACGACAAGGATGCCCACTCTCGCCACTATTATTCAACATAGTACTAGAAGTCCTTGCAACAGCAATCAGAAGACAAAAAGGGATCAAAGGTATCCAAATCGGCAAAGAAGAAGTCAAACTGTCTCTCTTTGCAGATGACATGATACTCTATATGGAAAACCCAAAGGAATCCACTCCCAAACTATTAGAAGTTATAGAACAATTCAGTAAGGTGGCAGGATACAAAATCAATGCCCAGAAATCAGTTGCATTTCTATACACGAATAACGAGACTGAAGAAAGAGAAATTAGGGAATCCATCCCATTTACAATAACACCAAAAACCATGCGTTACCTTGGAATTAACTTAACCAGAGACGTAAAGGACCTATATGCTAGAAACTATAGATCACTTTTGAAAGATATTGAGGAAGACATAAAAAGATGGAAAAATATTCCATGCTCATGGATTGGAAGAATTAACATAGTTAAAATGTCCATACTACCCAGAGCAATCTACACTTTCAATGCTATCCCGATCAAAATACCGAGGACATTTTTCAAAGAACTGGAACAAATAGTCCTTAAATTTGTATGGAACCAGAAAAGGCCCCGAATCTCCAAGGAACTGTTGAAAAGGAAAAACAAAGCTGGGGGCATCACAATGCCGGATTTCGAGCTGTACTACAAAGCTGTGATCACAAAGACAGCATGGTACTGGCACAAAAACAGACACATCGACCAATGGAACAGAATAGAGAACCCAGAAATGGACCCTCGGCTCTTTGGGCAACTAATCTTTGATAAAGCAGGAAAAAACATCCGGTGGAAAAAAGACAGTCTCTTCAATAAATGGTGCTGGGAAAATTGGACAGCTACATGCAAAAGAATGAAACTTGACCACTCTCTCACACCATACACAAAAATAAACTCCAAATGGATGAAAGACCTCAATGTGAGACAGGAATCCATCAAAATTCTAGAGGAGAACATAGGCAACAACTTCTATGACATCGGCCAGAGCAACCTTTTTCACGACACATCTCCAAAGGCAAGAGAAATAAAAGATAAAATGAACTTATGGGACTTTATCAGGATAAAGAGCTTCTGCACAGCCAAGGAAACAGTCAAAAAAACTAAGAGACAGCCCACGGAATGGGAGAATATATTTGCAAAGGACACCACAGATAAAGGACTGGTATCCAAGATCTACAAAGAACTTCTCAAACTCAATACACGAGAAACAAATAAACAAATCATAAAATGGGCAGAAGATATGAACAGACACTTTTCCAATGAAGACATACAAATGGCTAACAGACACATGAAAAAATGTTCAAAATCATTAGCCATCAGGGAAATTCAAATCAAAACCACACTGAGATACCACCTTACGCCAGTTAGAATGGCAAAGATAGACAAGGCAAGAAACAACAATTGTTGGAGAGGATGTGGAGAAAGGGGATCCCTCCTACATTGTTGGTGGGAATGCAAGTTGGTACAGCCACTCTGGAAAACAGTGTGGAGGTCCCTTAAAAAGTTAAAAATTGAACTACCCTATGACCCAGCCATTGCACTACTGGGTGTTTACCCCAAAGATACAGACGTAGTAAAGAGAAGGGCCATATGCACCCCAATGTTCATAGCTGCATTGTCCACAATAGCCAAATCATGGAAGGAGCCGAGATGCCCTTCAACAGATGACTGGATTAAGAAGCTGGTCCATATATACAATGGAATATTACTCAGCTATCAGAAAGAACAAATTCTCAACATTTGCTGCAACATGGACAGCAATGGAGGAGATAATGCTAAGTGAAATAAGTCAAGCAGAGAAAGACAACTATCGTATGATTTCTCTCATCTATGGAACATAAGAACTAGGATGATCGGTAGGGGAAGAAAGGGATAAAGAAAGGGGGGGTAATCAGAAGGGGGAATGAAACATGAGAGACTATGGACTATGAGAAACAAACTGGGGGCCTCAGAGGGGAGGGGGGTGGGGGAATGGGATAGACCGGTGATAGGTAGTAAGGAGGGCACGTATTGCATGGTGCACTGGGTGTTATACGCAACTAATGAATCGTCGAGCTTTACATCGGAAGCCGGGGATGTACTGTATGGTGACTAACATAATATAATAAAAAATCATTAAAAAAATAAATAAATAAAATAAAATCTATAATTTCCCAGGCTCCACCTCCCAGAGATTTCAACTCAGCAGATCTGGGGTGGAGGTGTAGCATTCTGTATTTTTATAAAGTTCCACAAAGATTCTTACGTGCACTCCTGTTGAAACCACAGTCCTAGACTAGTGACTCAGCTGTACTATAAAAGACAACAATGACCATAATAATAGGACACAATAGATCAAAACTATAATACTGACTGGTGTAATATTTCTCAATGGACATACTTCTAAGTTAGACGGTACATATATGACGACATGAGAATACCCGTTAAAGTATGTGACTCCTATACAGCTTCATGGTTTCATGTTTTGGGTGCCTCACTCCTCTGAAGGGCTGGGTGCTTTACCACCAGACGCCCTGCCTGGTCCCATACTTCCAACAGTGCATCCTCTAAACACACTATGGACAAGGATCAGTTATGGGGATAAGTGGAGGCTACAATGGTGAGCCCTCAAGGTTTCTCCAGCCCAGCAATCATGAAGAAAGAAAAAAATACACAAAGATGTTAAGGCCCTATGAGAGGGGAAGGAAAGGTTGTGGAGGTTCAAAGGAGGTGAACATAACATTAGATTTCTGGGTTTATCGTGTAACATGCAAGCTAGTCCATGAATCAGATTTTTCTATTTCTTCTTGAATCAGTTTGGTAGTTTGTAAGTTCCTAGGGATTTGTCCATTTCATTTACGCTATCTAATTTGTTGGTTAGATTACACTACAATTATTCATAGTGTTCTCTTAATGATTTTTTTAAAATTTCTATAAGGGGATTGAATTGGTAATCAAAAACCTCCCAACAAAGAAAAGCCCAGGACCAAATGACTTCACTGGTAAATTCTACAAACTTTTAAGGAAGAATTAACACCAGTCTATTTCAAATTCTTCCCAAAAAATAGAAGAGAAGGGAACACTTCTTAATTCACTCTATGAGGCCGGCCTTACCCTGATGCCAAAGCCAGACAAAGGTATCACAAGGAAACTACAGAACAGTATCCTTTATGAATAAAGATGTAAAACTCCTCCATAAGATACAAGCAACCTGAGTCTAGCATCATATTAGAAGAATTACATGCCATCAACAAGTGGAATTTATGCTAGAAATATAAAGGAGGTTCAACATAATAAAATCAAGCAATGTAATAAACCACATGTATGGGGTTGAACTGTGTCCCCTCAAAATATGAATGCTTAAGTCCTAACCCTCGGTACTTATAAATGTGACCTCATTACAGACATAATCAAATCCAGATGAGGTCATACTGGATTAGGGTGGGTCCTAATCCTATGATCAGTATCCTTATAAGAAGAAGAAAATTAGGACAAAGACACATGGGGATCCACAGAGGAAGATACCATGTCAAGATGAAGACAGACATTGCAGTTAGGCATCTATAAGCTAAGGAATGCCAAGGATCGCTGGCAATCACGGGAAGCTAGGAGACAAGCACAGAACAGATTATCCGGTGAATCTCTGCAAAAGGACCCACCCCTGCTGACACCTCAATCTTGGATTTCTAGTCTCCAGAGCTGTGAGACAATACGCTGCTGTTGTCTTAAGCCATTCCGTCTATGGCACTTAGTTATGGCAGCTCCAGGCTACTAATACACCACATTAATACACTGAAGAAAAGCCACATAATCACTTCAATTGAAGCAGAAAAAGTATTTGACAAGAGAATGAAGTTGAGCCCCTACCTCACACTGTGAACAAAAATTAACTCAAAATCAATCAAAGACCTTAATATAAGAGCTAATAAAACTTTTTAAGGAAAATATAGGGATCTTCATGACATTGGATTTGGCATAAGGTTTCTGAGCTATGACACCAAAAGCATGAGCAACAAAAGAAAAAACAGATAAACTGAACAACAAAATGTAAAACTTTTGTGTATCAAAGGACATTATCAAGAGAGTGAAAAGATAACACACAGCATGGGAGAAAATACTTGTGCATAATATGTATGATCAATGTCTAGTATCCAGAATATATAAAGACCCCTTACAATTCAACAACAAAAAAACAAGGCTTTTTTTAAAGGGGCAAAGGACTCGAACAGACATTTCTCCAGAGAAGATATATAAATGGCCAATAAGTACATGAAAAAATGCTCAACATCATTAGTCATTGGGGGAATGCAAATCAAAGCCACACTGGAGTATCACTTCACACGCACTAAGACAGCTACAATAAAAACCCTAAAAACAACATGTGTTGGTAAGAAGGGGAGAAACTGGAACCCTGTACAGTGCTGGCAGGAATGTAAAATGGTGCGCTCCCTGTGGTAAACAGTTTGGCAGCACCTCCATAAGTTACACACTTAATTATTGTAAGGCTGAAAATTCCATTCTGAAGTATGTATCAAAGGAACTGAAAAACTCTGTTCAAATAAGAACTTGTACACGGATGTTCCTAGCAGCACTGTTCACAATAGCCAAAAGTCCATCAACTGACAAATTGTGGCATAACCGTGCAATGGAATTCTATTCAGCCATAAAACTGAATGAAATACTGATCGTACTACAACGCGGACGAACATTAAAAACATGGTAATGAAAGAAAGCAGACTCAAAAGGCCATACAGTATAATTCTATTTATGTGAAATTTCCAGAAGAGGCAAATCCATTGAGACCAAAAGGCAGATTAGGAGATGCCAAGGGCTATGGCTGTGGGGAAATGAGGAGTAACTGCCTAGTGGGAACAGGGTTTCCTTTTGGGGTGAGGAAAATGTTCCAGAACTAGATAATGATGACAGTCACGCAACACTGTAAAAATGCTAAATGCCACTGAACTGTACTCTTTAAATTGGTTAGAATGGCGAGGTTTAGGTTACTAAAATAAAGTAAAATTGTTACTTATATATATTTTAAAAAGGACCGCTGAGTGGTTTACATTGTGACATAGAATGCCTGACCTTTATATCATAGCCATTACTAGTATGTCAGAAAATCACACGCTGAAGCCAAGGACGTGGTTCCTGTGGTTACCATTTGTTTACAAGGGAGCTGCTGTCACGTTTTAGGTAGAACTTGTCTGGCATTTTGCGGTAACTCCATAAATAACTCATAACAGTTTTGCTTTCTAAAAAAAAATTAAATATATTGGACAAATGAAGCTTCTCTGTTTCCATCCAAAATAAATGTGAAATGTAGAAGAGTTTGCGGTCAGGCATCACTGGACTAACTACACTGAATCCCCACACGGTACACCTAAAAAATGTTACATTTGTTTTCCCTATTGTAATTCTTTATGGCTCCTGAACGCTGCTGCCTCTGAAGGGAGCTGCTGATTCGAGGCGGCCGAGTCACCAGTGCACGATTCCCTCCAGGGTGGGGGGCCCGACAGTCCCAGTGAAGGCTGGAGGTGAATCAGCACTGGAAGGAACGTACTAAATCACGGTACAGTGAACCAAATCTTCTGAATATTATGTCCAGTATAGGGAGTTTCTTGGTTCTCTCTCTGCTGGACCCATTTTTTTTTTTTTAATGCTATTTTCAAATCATCCCCAAACAAGTTAAACAAACGGTGCCAGCTGTGGCTTCTCTTTTTACAGTGTGGTCTTATTGGCTGTATCCCTTAATTTACACATATTTCAGAAAAGTGATTTATGGAGTTCTCAAGCATGGTTAGAGAAAGGCAAATATCATGACCACAACTCAAATATTTTTAACTTAGAAAACTAAGAATACTTTTGCTGTTTTAAACCTGAATGCTTTTTATGAAGGATAAAAAAAACGTACACACACCTTCCTTCATTTCATTCAAATTCCATTTTGTCAAGAGGGACTTGCACTAGACAAGGCATTGGAAGGCTCATTTTCTGCTTTGCATGCTGCAAGCCTAGAATGCTTTGTATGTGGATTTGAAACTGGGGCTCCCCGGACAGTTACATGGAAGTAACTCAAAGCAAAATTTCATTCCACTGAAGTATAAAATAAGGCCCTTTCATTCTAAAGGCTCACCCTCTCAAATGAACACAGACTTGAGCAATGTTGTGTTTAGAATATTCTGACACAATTCTGGCTAGTAATGATCGGAGATAGTAATTTTTTTCCAGTTTAAGAAAGGACCGGATCCCTGCCTCTGCAAGCTGGCTGATGTCTGTGAGCGCCAATGAGCCCACGACTGGACAAGACCGAGCCCTGCCACCTCGGCAGGGAGGGACAAAAACCCTGGGAAGGAAGTGAGAATGGAGGAGGAGAGCGGGGGGGAGTTCAGGGTGCTCTAAACATCTCCAGGATCTCCTGAGAGCCTCCTCCTCACTGCCCCCATCCTTAGCATCACCCTGATTAGGAAAGTGACACGTGGAAAACTAGGAAAACAGAGAAAAAAGAGACACAAAGAAGAAAAAAAAAATCTCTTAAATAATTCCTCCACCCAAAGATAACCACTGCGAATATCTGGTGTATAACCTTTTCTATGCATTTTTTTCTGTGCATATAGCTACACGTAAATATATTTTAGACAAAACTGGGCTTGCCTTCTGTACATGGTTTGTGAGCTGTTTTTGCATGTAATATGTTTTTAATATTTACAGCTCTTCTTACATTAAGTGAGCCAATCACCATTTAAAGTATAGTCAGGGCTATAATAATAGACATTTTTGTTCTGACAACTGCTCTGGCAGTTTGGAATCCAAGTCTGTGGGATCTATAAATTACGCACGACTGTGGAAATTACATAGGAAACTATATATTTATTCCAAAATTACATGGAAAAGCCACTTTTTAAAATGTCTTATTCTAAGAGTAGTCACATTTCCTATTATGAATATTACTAGTATTAATTTTTTGTATTTTTTAAACTAGGCAGTGATATCATAAACACTCAGCACCAGGATTATCAAACTGAGCCATGAGTTGTATATTTATATACTTTTCGGTGATGTTGCTGAAGTTGGTCACAAATACCCATTAGAAACCTTTCTATAAACAGAGACTTGATTACTTTATGAATTTTTAAAGAAAGTATTTTAAAAAGTAGCAACGAGAGATGAAGTCTTAATTACAGCTTTTCACTTTTTCTCCTTTGCCACACATGAAATAAGCACAACGGGCACAATGAGTTCAGACGAAGGCACGCTACCCTTGAGCGCTCTGCACTGTTTAGAGGAGCTGATGAAACATTAAGTTGATATAAACACTTTTTTGCTGTACTGTTAACATTTTTAGAAAAATTATTAATATGACATCAGCTCACAGCGGATTCCTAAGTTTATCTGGCTTAATTGTTTTCTCCATCAGTAGACTTAGATTTGGTATGTTGAGACTGGAGTGGTTGGCCTGCTAAAAAAAAAAGGTCCTTAAGGAAGTGGGTAATTGATGGTTAGGCTTTCACCAAATTAATCTGTAATTCTGCATTCTTTTCAGTAAGACCATATGGAAATGATTCTCAGCTAGGGTATTTCTTGTTCTGTATCCTTTTTTTAGGTGATTGTCCAACTGGTCGTTGTATTTTGGAAAGGGTGAGGGTGGAGCTTCTTGTTTTCGTGGAAACAGCGATAGCAGCCAACTGCTAGGATCTGAGTGACGGAGGAGCACACTCGGGAACATTTTGGTCACTGGCCATGTCGGAGTTCCAGCAGTTCTCAGAGGTGAGCCAAAAGGTACAGACCACCCCATCCCTGATATGGTTTGGTGAGAAGTGGCATCATGGCCTTTGCTATGAAGGAAGTAACAGGGAGAGGAAAGGGGGTTCGGCTCATAGCTGATACCTAAGTTCATATCGGGCACATCTCTGGGAAAGCCAGGATCACAGAGACAGAGGTCTCCAGAAGCTAGTATCTTAGAACTAGACTTCTGACTTGAATTTAACTCTTACATTTTACAAGTGAGGAAAGAGATCCAGGTGAATTTGCCCAAAGTCACTGGCGGCAACTAGGCCAGAACGAAGACCCAGGTCTCTTGGCTTCCGTGCAGCACTTTCCCACCACACCATCCTGATTGTCCACAGCAGAAAAAAATGTGAAATGGCATCTCATTCAGTTCCTTGAATTTACCAACAAGCTAATGAATATAACCTGGCAAAGACATTTTTAGCAGCATGTTCCACATTTTCTGTACCTTATGGAAGGTGCTTTTTTGGGGGGGAATCTACCAATACAGAGCTGTGAAAAAAACCTCTAGGACTCAGCTGTTGCTTTTTCTAAATAACAAAATATTGTATTTGGCAAGTGAACAATTCAGTTCATACTTTGGTGGTGGAGACACAGTTAGGGTACAGGGTAGGCCCAGTTCATACACATACAAGTAAACAAGTGGTCAGCTATTTTTAAACGCACCTACTCTGTCCAATGATTAGATGATCCAAATTCTGAGGACGGAAGTAGGTTATTTCTATTTGGCCACCCACTGAATACTTCCATAATACTGTATTTTTGAACAAAATTATATGAAGCTTGTTCTCATCTAGAATGATATATTATAATTCCATGGAGCTGAAGGAAATGACACACGGCCTTCTAGAATTTCTTGGGTCAGAGGGGTCTTGAGAGGGTCTATCATTTCTACTGTGTAGGAATCTTCCAGTGCTACAGCAATCGATTTGTGCTTATTTTTGATGAAATAATTCTGACATAGAGCAGAGTACAACAAAACATCAGACTCATGTTCCCACTATGTGCTCTATCAAAATCTAAAATTTCTGCCATACTCACCTTCAGATTTTGGTCACCTCTTTATGATTCCATCCTCCTCCCTACTCCTCCCCCCTGAGGTGACTGCTATCCTGAATACAGTATTCACCATCCCCATACAGGTTAGTAGACGATAACTGCGTAAGTCTGAATCCATATACAGAGCTGTTCTGCATGTTTTCAAACTTCAAATAAATAACATCTTCCTAACATTTGTTTATTCCACTCAGTGTTTGGGGTTTACCCACACTGATCTATGTAACTCAATTAATTTTAACCCATTACTGTATGCTACTGTACGAATATAACATAATTTATTTTCCCCATCTCCTGTTGAGGCCCATTTGTGTTTTTTCTCATTTTATGCCATTCTAAACAATGTTGTGATGGACATTTTTGTATATGATTCCTTATGCACACGTACAAGAGTGTCTCCAAAAAATTGCTGAGGGGCGCCTGGGTGCTTCTGTCTGTTAAGCACCCGACTCTTGATCTCAGCTCAGGTCTTAATCTCAGGGTCGTGAGTTCAAGCCCTGTGTTGGGCTCCATGCTGGGTGTGGAGCCTACTTAAAAAGAAAAAAAAAAATTGCTGAGAGATGAGATTTTAGGATTGAAGGATATGCATACGTTCAGTTCTTTATTTTACTCAATTGCTCTTCAAAGTGGTTGTACCAACTTACAGTGTATAGACAGCTTCCACTGCCCTCCAGCCTTACCAATGTTTGGTTTGTAACCATTACGAAGAACGTGAAATGATACGTCATTGATATTTCAATGGCCATTTCCAATGTTACTTAGTAAGACGATCATCTTCACCTATTTACTGACCAGTCAGGTTCCCTCATCTGTAAATGACTAACTTGAATCCTTCCCCGTTTCTGTAGAATTCTTTCTCTAGATGACTTGTCAGTTACATGTATCACATTTTATCCCATCTTTTCACTTTGCTTTTTCTGTCTTTTTGAACAGAAGTTCTGAATTTTGATGTAGTTAACTAAATACTTCCTATTATGTTTTGTGGCCATAGCTAATCTTAGGCCATTGTTCTACCACACAAATTTTAGAATCAGTGTGTCACGTTCCAGGAGAAGTCCTGTAGGGATTTTGAACATCACTGAATGGAATTTATAAATTAGTTTGGTATTTGAATTGCTGTAGTGGGTATTTGGACAATAAAGACCTGGTGGCTGAAAGATGGACTAAATTTTTTTCTTTTTTACCTCTGAAAGCAACAATTACATAACTTATAAACTGCCATGTCTCTCCCATTTACAGATTTATAAATTCAATCACTGAACAGACATATAAAGACCCCCAAAAAGCTTGGAACTCTCCTGACTCTTAATTCTACTGCAGATATCTATCCTAAGAAAATAATCCTAAATATGGGGACCAAAAAAAAAAAAAAAACCTAGCTGGAAAAAGAAAATGCTCATTGCAGCATTCCTCGCAGTAGGAAGAAAATGGAAATAACCTAAATATAAAAACCAGAGAAATGTTTAAGTAAACTAGAGTAAACAAACCCAATGATGAACTATGGCAATATAACTCCTGGCTCTAAAACCCATATATAACAACAATGAATTAGTGTTCACTTCTGGCAAAGCATTAAGTGATAAAATTAGGTTATCAATTTGGGGTACCATGTGAATACAGCTGCAGAGAAAACCTTCAAATATGTGCACAGGAAAATAAAATGTACTAAAATCAATACATCAGTTTGGTTAGAAGTAGGGATTACAGATGACTGATTTCTCCTACCCTGCTTAAAATATATATACTGTCTATAGTTACTAGGATTTTGTTACTCTTACATCAAGGAAAAAATATGAGAAACCAGTGTTATGGGAAGCTAGTTTCCATTCATAGCAAAATGCATTTAAAAAAATATTTCTAAACAAGTAATTAGAGTGGGCAGTATCCCAGTACTTCTTCAGCTCTTCATTTAAGGCTCAAAGAAACACTTAAGGGAGAAAGCAAAGCATTCAAATTCCGACACTCGGGAACTGGATTCTGGCTCTATTGCTGATTGTTTTAGTAACTTTTGGGAAACAGTATCCACCTATTTTCTCAGTGGAAAAAATGAAAACACTCAGAGATAGGGATTAGAAACAAACGGGCATTCATTAAAATAACTCTAGAATTTCGACCATGCCACGCAAAACGGAAAGACTGCCTATTTCATTTTCTCTCACGTATAAAGGAGAGTAAACAGCAGGGAGTTGGCCACTGGAAAGGGAAAGACCAATGCCCACGTTGCTTCCTCCATCACACTCTACCTTAAAGACATGGAAGGCTTCAAACTGAATGTTGGGGCTTTTATCTCGAAGGAGGTTCATCATCAGCTTGAGGTTCTCTGGCTTGCTGATGTACTTGGTCATAACGGCAAAGTTGTGTCGGTCCAGGATCAGTTCACCTAGCAGCTACAAAAACAAAAAACAAACCAAAATCAGAGCGATAATCTATCCGAGAGTCATCCGATTCAAAATATATTGCACTTCTCCTTGAAAAACAAATATAAATGTGGTTAGGAATGTTGATGTGAAAAAAAATTGAGAGTCCTTAAGTGCATCTTACATTTAGCACAGGCATGAAAGGAGTTGTTATTATTAAGTTATTTTAAGCTTTTCACACAGTTTTGCTGAAGTCGGTGATTAATGCATTTCTGAATTTTTTTTTAAAGCCAGTCGTTGCCGCAGCTTAAAAAAGCTCTCTCTGTAGCTCTCACCCAGAGCCAGCCAGAAATGAATTTATTATTTTCACCACCCACTTTAGTCTTGCTTCCCAGGACTGCATTGCTTCTTAGGCATTATGGTAGAATAAGAATGACAAAATTGACTCTACAGTTACACCTCCCTTCCCTGAATAAATGTACTCTGGTAGCTTACTGGGAAAATAGGTTATGTCAAGTGAGTCTTACCTTCTCCCTAACTTTTATTACAAAACCAGCTAGAGAGCCAGGGGGGAGGGAATCACTGACCCTGAATCCATATTAAGTTTAATATGTGCAGCAAATTTTTATAAAAGGATAAAGTAAAACATTTTCTGGTGACAAATTAATAGTTCCCCACAAATGCAGCATTATTCCATGTTATGAACTGAATGTCTGTGCCTCCCTTAAGTCTACATGTTGAAATCCTAACCCCAAATGTGAAGGTATTAGGAGGCGGGACCTCTGGGAAGCTAGGATTGCAGGAATAGGACAGGCACTCTTATCAAAGAAACCCCAGAGAGCTCTCTCACTGTTGGCACCTTGATCTTGGACTGCCCAGCCTCTGAAACTATGAGAAATAAATGTCGCTTAAGCCACCAGTCTGTGGCATTTTTGTTACAGCAGCACGAACAGACTAAGACACTTCAAAACAAACTAAAAATACCCAAAGTGAGAATAGCTGAAGACCCTCTAGCAGCACAGCTGACCGTTGTCTCCCTCATAAGCTTTTATTCTCAAATAGGGGTAGCAATTCCTAAAACTTCAGCAACCAGGCAGCTGAAATGTACCCTTCACATAGTTTTATATATGATCTACTTATTTTCGAATTCTCCTATTCACCAGACTTTTTCTGGATGCCTTAGGATAGAAATCCATTGTACAGATGGTTACAGAAATCCTGGATGGGAGGAGAAAGCACACGGAGCCATGGGCTGGCTGTCTATCACAATACAGTCTAACAACAGAAACCCAGAAGTGTGTATGTAGTGGCGTGTGTGTGTGTGTGTGTGTGTGAGAGAGAGAGGCTGTGTCTGGATGCCAGTAAACAACCACCTTGCCTTTGATGCATCTTTTGTCTATTTAACAAATAAGAAGTACATACCTTCAAGTTATGTTATTGCACAAAAATAACGTTTGTTAAACATAAAACATGATGACCACTGTTGGATGTTAGCTGGTTAGTCTCAAACATGGGACAGTAGTCATGTAAACTATTCATCTTCATTTTCCTTAATCTCTCTGCAGCATCTAAAGCTACTGAACACTCTTCTGGAAACTTCTTTGCTCTTGGTTTCAGGGCCACTGCATTCTTTTGGTTTCTAATCTCTTGCAGTTTGTTCCTTGCTCGTGTGTTTACTGTTCCCCTTCCTTCTGCTCTACAATGTAGGAATTTTCCAAGTGGTATACGTGAATCTCTGATCTTTTTTCTCTCTCCAGTCTCATCTATGCCCATGGCTTCAACTGTAACATCTAGGAAGATGTCTCCCAAACCTGCATTTGGAGTCTCAGTTTCTTTCCTGAGCTCTATACCAATGTTTCTAACTGCCTGCCCAGTGGCCCCAGTGGACCACTTTGCTGGCCAGTCACACTTGGCATCTCTGAAACCAGTTCCTCTTCCTCTTTGTTAGTGACACCATGGCCAGCCAGGCTCCTCGGGAAGAGCTGAAATCTTCCTTGGCTCCTTCTTTCCCTTGCCACTCGCATCAAATCTACATCCAAAGTCTGCCAATTTTCTGTTTGTAAATAAATATATCCAACATTCTTCGTTCCACTTTTACTGCCAATATCCTCTTTCCAACCCTCACTACGTCTCACCTGGCTCCTGTGGCAGCACGCAGAATGGTCCCCTCTTCAGGCTAGACCCAATCCAATCCATCCTGCACATTGTGCCAAACACACCTTCCTACCGATCAGCCCTATTCATGCTACTAATTCCACTGAGAGAGTGCATGAATAAACAAACGAATCCCTGGATGCCTATGGATTTGGGGGAAAAATTTTAACTCCTTAGGATGGCATTCAAAGGCCTCTGTGCTCTGGAGTCGCTTCTGCTTCCTTCCCTTGGGGCCCCACTTACTCCTGATTGTTTTGCCTCTGCGGCTTCACTCTCCTCGTTGCCAGTGTTTCCCCAGCTTTATTCAGACATAATGGACAAAACTGCCTATATATGAAGTGCACATCACGATGATCTGAAATATATTTACACTGTGAAACATTTACCACGACGAAGTTAATTAACACATCCATCACCTCACAGTTACCCTTTGCTTTGGTGTGTGGTAAGAGTGCGTAAGATCTACTCTCAGCAAATTCCAAGTACTCAGCACGGAATTGTTCACTACAGTCACCAGGCCGTACATCGGATCCTCAGGACTTCGTCTTCTCAAAACTGAAAGTATGTAGCCATTGACCGACACCTCCCATCCCCCCGCCTCCCAGCCCCTGAGAACCACCATTCCACCTGCTGCTCTGGCCTCTCTTTCTCCCCAGCTGTACTCACTCTGCCTTGCAGTACAGGCTTTCTTGCCTTTTTAGAACATAAGCTCCATGTGGGTATGTCTCAAATCTTGTTTGTGTTTGTACCCTTCCCAACTTAACTGTGTGATCTGTGTGGATGCTGCTGGGGACATTAAGTCCACAAAATGCAGAAAAGAAAGAAAGCAGTTCAATTATTCAATAAGCAGATCCACAGCACAACATAATAGGTCATCTGTGGAAAAGACATGAGGAAGACAGATAAAATCCCACCTGATTTATATGGCCATGCAGCTACGGTCCATTGCATACATGTCTTCTCAAGATGAAAGGTAACCCATTCCCTGTAATAGGACTTGACCGTGCCTTCCGCTATGCACTCTTCACAGTTCACTTTGAACCCACCTGGCCACTAAGGGAGCCGCTTGTTTTAGCTAATTGCCTTTATTCAGCTAATAAAGAGAATAATAAAACTCTTAGGTCTCTGACAAGCAAATGGTTACAGCTTGGAGAGAAGCACCAAGGTTAATTTCCCCAATGACAGGGAGACAGGGTGCTATTTTCCAACGTGTTTACATGGCAGCAGGATGGCTTCCAGACTCTCAAAAAAACCAACCACTTTGGGTTGTAAAGCTGACAAGATATCTATATATAGATGATACACTCAAGAGATTCATGGGCATATATAGATGTAGATATGCTTCATTACAGATACATATCTGTATCTAATCTACAGATTCTATATGATATAAAGATATATTTATGTAAAACATATATAAAAATCAAATATAATACATATCACATATATACGAATACATATAGTACACACATACACATCTCAAAAGGTCTTTCAACAATAAAGAAATTTCATTAAAAAAATTTTGCCCTTAAAATCTGCACACACACACACTCAAGAATTTGTTGAAGGGACGTTTGTAGGTTAAAGTCAGATTACATCACTTTAATTTTTATTACATGGGGATGCCTACATATAAATTTTATACAATCTATCCTCTGCTAATATAATTTCACTACTTTTCTGAAACAATCAATTTGTGTTAAATCATTTGACCAACAATGACTCCGTTAGCCATGAAATATTAATCTATTTTAGTTAATACTGACAATGACAAAATGCTGTACTTCATCATAATACAAAGCATTTAACACAACAAAATGGGTAAAAATTGTTTTTAGTTCTCTATATTAGATTTTATAGGCTTCAATATTACAGAGTAAAGCCAAGCACAGCAGTAGAAATATTGAGTTTTTTTTAAACTTAGTGCTTTAATGAAATTGACCGAGCCAAAAACAACCCCCAAAATTCCACCAAGCTTCTTTTGAATTATAATCTTTCTTGCTAGTAATTAAATGGCTCTGAAGAAGATAAGAAATAAATTCCTAAGCTCTGTCATGTGAGGGGAAAGAATTTCTCTGTTAATTATTTTTTATTGACACCAGGAATCTAAACACCCCAAGGTAGTTCAGGAAAATTCAGAACATGGCTTACCAAAAGACAGCTGGCAGCAAGTACTCTGGAGTCAGAAAATAGCCTAGCTTTAAGACAGTTTATCACTTACAGAATACTCTAAGTGTGCTCTTATAATAATCGAAACTTTCTTATTTTCTAAAATGATGAAACATCTATGTACAAAATATTACAGAGAACTCGGAGATATAAACATGGCTGTGTCAAAACAGAACCTATTTGCTACCACAGATAGTTCTCAAAAGGAAAAACCAGCAGTGCACCAGCAGAGCTCTCCAAAACAACGTTTTCTATTAAAGACACGAATATACAGCTCTCTCGAATACAGTGAAATAAGACGATTTTAATAATGTCTCTGCTGTTATCTAGCATTCAAAAAAGCCAAATCTTTAGTACTCGGATTAACAATTTCTGCGTTCTTAGATATGCTTTCTCTGTCTTTTACTAGTTTTCTTCAGGGTCCAACCAGTGCTCAGTTTTACCATACTGCAAATAAAATATTTGTGAGACACGGCACTATAAAAGATTTCAGGCAAGAGTAGCAGCCAACGTAGTATGTCTGGGTGAGTTAATNACAACGTTTTCTATTAAAGACACGAATATACAGCTCTCCCGAATACAGTGAAATAAGACGATTTTAATAATGTCTCTGCTGTTATCTAGCATTCAAAAAAGCCAAATCTTTAGTACTCGGATTAACAATTTCTGCGTTCTTAGATATGCTTTCTCTGTCTTTTACTAGTTTTCTTCAGGGTCCAACCAGTGCTCAGTTTTACCATACTGCAAATAAAATATTTGTGAGACACGGCACTATAAAAGATTTCAGGCAAGAGTAGCAGCCAACGTAGTATGTCTGGGTGAGTTAATAAAGAACAGGAAAAAGGCCTTCTGAGTGGGCTGGGGCATCTGTAAGCAAGGAGGAAGCAAGTGGGAAAGGGAGAGTTTCAATGCCACATTTGGACTCGGTTGCTTCTTGCTGAGCCCCTGGGAACAGTGCAGAGGTGTCTGGCCACAGAGCCATGGGAAAGGGGGGCTGGAGAGTGGAGAGCCAGGTGGCAGCAGACAGCAGTGAAGCATGAACCTTCTCGCTCCCCTTTGCTATCCACCTAATTTCTATTACATATTGTACCCATCACACGTGCACTGAACGAATGGGCTTCTATTTTCAAATCCAAATGCATCCTGCCAGGGAGCAGGACAAGGTGGGGCTGACAACATCTTGGGAACAGAATGAGGGCAATGGGCACATGGGTAGGAAGGAATGACAGGGTAACACGAAGGACAAAGCAGGAAGGAGGCCCTGAGGGAGATGTTTCGGGGAACAACTGTTAGCTTTATAACTTCACTGAAGGCCTCATAGACAGTCGATTGCAGAAAGATTTCTTTTTTTTTTTTAAAGATTTTATTTATTTATTCGACAGAGATAGAGACAGCCAGTGAGAGAGGGAACACAAGCAGGGGGAGTGGGAGAGGAAGAAGCAGGCTCCTAGAAGGAGCCCGATGTGGGGCTCGATCCCAGAATGCTGGGATCACACCCTGAGCTGAAGGCAGACGCTTAACGACTACGCCACCCAGGCGCCCCCGCAGAAAGATTTCTAGCACTAATTCCTGTCGCTGCTGAAAACAGCACAAGGATAAATTCTAAAGTCTATGACTCTCAGCTTTCTTGATGCCAATTTAGTTCAATCACCTTAGTTCGTGCCAATGTTGCTACTTTGGTTCATGATCTTATAGATTCCCACTAAAAAGAGGAAGGATTTAGAAAACATATGAGAGATTTCTTATACACTGGCTCCTTGGAACATGGTCAGCTCTGTTTACTATTCAATCTCTCCTTCCCTCCAAGGGCAACGATCTCTGGTAATACAGACCAGCTCCCCTGTTTGGGCTGTGCTTGTGGAGCCCTTCACAAATAAGGAATTCTATTCTTTAGGTACGCAGCTGTGGCAACAGGATGCGGCCTTATCTTCAAATGCTTTTAACAAGCTTTCTGGACGTAGGCGAGCACGACACCTTTGTCTAAAGCTTCATCTCATCACTCCCGGCTCCAGCAGCAAGAGCAGAGAACCCAAGGTCTATTTTCTATGTGGATCACCTTGTATGGGTTTGCACGCAAGGGGAAACTCAATAAAGAGTGCTGAATGACTGGCTGAAAATAGCACACTGACCCCCCCAACAATGGGTAATGCTGGCGCAGCAAGGGCACAAATTCAGGGACAGGCAGGTAATGGCTAAGGCAAAATCACAGGTAAAGTGAACTGACAAAACTGTCATACAAAATCCACCTAGTTTATCACTTCAGTTAAAGTGTATTCAATATTAAGAAACAAACACATTGTTCTATGAATGTCATTATCCCAACATGTAAAAATAATACAAGTGATGTTTAGTAAGCCCAAACATCATACAAAGGTACTTGACAAAGCCAGCTGATTATCATCTGCCGATAACATCCTCTGGACTGTCTGAGTGGGATCTGAAGGGTAGAGATGCAGCTTTAACGGAAGTCCCACTCCACAGGAGCAGTCCTACCTCCTCTTGACCAGATGGCTGCTTCCAGGCACTTATTTAGAAAATTAGTTTATTTATTTGAGGTGGTGGGGGGTGGGGAGGGGAGAGGCAGAGGGAGAGAGAGTCCCAAGCAGGACTGTGCTGAGTGTGGAGCCCTATGCGGGGTTTGATCTCAGGACCCTTGGATCACGACCTGAGCCGAACCTGCACCACCCAGGCGCCCCCAGGCACCTTTTCACTGAAGGAGGGAAGGCTACTCACTGACTCTGTGGCCCTACTCTGCTGGGCTGGCTGGGCTGGGGGAGAGCGACCTTGCACAGGCATTCACAGGTGATATCATCTCCAGTAGCAAATGCCACTTGGTAACACACACCCCCCTCTATCACCCCAGCCATCACTTCTTCCTGTCCTCGTGCCCTCCTGAACTGTTCTAAAGTCACCTGAAAGTTATATATTTATCTGTTTGTCTATTGTCTCTTCTCCTCCAACAGGATGTAAGGTCCACTGAGGTGCGACTTCATTTTGTTCTTGGCTGTCACTGTCATGTTAGGAACAGGAGCACATAAATATTTGTTGACCAAATGGAATGCCCTGTTACCCACCACACCACCCCCAATAACTGATCCAACTAAGCTCTTTACAGATAATTGAGAATTGACTTTATTTTCTTTTCCAGCTGGTGATATCATTTTTTAACCTCTTTCCAGAGTCTGTTTCAGTGTAACACTGGCATTTTTAGAAAAGCACAGTTTTGGGTCCATGATCAAGTACTCAAACTTATTAAAGATTATTCAAGATTATTCTTTTAATTCTTAAAGAGTGACTATTTTTGTATTTCAGAATCTTTGCTGGAAATACAATTTGAAGATATGTTAAATGGTGGAGGTATTAAAAATGACCTACAGTAAAACAATAACAAGAATACTCAGAGAATGGAACCCAGCAATGCAATACGGTAAAAAACAAACAAACAAACAAACCAAAAAAACTGGAAAAGTATGTTACAAACCTGGGGTAAGTGCTTCTCAGATGGGGGTAAGCCCTATCACATAACCTTTTCGTCTCTCCTTCTCTGCAAAGTAGCCCACAAAGTCTAGTTTACAGAGAAATGTTTAAGAGAAATAGGGTCATTTTTTCCTATTTCAGATACACTGAAGGAGAACTGCAGGAGACCCTTGCTGATTCTTCCTTATAAACAGTAATTCAGATCTTAATTTCAAGCCAAGAGTGATTTCTTTTCATCTCCAGAAAATATGCCCTGGGTGAGAACTGTGGTTGTATTTAAATCAACTTAAGCTTGATTTTCTTTCTGAGCTGAAATATACTAAATTCTACTTTATCATGTATACATTATTTATATGGTTACTTCCAAAAAGTATTTGAGGCAGGACACTTACATTGTTTTGCTACAAAGTACAGTCATAACATGAAATATATTTTCCAAGTTACAAAAAAAGGGACACCTTAATTTTTCTCTATGTACTTGTCCATTCAGAGCCACCATTTACTAGTAAGATATCAACTGACAGAGACTCTTAACTTAAAGAAATTTGATATTACCTTTAAAGATTGTCTCTTGGTCACATAATTCTCAGACTGAAGCAATTTCTCATAGTCTTCAAAAATCTAATGAAAAGAAAATAAATATTAGAGCGTAAAACCAGCAGTGGTTTCTCTGCATTAGTTTTGCTTGCTCTCTTGCAGCCCAGCTGCTGTGCCTTGCATCCGTCTGTGTGCTTAATAACACTATGCTGATCACACTGTCCACAGGGAATGTTCCCCCATTTCAACATCCTCATTTACACATAAAGACACTGGGGGGTAGAAAGGTCAAGTGATACAACAGATGTACTTGTCCCTTTTAGTTCTGCAAATTAAAAATTGAGTGGAAAAATGGAGTATTTGAGTCCTTTCAATACATTCTTTTGAATAAAACATCTATTAACTCATCTATTGAATGAGTAGCAAAATAACACATTTCATGCCATTTTAGAGAAGTCTGATTAGGTAGACTTGCTGGCAGCTATTAGCGCATGAGTAATTTAGGAAGATTAAACACGCTTAGGGCTTCGCATGATACCCCGTGAAGAATCAAACTGTCAAGTTCATAGTGTGGACAGGTGGAGGAATGGCGCAACTTCTGCCACACGATGGCCACACTAATCGCAGTGGGCCTCTCTGGAGGACTTCCGCTTTTCCCCGAAGCTGGGGATGCTGGTGTTTGGGGCCCCTGTTTCCCAATGTGGCTGTCAACCACTGCCCGGGTCCTTCAGTTTCACACAAGAGTGCCAGACGCTGGGGAAGCTAAGTGTTGACCTCCTGCCACACAAGGGCACGCCTCAGAGGCCACAGAGGTGGGAGGAGCGAGCCCAGTGGAGAACGAAGGCAGGAGAGTCCGGGGGCTGAGGAGGGTGGGAAACAGTACCAGTCCTCAGGAGGCCGAGTGCGAGGTGCGTGTGCACGGGTGTGATGAGGGCACGCAGTGCATACAGAGGATAATTAACAACAGAGAATTAAGAAAGTGAAAAGTAAAAACAAACCCAGGTAGCCCACATTAAAGTCATAATAATTGTACTCCTTTATATGAAGGAGTTACTGTTTATTCTGTCATGATTTTGTGGGACATGAAATTTATCAAATTTTGTGGTAAGTTTTTTAAAATTTTAATTCCAGTAGAGTGAACATGCAGTGTTACATTAGTTTCAGGTGTATGATATAGGGATCAACACTTCCATCCAACACCCGGTGCTTGGCCTTAAGCCCTATCCCCCCACCTACTTCCCCTCTGGTAACCATGGGTTTGTTCTCTGTAGTTAAGAGTCTGTTTCTTGGTTTCTCTCTTTCTCTCTTCTTTTTCCTTTGCTCATTTGTTTCTTAAATTCTACATACGAGTGCAATCATATGTAACCAGAAATTTCAAATACACATATAAGGTATGACTGACTCCCCAGGATGCCAGTTTCATTATTTTAGAGTCCTATATCATGTGCTCCCATTTCATAGTTTCTCTTAAAGAAATATGAACCTCAGAAAGTATGAAATGTCTGAGGGAGCATGAGTTCTTGGAGCTGGGGTTGAGGCCCGTGCAGCAGGCTCAGGGACTGTGAAGCCACCAAATTACACAAGATGTGACTACAGGTACAAAGACAAGCTCAAGTAAATAAGGGATCAAAGAGAATGAGTTTACAGTCTTCCAAACTGTCGTGTACTATTTCCTGAATGCAAAGCATTCCTGCACAACACATTTACATCACTCATTCTATAGAAAAGATTAGTAGCTGACGCCGCAGGTTTTGTCATAAACTATCTTAGCTCTCTGATTTTCACTTATTATAAGTCGACATCTAATGAGTCTTCAACATTCCATCTAGCATCTACAGTTTCTGATCAGGTTCCTGCCTCTCAGGGAGCTCAAGAACCAGCCAGGAAGGTACAGACACACCATAATACAACATGGAAAATAGCAGCAGTGGGGGTGGGGAGGGAGTAGGGGTGCATGTATGTGGATGGGTGGGATTAGGGAAAGCTTCCTGGAAGAGTCACATTTCAGCGGAATCTCAAAAGGATGGGTTGGATTCACCATTTGAGAAGGGAGTTGGAAGACAGAAATATCTTGGCATTTCTACTAGTAAGTAAAACTAATTATCAAGCAAGTAAAATGATTTCCTTAGTGAGGGTGGAGTGCTCTTATGGTTACCTCCTGCCTCCTAAGGGCAATATGGATGTTCTTAAATCAGGATCAAAGTAAGCAGGTGCCAGTCACGGTCTGGAGCTCCGGATACCACAACAGGAACAGGTGGGGAAAATGGGAAAGCCCTGATCTCCTGCCATCCTCAATTTTACACAAAGTTTTCTGATGACCTGGCTCCCAAGAAAAGGGACAAACTGGGGGCATGGCAGACAACGGTTGGTGACTGTTGTGATCTTAAACAGGAGCAAGTGTTCACAGATCTGGGGGGTGAGGGGGGGGAATGAGGTAAAACGTTAAAAAGGACTTCTACTTACAGTGTCATAATTTTGTTCTAAGAAGTCGGCGACCAACACTTTATGTCTGGTTAGTAAGTCCTAGAAAAAGAACAGTGAAGTGAAATAAAATTATTATAGCTAATAAATTTTATAAATTTGGCTTTTCTAAGAATTTTATAAGTCCATTCTTTGAAACATAAAGGTTTCTGAAGAATATTTTCTTTCCATCCACAAAATTATGTTCATTCTTAGTTTAAGATGTGAAATGCAAGTTTGTTTCATGTCAATAACAACAAAGTGTTTTAATTCATTATCATTGTTAATTTTATGATAGGAATAATTTAGTGAAACAAACGGCACCTCAGAGACGGGGTTTATAGTCTTCGAGCCATGACTACATTGTGATTATGATCTAAT
Organism: Ailuropoda melanoleuca; assembly: GCF_002007445.2. Classification (NCBI taxonomy): domain Eukaryota; kingdom Metazoa; phylum Chordata; class Mammalia; order Carnivora; family Ursidae; genus Ailuropoda; species Ailuropoda melanoleuca. Next base: position 82,948,201 of record NC_048224.1, on the reverse strand, counting down.
AAATATCTAAATTAAGTTTATGATTATCTATTTGAAATGTCATTAATAGTTTTTTTTTTTTTTTTAAGAATGCCTAATGGCTTAAAACCATATCTCACAAGTTAACCTAAAAGATTCTCCGGGATTTCAACCTTTAGTTTTTTTTCTTAACCATGTTTAAAAGAGAGGTGCCTAGGACGCTGGGAAGCACAAAAATAACATTGAATTGTGCCATCGCAGGCTCATCCTGCTCCTGGGTTAACGGACTGTGTGGTGGTGAGCAGTGACTAAGCCATACAATGCACCCTTTCAAAGCTGAAGACAAGGAGACTGATCTTATTACGGCATAACTCTCAGAAAACTGAACAAAAGCATAAAGGAACATTTGACTGTCTTCGGCTCACACCTAAATTATATCCTTAATTCACCTTAATGTTGAAAGAAAACAAACCTCACCTAATCCCTTTTATACGCTTAGAGGCTAAATACCTTGTCTAGGTAGAATGTAGAATTTAATTAAAAACATAAAAGAATTTTAAAGTTGTCCAAAATAAGTTCTTATACTTTAATACACATTTAATTAAAACTTCCTAAAAGCATATAGAAGATCCACAACGTAAGTTCACAGAGAACAAGAAGGCAGCAGCAATGGCAAAACTCACCTATCTCTATTTTAATAAGTAAAATATTTAATGCACTTTGTGCTAAAATTTTCAAGTTCAAGAACAATGAGACTGGCTATTGATATCATTTCATGAGTTATCATCACATTTTGACTGACCACTGCACCTATCAGTGGAAACTGGTTTTTTTTTTTTTTTTTTCCCCAGTAGAACATTCAGTATTGTTCTGGAACTGGAATTTTAAAATGGGAAAACCCTCTATACGAAATCATTCCTGGTCTGCCGGAGGTCAAAATTCAAACTAGTTCCTCTATCAGAGGACCCCAAAATAAGGTAGTTCCATGGCATTCTTTGGGGTCCCTAGTTTTCAGACAGCCCCTTCCCTAATGCCCTGAGCAGGATCAGTGATTTTTCTGAGCTGACCCCAGTTAGAAAGGGTTTCTTTCTAAGGGCTGCAGCAGACCCTGGATCCACCTGTTGCAACAATCAGCAGGCTTGAGTGTGGGGACCGTGCCCTCTCCCAGCCGCAGGTCTGCACACACAGCAATGGCAGCAGCAGATGGAGCACAGCACAGATGAGCGCTACCTGGGAAGGTCTCCATTCACTATTCATTAGTGTAACTCCAAAGAAAGAGGAATCAGGAGGGAGTCCTGTTAGTAGCAGCTCCTTCAAATTCCAAAGGAAAAAACTTGTAATAACTTACATATCCAATAATAGAAAAATAAATGTGATGGGGTAGAATTCCTCCAGCACGTGTACATGGTGGGTACAGCCAATAAATGATTCTCTCTCTCTCTCTCACACACACACACACACACACACACACACACACACTCTCACACTTGTGTGTATCTATTCATAGCTATACCCTCACATTTTCTGCACGGAGTAAAATTCTTGTACAAAACTGGAGGAACTGACCATATATGTACATACACCCACATATATATACACATAATACAAAGACAAATACAATTGCTGCATCATTATAGATCATGTAACAGTGGAAAAATTAGCTAAAATCCTACTCAAAAAGGAAAAAGCAGAAAGTTGTAAAGAAAAATAAAGTTCACATTTTAAATGATTTAAAATTTTAAAAATTATTTGAAACACTGTATTCTTTGATCCCACCTCCTCACAATTCTGTTTTGACAAGACTAAGTTTTGCACAGTCTATGTATTATGCTAAAAAAATCTGATATGGATATGTAAGTGACTTCTGCACACCTAGGGAGACACAGGGTGGAACGACAGAGACACACTCGACGGCAGGGATGTGACAGTGGATGGGCCAAGCAGAAGCTGCCATTTACGGAGGATTTACTGTGTGTCGGGGAGCGTGCAGAGCGCTTTACACATGTTATTTCTAATCTTCACAACTCTGCAAAGCAGGGGTTATTTTCTTCATATCTCAGACGAGGAAAATGAAATTCCAAGGTTAACTACTTGCTCAAGGACGGACAGCCAGTCAGGTGGCAGAGGGAGGTGGAATTCAAACCCCTTCTATCATGTCAGTTCTTGGAAGGAGGGATGAAAGAAATTCCGATTGTCAGGAATGCATTTTGGGAAAGGACAATCTGTAGACAATACTGTCCTTTCAATGTTAAACATTAATGAATAAACTGAGCAACAGCCATTTTGGAGCTCAAAACGAAAAAGGCAAATCAAAGAGGTTCAAAACAAAAGACAAAACCAAACTAAATTAAACTAAAACCAAGCCAATGAAAAAACCAAAACCCTCAAAGCCATCTACTTAAAAAGAAACAGTGACTTATGGTCACTGTTTTATTATATTAACCACAGCATTTTGGAAAAATATGGAAATTGGCATTTCCAATATTGTTAGCATACCGGAAAACTTTTATTTAAAGATTTATTTATTTAAGAGAGAGAGGGAGGGAGGGAGAGAGAGAGAGAGAGGGAAAGCAAGCGTGGGGGAGGGGCAGAGGGAGAGGAAGAGAATCTCAAGCTGACTCCCTGCTGAGCGCGGAGCCTGATGCTGCGCTTCATCTCAGGATCCTGAGACCATGACCTGAGCTAAAATCAAGAGCCAGACGCTTAACAGACTGAGGCACCCACACGACCCCCCCACTTTTTTTTTTTAAGCATACTAGAAAACTTTTATGGTTATTTAGATTTTCAGACTTAAGTTCGATGGAAAATATGCTGAGGTATAAATCAAAACAATTTATTTTTGATATTTAATATTGTGCTGCAAATTAAATTGGGTTGAACATATGATAGCAAGACATTATTATCAAGTACAGTTTATTTTATTAAATGTTGAAAAACCTTTGGGGAAATTTTGAAAAATACATATTCATTTCTTTTTGCCTCCATTAGAGTTTGTTCTTTGTTTATAATTATTTGTGAAGCTTTACTTACAGTCTTTTAAAAAAAGAACCAACTTTGTTTCCATGACAGCAGAGTCATCAGATAGAAAAGGGGAAAAAATGGGACTACATTCTCTATTAATAGAAAAACATCTCCTTGGCTGTTTAGGCACAGACAGTTCGCTAGAAAGAAATGGAATCATCTTTTGTGTTAAATGTCATTCTTCAGATTTGATGCATCAAGGCCTCTCTCACCGTGTGCTCTAGATAGACTTTGGGGGGTTCATCTGTAGCCACTGTACAACCTCTGCTTTGTTGGGTGAGACTGAGTGGCCTGTGGAACGGAGCAGGCTCGTGAGTGACACAGCACTCCAAGCACGCATCTACGCTTATTGCCCTCTCTCCTCTTCCCTCCGCCTACCAGGCAACTCTCCTTAGTGTTGTCCCCAGCCTTTTCCTCCCTCTCTTTTCTTCCTTTCCCTCACTCTTGCTGTTCTCTCTAGTTTTCTTCTTCTCTTCTTACATCGTTGTCTTCTTCATCCCCCTCCTAGATCCCCCCTCTTCCTTCTTCTTTCCCTTGCCCTTCGCCTTCTATCCCAGACTTCCAGACTCGGCCCTTCCTCTGCCCGGTCTTGTCAGGGAGAACCTAGGGAGCAGGTAGGACTGGAAGGAGACATGTGGAAAACCCAAGCAAAGTGGTGACTGCTCTCCCTTCAAACCCAGATTCTAGATTAGCTCTGTACTTATTTTGGGCTTGGCTGGCTTTTAGGGAACGGTGGCACTGAGGCTCGTTTCCTCTCTCTTCTCAAGCAATTCAGTCCTGGTTCCAAACCAGGCCCCCCCCCCCCCGCCCCGCTCCTCTGATTTGTTAAAATAAAAGTGCCACAGTAAACCGTCCTCCTCAAACAGGATTCCCTCTGACAGGAGTTCTTATCAATTCAATTTTCCTCATTTCATGATGTTTCTGGAGATATCATGGAAATGTCATGATAGACTGTGTTGCAGGCAACAGCTGCCCAGCTTTGCCTACCCCTTCACCAGGCTATCTTTAGGGCCGGGTCCACTCACCAGTGTTACCTCTTGGTCACAGTGAGCCCCTCTCACTGCCCCGCCGCAGGCCCCCACTCCATCCCTTCCCTTTGCTAGGTTTTCTTCTTCCAAGATGCCCCTTCCTCCTGCTCCCCCTCCAGTCCCTGCTGTCTCTTGTCTCTGCTCCCTGACGCTCTCTCACACTTCCTGCCATCATGTGAGCCTATGTATCTTTTCATGGATTCAGGACACCTTCCTAGAACAGGCTGAGTAAATCCCTAGTCTATAAATAATACATAATTTTCAGTATAACAAACCACCACTTTTACCTTTCTTGGACTCTGGAGAGCTATTAAAAGGAACTATTTGTCATTAAGGTCATTGGCAACTTTGAAGTCGTTCACATAAAGTAGTAAGATTAAAATATTTACTAATACTGGTATAAGGACTATGTCAATATTATTGAAGTATGTATTTAAGATAATACATAAAAAATAAAAAGTCACACATGAATTACAATTAGGTAACAATATATATTTATATCCTAAAAAAAAAAAGTAGAAGGAAATTTGGAATGATGTAAATGGAGCAAGCAAATTGCTGAAATGCTTTAAAGAAATGAATCTGCATATATACATTTAAACGAGTCTTATCTATTTTGTAATTGACTTTTTTGTCAATGATGCTGTTACATCATCAGCATAAAATATTTTCAGAACTCTTCTAAAATTGTCTTCAGAGCCAATGTGGTATACACTGAAGACAGACTCTATTTTAGTCATTTTAAAATCTATTTTTATTATCATTACCATTATTATTACCAAAACGAAAAACAGTCCTAGCTACCATGATCACCCACTTTACCCATTAACCTGAATGTCAAAACAGCTTTGTGCTGTTTCCAAAACTTTTATCTGCCCTCAAAGGATAAAGATTTGCCATTGCTGAAAAATGAACATATATATACCAATGAAAATATATTAAATAATGGCAGATCATAAGTAAATGATTTGCTAAGACAGAAACCTTTAAGGTGACATCATTCATTGGATGTATAAGTTCTAGTATTTTAGTCTCCAAATTAGCTACATTATTTTCTAATATGCTTTCTGAACATCTTTTTGATAGTCAAACACAGAAACAAAGTAGAATGGGGCCGAGGGGCTGAGGGCCAGAGAGAAATGGAGCATTGTTGTTTAACAGATATTAGTTGCACAACAGTGTGAATATACTTGACACTATTGAACTGTACACTAAAAAATGGTTACGATGGTAATTTTGTTAAATGTTATTTTACAATTAAAAAATTTTAATATAAAACTACGATTAAATTCATTTCCTGTTTAGTAACAGAGTAGATAACAAGTTTGTAAGAATATAGGTGATTATGAAAAAAACAATTCATTTATTAGTAATTTGTTTCACTGGGTGGGAATTTACGATTACACCGATAAAGTACTGTGATGTCTTTCATATGCAAAGGTGTCATTCTCCAGCTCCCTTCACTACCCAGTTCCCCTCACTACCCAGTTCCCCTCCCTGCAGGTAAACAGTGTTCCTGCTTCCCTGGGAACCTTCCAGAGGTATTCAGTGCATATACACCTCAAGTGCAGCTTATACCCTTTGTTTTTAACACAAGTGAAAGCATGCTTTGCATAGAATACTACCTGTTCCTTTTTTCACTTATATATTGCAATTCATTCTGTATGAGTTTGTGACAAGTACTCTGAGTTGTTTTTTCCACAATGTGATAGACTGGCCTCATAGAATGCATGACCGATGCTCTATGACTTGCACCATAAATCACAGTTGGTTATGCTTGGGCCTATGGAATCGCCTTTTCTGCTTTTTAAAATTACACTGCCTCCTCAGAGGCCAGCTGACTTTAACTAAATGCTGAAACTAAATGACCTAGCTGATTCAGGGAAAAAAAAAATTACCTTAAAAGTAGCAAAAGCATCTGAAGCAATATCGAATGTTGACAACTCCACATACTTAAAGAAGTCTTGGAACTGACTAGAAAAGAGGATGATTTTGGCAAGTGGTTCGTGTCGAATACATTCTCTCAGCATAATCCCACAACGTAAGGCGATCTGTGGGGCTTCATATCTAAAGCATAAACAAGAGAGAAATACAGAACACTGTTATATCCTATTAACAAAATAATATTAATGGTATCAAAAGAACCATTTCAAAACTGCTGTTAAAGGAAGCATAGATACCATTTGTCACAGTTCATTCCAACACCATTCATTCAATACCCACTGAATAGCTAAGATGTGCCTGGCACTATTCCAGATGCTGAGGATACAATAGTAAAGCACAACAGGCCACCGCCTTCCTAGAGTTCATATTTTTTAGTGGGAATACTATTCAGTAGGGTAAGAGACAGATTATAAACAATGAAAAGAAATTTCATATTCTGAGAAGTGCTATGAAACTGAAGACATTAAAATACTTACACTACAGAGTGTGACTACTTAATTTACTTTTGTTTGGACTGAGGGGTCAGAGAAGGAGCAAGGTGTTCCAAGCAAAGGGAACTAACCGCAAAGGCTCCAAGGCAAGAACCAGCTTGGTGAGTTAGAGAAAAGTTAGGCCAGCGTGGCTAGAACATGGGGGAAGAGTAGTGAATGGTGTGAAGTGAGGCAAGAGTGGAGAAGGGCAGGGGCCAGACCACATACAGCTGCGTAAGCTAAGCTAAGGAGTGTGGTTTTAAAGTGTGGTAGGAAGCCTTTGGAGAGTTTAAGGCAAGAAATTAACATGGCCTAACATATGCTTTAAAAAGATCACTCTGGGCATCCGTGGGGACGACTGGGTGGCTCAGTTGGTTAAGTATCTGACTCTTGATTTTGGCTCAGATCTCAAGGTTGAGCCCCGCATTGGATTCCATGCTGGGCATGAAGCCTGCTTAAGATTCTCTCTCTCCCTCTTCCTCTGCCGCCCCCCCACCGCTGCCGTGTGCACTTTTTCTCTCCTAAAAAAAAAAAAGGAAAAATGAGCTGGAAAGTTAGAGTGGGAGCAGGGGGACTGGGTAGGAGGAGGAGCAGAAGCCCAGCCAAGATGATGGTGGCCTGGACTGAGGTGGTAGTACATTAGAGGACTGTGGGCGGATCGTGCGTATTGTCTGGAGGAAGAGTCAACACGCCTTGCTAACGACGTAGCCGGGTAGAGTGGGAACAAATCTGGGGTGAGGGAAATTGAGGACTCAAGAACGATGCCCATATTTTTGGCCTGAATAATTGGGTAGATGGTGGTGCCAATTTTTAAGATGAATAAAACTAGTAGACGAACAGACCAGTGAAGAAATTAAAAGTTTGTTTCTGACCATGTTAACTTGGAGATGCCTGATATCTAAGTAGAGATGTCTCCTTGGCAGTAGAATATATCTATCTGGGGGTCAGAAAAAGGATAAGTATAAGGATAGATATTACACGCACATATATAAGATTTGTATATAATAGATGACCAATAATAAATAGCTGTGTATTGAATGACTCACTGAAATCATGAATTACAGCTCGTAGCAAAAACTGCACTAGAAAAACACAATGTTTGCTGTAGGAAACAATTCAGGACTGGCACATTAGATCTGTTCATTCCTAATTTAATAACAATGCCTCAAGTGTCAAATTTGACACTGACATAAATCTAGTTTGAGTTACATTCCAGTGTATGATAAGGTTTCAAGAAAGTGAACAAAACTTAGCTCAAGTAAAACAAGCTCAGTATTAAAATACAGTTGACAACTGTGTGGAAAATAGTAGACTAGAACGAAGGAAGATACAGTGGTAAAAGACTGGGAAGTGCATATAGGATAAAAAAATCTTATATCATTTCATTTCAGTTAAATACAATATTAATTTTTATGGTTCTAATTCAAAGCCCACTGGAAAAAAAAAACCCTCAATTATCTCAATTCTTAAAAAAACACTTTCCTATAATGTTGAGAATAGAAGGAAAATGATATCCATAAAGGGCCTACATAATCTTTCAAATTTACCATGAATTTTGCAAGTTAGAAAAATTCCAGCAAAAAATATTTTTAAAAGCAAAAAAGACCACTGAACAGATGAGAACTGAAATGAACAGATAAGAAAACTACTGAATAGATGAAAATCAAAACAAAACTGCTCTTACGCAAAACAAGATAAAACTCACCAAATATAAGTGATACCATTTTGTTGAGCAATAAAAAATAATGCACTATTCTTTATAGGACAACATCTACATGAAATTTGATTCAAGAATAAAATCTCTCTCCTACAATTTAGGAAACCGGCTACTTTGCAAAATCAAATCTACAAATACAGTAGGGGAAATGGTAAGCGAGGATATTTGAGAGGATTCACTAAACTAGGGTAGTATTTATCATTTTTGCTCCGCTTTAGGCTGAATACTATCTCTAACTATCCTTTGAGTATTCCCTGAATAACTCATATTAACATTAAATGCTAATATATTCAGATAGGCATGATTATTTGCAGAATATTAAAAAATGCCTATTTATAGTGCTAATAATTTCTCTTACCAGAAGAACTTGAAAATCAGCCTGCTGATACACATAGAGTTATAGATGGAAAATATTAAAATGTTATAAAGAGGAGTGTATTTTCTAAAGTGTAAAGGAGAAAAACATTGCTGTTAGAGTACTTTAGAGTATATGAAATAAAGACCGTTAGCCTAGAGAAAGAACCCAAGACCATTAAAATCTAGACTTATTAGTGAGCTACTTATGGACTTTTGTAATTTGGCCCTAAACTTTCCCATTTCATTTCTCATCCCATTCCCTACATCTTTGGGGTATGCCATTCTCTCAACCTAGAATTTCCTTCTCCTTACATTTCTACCTCTAAGATTCTCTCTCATCTTTCCAGGCTTAGTTTAAATGCCACCTCCTCCTTGAAGTCCTTCCTTTACCCACCACTGAAGATTATTCCCTCTCTCCTTAATACTCTTACAACAGTTTGTAATTCCCGTTTAGCACTTTTTTCAATCTATACTACATTACATCACCAATAAGTAGTTATAAATCTGTTTTCTTCACCTCATTTCAAACAACTTCATTGCTGGGAATAGGTTTTACTTGTTACCGTCTTGCTCTCTTGTTACCTTCTCCTTTCCTCCTCTGCTCCCATCTCCATATGGTGTCTGTATCATATTTGTTACTCTCCCCTATTCCCACCTCAATCTCCAGAGCGCTTAGCATAACGTTTTGCACAAAGTAGGCATATAATGAAATTAATGAATTTCTTCTTCTTCCTTTTCTTCTTCTTCTTCTTCTTTGAGAGAAAGAGTGTGTGCACAAGTGGGTGGGGGAGGAAAGGGAGAGGAAGAGGGAGACTCTAAAGTAGGCTCCACGCCAAGTATGGACCCCTATGTGGGGCTCAATCTCATAACCCTGAGATCATGAACTGAGCCAAAATCAAGAGCCAGACGCTTAACCAACTGAGCCACCCAGATGCCCCTGAACTTAATAAATTTCAAACTCTGACTAAAATTCTGAATACTAGAACTCTAATGAAACTCAAACTCTGGCTTAGTCAAAAACCTGTATGATCTCTAGCCAACATTTTCTCATTTCTTGATTAAATTTCCAAACTGAGACTATCTATTAAAAGTTTATACTCCAAACTTTTGTGTATAATTAGTTCACTTTTTCCTTTCATTTGGTAAAGTTTATTGGAACCATCTGTGATATACTGACTATTTATTCTTGAAAACTAAAAAAATATTTTAAAAACTATTCCTCTGGGTCAGAACACTTGTTGCATCCCACTAGTTTGTGCCTAAGAGTGGAAATGTCATTCTCTGAGATGACAGCTCCTTAAAGTTAGGAATACATTGGGATATACAGAGAAATTCTTAATTTTCGTTAGTACCCTTTAAGGGATCTATAATTCACATATATCATTTCAACCTTATTACCCTCTAGGATATTAGCTTCTGATAGTAGTTTATTACTCCACAAAGGAAGCCTATCCTAAGTTTCAAACCCAATAACATTAATATCCTTTTCTTGGTACAAAACAAATATCTCATCTATTCTATTCCACTTATGAAAAAGGTTCCTAAGGGCAGGGACCACAATGAATCACTGTGCCTCCACAATGACTAATTTATGTCAGGTTGCTAATAAAGAGTAACCCAATAAATTCTGAATCATTATTTTTATAGAACTGAATTATATCTTCCTTTTTGATTTGCAGTTTAGATTATATAGTCTGGCCTCTATGTTAGTATGGAGAAGGTACACTACTATATATGCAAATAATCACAGCATATAAGATCCCTTTCAAATTTAATACAAGCTAAAATGTAAGAGCAGCTGTCTCCTCTAGCAGTGAGCTACATACAAAAAATAGAAGATCTTGTGAAAGAATATCTCAAGTTAAGAATAATTATAAAAGGGAAACATGACTTGTGCTCTTGCTGGAAGCAGACAATGTCAGGCAGTAGTTGGAAAAGTTCTGCAAAACATCACTTAACAAACACTTGGCCTCCTCAATATAAGAAAGAAGTTTTGCTTTTATTTTTTTTATTTTTTAAGATTTTATTTATTTATTTGATAGAGAGAGAGGCAGCGAGAGAGGGAACACAAGCAGGGGGAGTGGGAGAGGGAGAAGCAGGCTTCCCACAGAGTAGGGAGCCCAATGCAGAGCTCGATCCCAGAACGCTGGGATCATGACCTAAGCCGAAGGCAGATGCTTAACGACTGAGCCACCCAGGTGCCCCGAAGTTTTGCTCTTAATCTAGATATATTTGTTTACTTTAAAAATAAGGAGATAACTCTGTCCACTGAAAAGGCTTAGAAGCAATAACAATCCAATGTCAATGAGAAGCCCTAGCATCCAGATTATAGTCTCTAAGAACCATTCCTCACTAAAAAGAACAAGAGTCCTTGGTAGAAATGGCTGATTCCAAGTCCGTGTTAGGAAATATACAAGATGGGCCTGGTATACCTTGTGCCAAAAAGCAAGGAATCTCACTTACTAATGTGAGTAATATCAAAAGGATATGAGGCAACTTGAAGGATAGCAACTGAGCACCAGCAAGAAAAAGAAAATATATGGAAAAAATTAAACCCACAAGTTCATAATAATAATAAGGGATGGGGGAGGGGAAAGAGAGAGAAAAGAAACTCATTAGATGCCAACAGAAGTTGGGGTAACAACTTATTTCTCTCTAAATTGATAATGGAAGGAAAAGAATTAGGCATTCTACCTCTCTGATATGAACTGTATTTTAAAGTAGTTAAATTGTGGTGGATGACAGAAAGTTATTCTCTGTAAAACTACTCTAGTCAGTAAATGCATGAGAAATGACAGAATTAGAAAATCATCTTTTTGTAACCGCTAATGAAATGACTGAATCATACAGTGTTTATCAATGAATGGTAAAACAATTAAGTGTAAGGTTGATGAGGAACTTTACAATGTTTAAGCTGTCTCCACCTGAACCCACTGCTCAATCGTAGCATTACAAAATGTATGTCTCCTGATGAGATGAAATATGAACTACACAGCACCACCTACAAAATATGATTGCCAAAATAAAACTGAATCTGAATCTAATCAAGTCTTTAAATATAACATTCAGGTCAGAAATATAGCAGACAGTGGAACAAGTTAAGTGACACCATTAAGAAGCAATATGACAAATCCAGAATGGAGGAAATTCTCAGTTTTTCAAAAAGTCAGTGACATAAAAAGGGGAGCGGGTACTGTTCTCAACGAAAAGAGACTTTGAAAAGACCTATGTGGCATTACAACCAAATACAGTGAATGGAACTTGTTAGGATCCTTAACTGAACAAACCAACTATGGAAATTTGGGGGAGGAGACAATCAAGGAAATTGGAGTATGGAGTACGTATTAGTCACTAAAGAATTATTGTTACTTTTTAAGTATAATAATTACAATGTGGTTATGTAAAATTTATCTTTTTATTTTTGCAATGCATATCAAAGTAAATTATTTAGGGTTGATAAATCGAGATTACATGAAGTTTTGGATTTGCTTTAAAATAGTCCAGCTAAAAAAGTCGGGGGAGGTGTTGGGGAGATAGATGAAACAAACACAGTGAAATACTGATTGTTGTTAAGATTGGGTGATGGGTACACAGGGTTTCTTTGTACTTTCTACTTTTGTATATGGTTGAAAATTTTTGATTAAAATTTTTAAAAATAGTATTATTAGGAGAAATTTNTTTTTTTTTTTAATTTTTTTAAGATTTTTTATTTATTTATTTGACAGAGTTAGAGACAGCCAGCGAGAGAGGGAACACAAGCAGGGGGAGTAGGAGAGGAAGAAGCAGGCTCACAGCAGAGGAGCCTGATGTGGGGCTCGATCCCGTAACGCCGGGATCACGCCCTGAGCCGAAGGCAGTCGCTTAACCGCTGTGCCACCCAGGCGCCCCTGGTTGAAAATTTTTGATTAAAATTTTTAAAAATAGTATTATTAGGAGAAATTTCTTATTTCAATATTAGACTTCTGGAACATCTTCCATTGGCTATGATTTTTTATGGATCACTGAGAGTAGTTTTTTTTTTTTTTAATATTTTATTTTTATTTATTTGACAGAGAGAGAGACAGCCAGCGAGAGAGGGAACACAGGCAGGGGGAGTGGGAGAGGAAGAAGCAGGCTCATAGCAGAGGAGCCTGATGTGGGGCTCGATCCCAGAACGCCGGGATCACGCCCTGAGCCGAAGGCAGACGCTTAACCGCTGTGCCACCCAGGCGCCCCCACTGAGAGGAGTTTAAGTGACTTTATCCTCAAGTTCTCTCAGTAACTTAGAATGTCACTTGCCTGGGCCAAGAGAAAAGTTCATTCAGAGAAAGTCTTTATTTATAATCTTCTCATAAAATTTGGGTTTCAAATCCTTCATACCATGTTTTGTATCCTATTTCCAGATGATTATCTTTGATGAGCAAATATAAATTTCTTCCTTCCCTTTCTTTTCCTTTTTCCTTTCCTTTCCTTTCTTTCCTTTCCTTCCTTCCTGGTTAGAATTAGGTTCAATACAGAATGATACTATCATTTTCCTAAATAACATCAGTTTGATTTGTAAATGTCCCAATCAAGTTTTGTCTTGTTTAAAATTGTCCATATGTTTCTATGGGAATTGCAGCTCTTAAGAGGAACAGTGATAATAATTTCTTAGGTTAGTAGTTACTGAGTACCGTGTACTAGATGCTGTGCTTCATAAGCTTTATCTCACTGAAGACTCCTAACAACCTACTGATGTAGGTATTATTATTGACTCCATATTGCAATGAGGAAACCAAGACATAAGGAAGTTAAATAACTTGCCCAAGGTCTTAGAGTACGTAAATGGCAGAACCCTGGCTGAAAACACCAGTCTCTCTGATGGTGCAAAGTCAATGGCATATAATGAAACATCATTTTAGTGTGAAGGTAATATAAATTTTACTTTTATTTTACAGATAAGAAAACTGAGGTTTGGAAAGGTGCAGTGTCTTGCCTAAGATTGCAGAACCAGGAGGTGCAAGAGACAAGAAAAAGGAATAATCACAGAACAAAAACGAATTCTTATAAATTAAAAATAAAAGTAGCTGAAATGAAAATTCAATAGGGTTTATCTTCAATTAAATGTAAAATTAACATCTTCCAACACATAAAAAGAGATGAAAAATAGAAGAACTAAGAAATCAATCCTGGAGATTCAACTCTGACTAACAGAAATCTAAAAAGTGAGAACACAGAAAATGGAAGGGAAGAAATTTTCAAAGAAACAATATGTGACAGAGAACATTAGTGATCCACTGAAATTCACTGTCCTCTTCTTCCTGGACACTAGACAACATTTCTCAGATTTCCTTAAGAATTAAGGGGCCAAATGACTAAGTGATCTCACATGGAATGTGAAAGGAAGTAATGTGAGCCATTTCCAGGCATGGCTGATCATTTCTCCCATGTATTTTCGCCTTCCTGTGAGCTGAAATGGCAAAGCTGAACAGAGGGATCTTAGGAACCAACTGTGCCACCCAGCAGCCCCAGTGCTGTATACTTTTAACAACTATTCTATACTCAAACCTACTTTAAAGGAAAGCATGTACCTACCCTTTGAGGAGCATAAACAGGATATGAGGATGCGCGCTAATGTACTCCACAGTAGGACTCCGAGTACCTATCTGTCTTCTCAGGATGTTGTTAAATATCTGGGTCACATCTTTTTTTCCCTATTAAAGAAACAAACCACCATTAAATTGTACAATTGAAATAGGTGAATTATATGGAGTGTAAGTTTTCTCTCAAAAGCTGTTTACACATACACACACATAAAGAGAAATAGCACTGTTCTTTGTAATATCCAAAAACATTAATTTAATTTTTTTAGTGATTCAACATTTATATACAGTATAAAATGATCACCATTAGTTACCATCTCTTATTATTCAGTTAATACAATATCATTATATTCCTTGTGCTACACATTCCATCCCCATGACCTATTTATTTTATTAATTTATTTTTTAAATTTATTCTTGTCATACATCTTTAGTCAGCTGTGCTTTCAAACACTCAGAGTCTACAAAACGGATGCAGCTCTTTTCCACAGGATTTGCACTTGGTTAATTGAACAACTAGAAGTCTATTTCTCACATTTGTAAATGAAATGGCACAGAAGAATTCAAAATAGTAGTGAATATGATACAACTGAATTCCTTATGCTTTTTTACCTTTTAGCTTTATATAAGAAGAAAATTATGATTAACATTTTTAAACCATCTTAAATAAGGAGAGAAAATAGATGAAGAAAACAAAGGTTTTAGCAAATGTAGGTTGGAATCAAATTCCTTTTTCTTAAATGTACTTTTTAGTAATTTTTCCCTCCACTTTATCCATTTCCATTCCAAGTTGGTGAATTTAAAAAAAAAAAAAAAGAACGTGATTTTTGTATTAGTTGGATACATATTTTAAGTGATCCTAAGAAACCATATCTAGCTTAGAGGAATAGAGAGGACCACTCGATCCTAGTAGCCTGAGGTAGAGGAACTGTAGCCAGTCTTGGATAGGACTTTTAGAGTCCTCATTTCCAAGATACCACTCTCACACACCCTACAACCTGAGGCTCGCCTCCTTCTCCAACTGAAGCTCTGAACTGAACAGGAGTTTTTTATTTTTATGTTTTTTAAGATTTTGTTTATTCATTTGGGGGGGGGAAGGAGAGTGAGAGCATGAGCAGGGAGAAGAGGGAGAAGAAGGAGGCTCCCGGCAAGCAGGGAGTCCAATGTGGGGCTTGATCCCACGACCCTGGGATCATGACTTGAGCCAAAGGCCCACACTTAACCGACTGAGCCCCCCAGGCACCCTGAGTTTTTTGTTTTTTAAGATTTTATTTTTAAGTAATCTCCACACCCAATGTGCAGCTTGAACTCACAACCCTGAGATCAGGAGATGAATGTGCTTCTGCCTAACCCAGCCAGGTGCCCCCAACAGGAGTTTTTCATATTAAAAAAAAGAAGAAAAAAAAAAGGACAAGAATGACATTCCATTGTCAGTTACTATGGCCCTGATTCTGGCCTTCATCTCTCAAATGAACTGTTAAAGAGAATCTTCCAGTTATGTCCTCCACTTCAAAGCTTTTCCTTCCTTTCTTTTTGTAGCTAAATCTTAGTCATCCTGTAACCCAGCGCAGAGGTGCCAAGAGCACCTGGCTCCAGGGTTCCCAAACAGACCAGGTTCAGCCACTCATCGCTGACAAAATCCAAAGGCAGAGAGATGAGTGGTGGTGAAACAAGAAAGGAATTTATTTCAGTGAGGTCAACACAGGGAAGATAGTGGACTAGTGTATCAAAGACTATCTCCAAAGTGCTGAACCTACTACTGGGTTTATATAAGGAAAATGTGGGACAAAGTTTGGTGGGTATATGTAGGTAAGCAGTAAAGATCATTGTCTTGGGGTCAATCACGTGTGGTCTTGCTGACATCGGGACAGACCTTTTTGCTTGAGGGGGTAGTTCCAGTTCCCATCACGGGATGCTTTGCCTGCAGGGATCTTTTGCCTGAGTTAAGAGATAAGCTGGAAAGAAGAACTTCATCAATTAGAAAGTACAGACAGGTCAAAATGGAGGCTGTTGAAGTCCTCTTTCAATCCTACAGATTCAGTTCAGAAGTATTCACCTCTAGGATAACTGCCCCTGTCTGTGTGACAACATCTTTGCCTACATAGACCAGTACCTCCTCTTCCCTGTCTACCCCTACCTCCATCTCCACCGCGGTCATAGCAGCTAACATTAAGTGCTTACTCTGTGCCAGGCACTTATACTAAGAACTTTACATGTATTTTCCAATCCTCATAACAACCTTATAATGTACACTTTATAAGTAAGGAAATTAAGGACTAGTGAGGTTATCTTATGCAGGTGGGATGTGGGACAGCCAGGACTCCATCCAAAACTGATGGAACCCAGAGTCTGGGTTCTTGGCCATTATACTAAACTGATTCCAACACTGAACACATTAAACTGGAATGAATGAATTTTGTCTCTAACTCCCTCATCACACTGTTAGCTCCCAAGGACAAGCCATACTTCAATGCCCGTACTAGGGCCTGCTATATAGTAGGCATTCAATATTTATTCGACTGATTTATTATTTTAGAAGCGTAGTCATCCATAAACGCTTTATCACAAATCTAGACCACTAAATCTCATGTATCTATTAATGTGGTACTTTTTTAATACCAAAAGAAGACACTAAGATTATTCAATTAATTACTCAATCTTAAAGCTACTAGTCATATAAAATATGGACTAAGTACTGATTAAGAATACTAATAAATATGTAGAAAAATATTCTTAAAGGATTCACTTTATCAAAAATTAGCTTGAAATGGATCACAGACTTAAATGTAAAACATAAAACTATAAAACTTTTAGAAAAAAAAGAGGAAAATCCTCAGGATCTAGAGTTAAGCAAATAATTCTTAAACCTGACACCAAAAGCACAACCGAGAAGGCAAAAAACTAGTCAGTTGGACTTCAGCAAAATTCAGCACTTCTGTAAAAGATCTTGTTAATAGGATGAAAAGAGAAGGTACAGACGGGGAGAAAATACTTCAAACCATATATCTGACAAAAAACTAGTGCTAGAATATGTAAAGAAGCCTCTGAATTTAGTAGTATAAAATACAAACCAATGAAAAAGTGGGCAAAAGACAGGAAGAGACACTTCACCGAAGAGGCTCTACAGATGGCTACCAGCACATAAAAGATGTTCAACAAAATTAGCCATTAGGGAAATGCAAATTAAGATCACCGGGAGATATTACTACATCTGCCTATCAAAAGGACTAAAAAATAAATAATGACAACATCAAATGCTGACAAAAATGGAAAGAAACTATACTTGTACGTTGTTGGTGGAGATCTAAAATATAGAGTCAATCCGGAAAACAATTTGGCAATTTCTTAAAAAACTTAACATGTGGGGCGCTTGGCTGGCTCAGTCATTTGAGCAACCGACTCTTGGTTTTGGCTTAGGTCATGCTCTTAGAGCCCTGGGATCAGGCCTCAAGTTGGGCTCTGTGTTGGGCGTGGAGCCTGCTTGAGGGTTTTCTGGCTCTGCCTCTCCCCCTGCTCTCTCTCTTACTGAAGTAAATAAATAAATCTTTAAAAAAATAAAATAAGGGGCACCTGTGGTGGCTCCATCAGTCAAGTGGCTGCCATCGGCTCAGGTCATGATCTCAGAGTCCTGAGATGGAGCCCCGTGTCGGGCTCACGGAGCAATGGGGAGCCTGCTTCTCCCTCTCCCTCTGCCTGCCGCTCCCCCTGCTTGTGCTCATTCTCTCTCTAATAAATAAACAAAATATTTAAAAAATAAAAAATAAAATAAATAAAATAAAATAAACACTTAACATGCAACTACTATACTAGCACTTCTGGTATTTATCACAGGGAGATGAAACCTGGCCATGATTGTTCACAGTGGCTTTATTCATAATAATCAAAAGCAGGAAACAACCTAGGAATCCTTCCACAGGTAAACGGTTAAATAAACTGGGCTATATACCCATACCAGGGACTCAGCAATAAAAAGGAATGAACTTTGAGATATGCAACAAATTGGATGAATCTTAAGAAATTACACTGAGTGAAAAATGCCAGTAACAAAAGGTTATACAAACTAAGTGTCCATCAACAGACAAATGGATAAGGAAGGTGTGGCATATTTATACTATGGAATATTACACAGCCTTAAAAAGGATAAGATTGTGCCATTTGAGACATGGATGAACATAAAGAGTATTATAATAAGTAATTAAGTCAGACTGAGAAAGACAAATACCACATGATTTTACTCACATGTGGAATCTAAAAAAAAAAAAATCCCACAAATGAGTAACAAATAAAATGCAAAATTAGACCTATACATACAGAGAACAAACTGATGGTCGCCAGAGGGGAGAAAAGTGGGGGGTTGGGTAAAATGGGTGAAGGGGAGTAGGAGATACAGGCTTCCAGATGTGGAATAAATAAGTCAAGACAGTATAATGAATATAGTCAATGATACTGTAACAGTGATGTATGGGAACAGATGGTAGCTACACTTGCAGTGAGCATAGCATAATGCATGAACTTAAGGAATCACTATGTTGTACACTTGAAACTAATATAACATTGTGTGTCAACTCAAAAAAAATTAAAAGATTACACAGTATATGGTTCCATTTACATTGAGATTACAGAATGGAGAACCGATTTGTGGTTGCTAGAGGTCAAGGATGGGGTAAGAGAGGTGAGTGGGTATAAAAGGGCAAGAGGAGGCATCTTTGTGGTGACAGAAATTTTCTGTATCTTGACTTTATCAATATCAATATCCTGGTCATGTCACTGCACTATGGTTTTGCAAGATTTTGCCATCAGGGAAACTGGGCAAGGTACATGAGATATCTGTATTATTTATTTTACAGAGTTTTCTTGTTGGAGCAAGCTGAAGGAAGAAAGCAGGGAAGTGCCCACTGGCTCTTCTGGGGAGACTGTAGCCAGCAACGAGATGCATGCTAATTAAAAGCCAGCACCTCAGACAGTAGCTTGTAAATTATGCATCAAACCGCTTCCAGGGAAAGACTGGGAGTTGGGTGTTTTTGTTGCGCTTCCTTTGTGCTAGCCTGGGAGAGGTGGGGATAGTTGCAACAAGTGCTCTTGCACCCATGAACAACTGCTCCTTTGTTTGCTATAGTCCTGTGGGACCCATGAATGCAAGCCCTGTTAGCTTTCATACATAGGTGATTTGGGGGACCATCCCTCAGTTGACAGCCTTAAAAGTTGGGGCACCAGATGTGTGGTCCAAACCCTTTGCTCCTCAAAGAAAAGCTGGGTGTTGGGGTTCCCCCCCAACTGTATGGTGCTATGCCAGGGGGTGGGGTTTATGGCCAGTGTGTCTCAGCCTTTGCTACCCATTTTGATGTGAATATTTTCTCAGTTGCTCAATGAATAGGAGTCACTTAGCTAATTTCTAGATTTCTTTCTGAGGGAATTCCTGCATGTGTAACTGTACATTCTGTTTAACCATAGGAGGAGGGAAATTCAGGAGTCTCCTATGTTACCATCTAAGTCCAGAGTCCCAGAATTTTTTTAAATGGTAAAATTCAATGCTAGTTCTCATATATTGCTGGTGAGGATATAAAGCAATTTAATAATACCTGACTGATGTCCTAGAATCTCAAATTGGGAAATCTAGCCTGAGAAAATAATCTTAAATAGCAATCTTAAATACAAAAGAAAGGTTTCAGACACAGAGACTTTTTTTTTTTGAGAGAGAGAGAGAACAAGCGTGCGTGTGTGAGCAGGGAAGGGGGGTGGGCAGACGGAGGAGAGAGAGAATCCTATGCAGGCTCCATTCCCAGCATGCAGCCTGATGTGTGTCTTGATCTCACGACCCTAAGATCATGATCTGAAGCCAAAATCAAGAGTCAGATGGTTAACTGGCACAGAAATCTTCATCATAGTGGTGATAATAAAGAGTTAGAAATAGTATGTCCAGAATTAGGCATGGTCACATAAATTATGGTATATGTAACTGGCAGAAATAAGAACATCAAAATGTTGGCAATGATTAAATACAAGAAAAATCTATGGCTAGCCATTGCTTTCACTTTA
This sequence comes from Ailuropoda melanoleuca, assembly GCF_002007445.2. NCBI lineage: Eukaryota > Metazoa > Chordata > Mammalia > Carnivora > Ursidae > Ailuropoda > Ailuropoda melanoleuca. The sequence goes on along the minus strand of NC_048224.1, from coordinate 82,928,109 downwards.
TTCCATGGAGAGAAACAGAGAAGGGTAGAAATAAGGGAGAAAGAAAGAGAAGAATTAAGAAGAAAGGAAGGAAAGACAGCCAGGGAAGAAGAAAGAAGAATAAAAAAGGGGAGAGAGAGAGATTTAAAAAACAAAAACAACAAAAACAGACACATGGGAAAGGAAAGTTTATCTTCCTTTAAGAAAAACACACAATATAAAGTCCAAATTTTAACCAAAATTTAGGAGCTGAGTCTTCAATATTTAAAAGGATACTTTAGGATCAGTTGCTCTCATAATTTTAAAATATAAAAAACATTCATACTACTTCATGCTAAATGAATTTTATTTACACAGATGTTAAACTGTATAAGAGGTATAGCTGTAAATATAAATAAAATTTAAGTGAAAGAAGTCATCTGTTCTTCTCAAACCTTTCTAAACTCACAGTAATCCTGCACAATATCAATCCTCTTTGAAAAGTCATAAGAGCATGTTTTTCATACTTCCCAGTGAAACGCCACAAGAACATTTCCACACAGCATTCCAGTGAACAGTGGATATGAAGCTCCACAGAACTCTATCCAACTTTTACACAGAGGAAAACATTCTTCTGGTTCATTAGCAAATAATGTGCAGAGGCAAAGGAAGCCCCCCGTGGCTAACGAAAACAAGCTCTGATACCAGGAACAGCTTCTCAAATCAGAGGAAAGGATCAGAATGGAAAGGATTAAAGAAAACGTAAACAGGTACCAGATGATTAATGATAGTCCTTCCATAATACAGAACCTTTGCAGATATCCATTCATCACACTATACCCAACTGGAGTAAAACCTTAACTATTTCAAAACCAGTCTGCAGCAACCCTCAGACTGCTAGATTTCAAGCTCTGGATCTAGAAGTGGCCAGAAAAAAAAGAAAAAAAATTTTTTGATGGTAATGCAGCAACATCTAGAAATGCCCCAAAATGCCTGATATTAGCAGTAATTCTAAGACTACATATAATGTAACTGAACAGATGCCAAACCTGAAGAAGCACTTGCATTAAGCTGACAAATTCAAAAAGGTCAGCCCTAACATGAGACAGTCAATGATGAAGAATGATACACACAGAGTTATCAACTGGAATTAAATAAGGAAAGAGAAAAAGAGAGAAGAAAGAAGCAATGAATAGCAGGCACAGCAATTAGAAGTAACTGCTGATAAAGAGCACCCTTCACTGATGATAGAAGTAAGAGCAGGGGGGCGCCTGGTGGCTGAGTTAGTTGTCTGCCTTCGGCTCAGGTCCTGGGATCTAGTCCCTCATGGAGTCCCTCATCAGGCTCCTTCCTCACGGGAGCCTGCTTCTCCCTCTGCCTGATGCTTGCCCTGCTTGTGCTCTCTCTCTCTCTCTGACAAATAAGTAAATAAAATCTTAAAAAAAAAAAAAAAGAAGTGAGAAAGGCTAATAAGGGAGTAAAAGAGAGCAAAAGAAAACACCCATTTTAAAATTGCAGCCATTGACTTGTATATAGGATATATAAAGAATTCTCAAAATTCAACAACCAAATAAAAAGAGGGCAAAAGGTTTATATAGACAATTCACAGAAGAAGAGATACAGTAGCAAATAAACACACGGAAAGATGCTCAACATCATTAGACATTAAGGGAATGTAAATTAAAACCACAACATACCACTGACACTTACTTGAGTGGCTAAAATTAAAAAAAAAAAAAAACCCAAAGCTAAAAGCAAACAAACAAAAAACCCCAATGCTACCAAACAATCCTACTCCTGGGTATTTACAGAAGTGAAATGAAAACCTACATTTGCACATACAAATTGCATAAATGGTTATAGAGGTTTTATTTGTAACTGCTAAAAACTGGAAATCCCCCAAATATCTCCCAACTGGGGGATGGCTAAATGGTCTGTGTACATCCATGCATTGGAATACTACTCAGCAATAAAAAGGAACAAACTCCTTTAACCAGAGACGTAAAGGATCTATATTCTAGAAACTACAAATCACTCTTGAAAGACATTGAGGAAGACACAAAAAGATGATAAAACATTCCATGCTCATGGATCAGAAGAATTAACATAGTTAAAATGTCCATGCTACCCAGAGCAATCTACACTTTCAATGCTATCCCGATCAAAATACCAATGACATTTTTCAAAGAACTGGAACAAACAGCCCTTAAATTTGTGTGGAACCAGAAAAGGCCCCGAATTGCCAAGGAATTGCTGAAAAGGAAAAACAAAGCTGGGGGCATCACAATGGCGGATTTCGAGCTGTACTACAAAGCTGTGATCACAAAGACAGCATGGTACTGGCACAGAAACAGACACACAGACCAATGGAACAGAATAGAGAACCCAGAAATGGACCCTCAGCTCTTTGGGCAACTAATCTTTGATAAAGCAGGAAAAAACATTCAGTGGAAAAAAGATAGTCTCTTCAGTAAATGGTGCTGGGAAAATTGGACTGCTACATGCAAAAGAATGAAACTTGACCACTCTCTCACACCATACACAAAGATAAACTCCAAATAGATGAAAGACCTCAATGTGAGACAGGAATCCATCAAAATCCTAGAGAAGAACATAGGGAGCAACCTCTATGACATCGGCCATAGCAACCTTTTTCATGACACATCTCCAAAGGCAAGAGAAACAAAAGATAAAATGAACTTGTGGGACTTCATCAAGATAAAAAGCTTCTGCACAGCCAAGGAAACAGTCAAAAAAACTAAGAGGCAGCCCACGGAATGGGAGAAGATATTTGCAAATGACACTACAGATAAAAGACTGGTATCCAAGATCTACAAAGAACTTCTCAAACTCAATACACGAGAAACAAATAAACAAATCATAAAATGGGCAGAAGATATGAACAGACACTTTTCCAATGAAGACATACAAATGGCTAACAGACACATGAAAAAATGTTCAAAATCATTAGCCATCAGGGAAATTCAAATCAAAACCACACTGAGATACCACCTTACGCCAGTTAGAATGGCAAAGATAGACAAGGCAAGAAACAACAATTGTTGGAGAGGATGTGGAGAAAGGGGATCCCTCCTACATTGTTGGTGGGAATGCAAGTTGGTACAGCCACTCTGGAAAACAGTGTGGAGGTCTCTTAAAAAGTTAAAAATTGAGCTACCCTATGATTCAGCAACTGCACTACTGGATATTTACCCCAAAGATACAGACGTAGTGAAGAGAAGGGCCATATGCACCCCAATGTTCATAGCTGCATTGTCCNAGCTAAATCATGGAAGGAGCCGAGATGCCCTTCAACAGATGACTGGATCAAGAAGATATGGTCTATATATACAATGGAATATTACTCAGCTATCAGAAAGAACGATTTCTCAACATTTGCTGCAACATGGACGGCACTGGAGGAGATAATGCTATGTGAAATAAGTCAAGCAGAGAAAGACAATTATCATATGGTTTCTCTCATCTATGAAACATAAGAAGTAGGAAGATCAGAATGAGAACAAAGGGATAAAAGGGGGTAATCAGAAGGGGGAATGAAGCATGAGAGACTATGGACTCTGGGAAACAGACTGAGGGCTTCAGAGGGGAGGGGGGTGGTGGAATGGGATAGGCTGGTGATGGGTAGTAAGGAGGACATGTATTGCATGGTGCACAGGGTTATACGCAACTAATGAATCATGGAACTTTATATCAAAAACCAGGGATGTACTGTATGGTGACTAACATAATATAATAAAAAAATATTATATAAAAAAAAGGAACAAACTCCTGATACCCAGCAACAATACAGATGACTCCTAAATGCATTAGGCCAAGTGGAAGAAGCCAGACTCAAAAGGCCACATTTTGTGTGATTCCATTTCCACATTTGTTAAGGCAAATTATATGAGGACAGAAGATAGATGAGTGGTTGCCAGAGGCTGAGGGTAGGAAAAAGAACAGATTACAATGGGGGCATGGGAAAATTTCTGGGGTGATGGAATTGTTCTATATCACAGAACTGCTTGTTAAAAAGAGAGCATGTTACTGTTTGTAATTACACATTAATTTTTTAAAAATGAAACATAAGTGTAGCCATTGAAGTCATGTACTTCTCTCTTCTGCTCTCCTCTCTCTGTTCTGCTCCTGTACATGTTGGCTTGGGGGAGAGGGGTGGGGAGAGCTGAGGTGGGTAGGGCAAATGTTTGTGCTGAATTTCAGTAGCAGAGCTAGATAGGCAGAGCCGTGCGCAAGGGGTTGGGGGTGGGGAGTGTTCACTGCATGGACGGGTGCTTTGCAGGGGAACAAAATTCAAATTAAACTAATTTACAGATACTGGGAAAGTTTCAGAGAACCCAAGCACAGGCTAGCTCAGAATTAGTTGCTCTCAAATTTTTTCAGTATAATTATATTTATACATTACAAGAAATCCAATGCAGAGCTCCTTCCAAACCCCCTGGCCCTGTCTATCTCTTTCCCCATCTTCATTTCTTTCTGTCTTTTCTGCAGGCTGGCTTCCTCCACTTTTTTAGTTTACATGGTAGGAAACCTGACCACTGATGCAGAAATTACATGGAATATGGTTAGCTCCTAGTTAGAGACTAAGGTTCTATCTCAGTTTTAGTTCCAGAATCCTGCAGAATACTCTGGCCCTGCTTTGATCTGATGTCCACTAGTAGGCCAATTAGCTGTGTGTTGGGCAGGGTGTCATGCTGCGCAATAAGGTTGCTCCACTGTAACTACATGGGTAGGGAAGGAGGGACCCTTCCCCACAAAGCAGAGGGAATAAAACATTTTGTACATTATACAATGGTGTGAGCAGTCTTTACCTTTATGGCAGGTTACAGTCCTTAAAAAGTATGGTAAGGTCAAACTAAAATGGTCATTGTCTTAATTTTTATAGGGGAATACAACCAATTAACATGTTACACTTTTGATTAAGGGCCTGATGCCAAATACCATTTTAAATCATCCATAAACTATGTACTTTTACAGGATAAATGTTTCTAAACTTTATATTCATAAGTTTAAGAGGACGAGAGGGTAATGATAACATAAAATTCCATTCAATATGATATAGTATTTCCTCACCTGTAATTGTAAATTCTGTAACTTAATTTGTCTAATGACAGGTGCAAACTACATAAACAACAAAATAGACTCAAGACCAACTAGAATCAATGCCCTACACACATAGTAAGCATTTCAAATTGTTAAATGCATGAGGCACAGTCAAAGCTTATGTCTTAAGGCTTTATGATTTTTCATTCTTACAGTAATAAAACTAAAGGTGAGGGACCACTTTAAAGAGGGCCAAGGTACAGAAAAGGATTTTTAAAAAGGGACAGAAATTTCCAAAAATTTAGGACCATAAAATGGGAAATGAGAAGCTGATACTGGAGTACTTATTTTGCTGACTTTTTTTTTTAATGTAGCAAGAAATAATAATTAGAGATTAAACTACCACAGCAGAAAGTTCTCTGCTTCTTTGCACTGCTTTCTAATTCGATCTGAACAGATGACTTTGCATGCACCCTAGTTTTGCAAGGCACACCTGCCCTTAAAATGAATACATCAATAAAATTCATCCTTTGATCTCTTATCACATTGTGTTTCAAAACATCAGAGTCTGAAGCTGTGTCTTGATTAGCGGCCAAACCTCAAGAAACACAGCTCTGAGTTTGATCCTGAGCCCATAAAATCTGAAGAGTTGCAATCTCAGCCACAAGTCTTTTATTTTTTAACTTCATAATAATATGCAGAAGTGGTTCTTTTCTGTCAGCAATTTTAAGGTTTAAAGGATTAAAAATTTATGGTTGTAAAGTAATGAGATTTTCTTTTTAAACAATTTTAACTCAAAGGTCTGCCTGCTCACTAGCCCTTACTCACATACAGTAGGATCCTCTAGCACTTTCCCTACCCTGATGGGCCGCTTTGCTCTGGATTCCTGAAGGAGAAATGGGTTTGTCACACAGACTCCCAAGGCAGTTCCTGTACCCAACCTAAGCCACTGCCGTGGCCACCATCACTACTGTCAGCTCTGGATCCCAAACCCCTGCTCCAAGCTCCTCTCAAGCCTGTTCATGGCCTTGCCTTCTGCCACGAGTTATTTCCTCAACACTGTTTATCCCAAGTGTAGAAAACTGCCCCTTCTCCTTCTTCACTCAACCTATACTATTAGTCATAGTTCTTCTATCAAAGGTTTAAGGGTAACAAAGAATAAATATGGTACAGTGCAGAAACAATCTCAAATTGAATTCTATGTATTATTATTATTATTAAAGGCTTATCAATATTTTTTTAAAGATTTATTTATTCATTTGAGAGACAGAGAGAGAGAGAGAGAGCAAGCAGGGGGAGAGGGAGAGGGAGACAAGCAGACTCCCTGCTGAGCAGAGAGGCAGACACAGGGTTCGATCCCAGGATCCTGAGATCATGACCTGAGCCAAAAATCAAGAGTCTGAACCTCAACCGACTAAGTCACCCAAGTGCCCTGGTTTGTCAGCATTTCTGATCATCTTTCTCCTTAAGCTTCTTCCTCTGTCATGGTTCTGGAGTCTCTTTCCCTCACTCCAAAGCTTTCTTCTATTTTCCTTCTATTTCCTACACCTATTGATCTTAGCCAGAGGACATTTCTCAAATTTCTGTTACTTTACTCTGCAAAGGGAATCTAAGCTCTTCTCTTTCAGTCTTTTCCTTCCAGACATTGCTTAGAGACCTAACCTTCTACAACTAATAAAAAAGCCCATCTACCCATCTAGGTGTCTTCTAAACAAAACTTCATTTTTCTTTGTAAGGAATACTCCATCCTTTCAGGTTATTTGGTAAAAGCTACAGCCTATACCTAAATAATATTTTTTTTCTGCCTGTTAAAAACATATACCAGAAATTTTAGTCAAATAACTATTGTACTCTCCAACAAACCCCCAGGAGCGGCTATTCACTTACTAGAATGATTATCATCACTCTTGAATTATCTTCCAAACAATTTACTAATTCCTCAAGAAAAGTGGCTTATTGCTGGGCTCAGAACATCTTCCTTTGGTCTAATTTCCTTACTTTTTTTTTTTTTAAGATTTTATTTATTTATTTATTTGACACAGAGAGAGACAGCCAGTGAGAGAGGGAACACAAGCAGAGTGAGTGGGAGAGGAAGAAGCAGGCTTCTAGCGGAGAAGCCTGATGTGGGGCTCGATCCCAGAACGCTGGGATCACGCCCTGAGCCGAAAGCAGACGCTTAACGACTGAGCCACCCAGGTGCCCCTAATTTCCTTACTTCTGCTTCAATCTCTCATTCTCATGCCTACATTCATTCATTCACTCAACCAACCAGTGTACATGGCACAAAGTGTGGGAAACAGGTTCCTAGAACTTAAGATACGTTCAATCCAGAAGGGACTGTAGCAGTTTCACCTATGAACCGGGACACGAGGAGGACAGAGTTCTGTGTGATTAGAGTGAGCTCTAAAGTTAGGACGAATTTTATCAAGTTGTCACTATCTTATATGGATACTTTAGGCTTGAGGTGGAAAGTTGGTGCTTGCAGGCTAACCATAAGGACCTCCAGTCCATAGAGATACATAGCATATTTTCTGCAAGAAAGCTAATAATGCTGCTGCTTTTCTGAAAATATTATATATAGCCAATGGAGTTGAAGTGTCCTCAATTTTAACTGCTTTCCATTTGTTCATTCAACTAAGAAGTATTTATAAGTGTCTATTTTTTATGGGCTTAAGAAGGACAGCTGCATCTACTGAATATCACATTCATTTAGTACTATGTTCTAGGCATCATGTTAAATCAGTTCAATGAACAAAGTCAAGAACTGTCTGGTCAATTATACTTCAATAAAGCTGAAAACAAAAAGAACTGTCTGCTCTTTTATTACCACAATAACAGATCTTCATAATGATAGTTGTGAATCAACAGTAAAAAATTATAGCTAGAATATTATTTGGAGAGGGGCAAGTATATAATGTATTTTATAGAGAAAATGTAATCCACAAAAGTAATGTATTTGACTTTCTGCATTTGAAGAATTAACCTTCAGTTACTCAGAAAATGAAAATATGCAGAAAGATACTTCTTTCCCCGAAGATTCCAGAGAGTAGAAGTTCACTCTACTTGATAACATGTAAGTCAACTTTTAGGCCATTGAATGTCTTCATTCAAAAATAATTTTTAAAGTGAATTTCCTCTGTAAATTTATTTATTTTCAGTATCCATGTAAAATAAGGGAAACTTGTATAAGTAATTCTTATTGTTCCTCTTTTGTTATCTGAGCAAAGTTGTAAGGTACCCAAAGTCTGTCTTGATGTACACCTAGCTCCCTAATTCTCGGATGGCACCTTGAAGCTACATACTCTGTGGCTGCTCAAGACTTCGCTAGTTCACTGGACCTGGTGACATCTCAGCTCATCCTTCAAAATATAACCATCCTTGATACTCTTTCCAGCATCCAACTGCAAACTGGGCTAATTTCATAAACTAACTCAAGCTAACACATTAATTAATGATAATAATAGCTTAATACATTTCTACTTTCAGGGAAATCCGCAAAACAATAGGAGATATATAGAAATTTAATACTGTAATCCAAGAATAGGGCGTATTTTTCCCATTTATGATCACTGACCAATTAAATTTAAACTTGAATTAATAAAAAAAATCACGGATTATAACAAAAATAAACTAGTTTACATTTAACTTTATTTTGAGGAAGGGAGGAAAATGAGAATATACTACCTGACATTTATGTATGGTCTGCACATGTATTTATTGTTCTTATATAGCATATATACATACATATATTTTTATTCAGTTTAATATTTAAAACAGTGCTGTAAATTCATACTTTTCCTATTTTAGAGATGACAAAAGTCAGTCTCAAAGAGGTTACATTACTGACTATCAAATAGCATGGCAGAGACTCTAAACAATTCTAATCCCAAGTATCTTTCCACTATGCACAACTCCTATAAGCGTTCGTAATATCTCATTTGAAACTGAATAAAAGAAACATGAAAATACACAGATGCAATGATAAAACTACATTTCATTCTGCATACGGCCGGTTTAAAAAGTAAGGAGTAAGATGGGGTGGGACAGTGAGCGAGCCAGGCAAGAGGAAAAAGTAGGCAAAGAGATTATTGAGTAGAAATGTCCAAGGTAGAGAATAGGTAAGAGAGGGAACGAAAGAAAAAGACAGGTGTGTCTGAAAGGAAGGGTGAGTTGAAGTCTGGACTCTCTGGGGTCCTCCACTCAGTGCTGTATCCAGCCAGCACACCTGGCTTCACATCTCCGGAGCAGTCTTGCTCTGTATTCCTCCTCCTTGGCTCCAGCCAGCCAAAAATCTTCCCCCATTTAAGCTGTCCAGGGAGCTGTGGGTTAGTATTTCCACAGATCCCCAGAGCCCTGACCTTATCTTGGTCTAATCGCTGTAATCACCATAATTAGTTTTCTTTTCACTTCCTCGGTGATAAAAGCTATTTCAGAAATCGGCATTTTCTTCCATCTCTGAGAATCAGTGGAAACCGGAGCACTTAGTATGATGATAGTAACAGAACAACGAATCAAAGCCAAGACTTCCATCACCGAAACAGCCAATGGTCAAACTTGCCTCACAGACACGCTGTTTACCGAAAAACCACTGTTCTCAGTTAGATATACTGTAGATAATAAAATGCCTACACCTATTCACCACTCACATTTCTAAGTTTTTGTTTTATTTAGTTCCCTTATTATTCAGGTAAATTAGGTGTAACTGCTTTCAAAATGAGGTAAGTATCCTATATTGCTAGCATTCAACAAACTTCTGAAATCACTGGTATAATCTTTTAATTAAATGAACAGGCCTGAGAGACACTGACTTTGAATCCCAGCTTAGGCTCTTGTGACTGAACAAATTACTTAATAGCTTTGAACTTCAGGTTCTTCATCTATAAAACGAGGCTAATCATATAGTACCAATCACACAGGTAGTTTTAAGAAGGAAAGGAGATGAGTGCTTGGAACTGTACGACATGTAGTAAGCACTCAGTGTTATCTCTTACTATTACCATTATTATTAATGGCCACTAAGCTTGCCACCTGGCTGCAGAACACTTAACCATAAGATACCTTCTTACTTTATTAAAGAAATTTGAGAAGTTTTAGAAAAATACTGGGTTTTTATGTAATAGATGAACAGTAATAATAGAGAGTCAAATATTTATGATTATATACACTAAACTTGCAAAGCAGCAGCAGCATCCTTTTACAGAGGGTTTACCTCGAAGTCTATGAGCTGTAGGTCAGCAATCAGTGTCACCAGCAGCCCACTATTGTAGAGCTCTTGTGCGAGCTGGGCCACAACTTCTGTGGGGGGCTCCTTGTCATTTGTGCCACACAGAATCTCTTTCATTGCTTGCAGTGATTTCGACACTTCCTCTGAAGCCTGGTGACCAAAAAATATGCTCATAGTGAAGAGGAATGAAAATTTTTAGGCCATAAACAAACACAAAAAACCCCATTTCTTGGAATCTGTTTATTTATGATCAAAGAACACTGTGCAGTTACAAGCAAACAAAAAACTGTTTCATAGACATTGCTTTTTTTATTTTGGCAAACATTGCAAAAATTTATTTATATAAAAAAACTCTAGTATTTCTATTTGGTCAACACAATCGAAACATTCTTCCTTTTTTTAAAGATTTTATTTATTTATTTGACAGAGATAGAGACAGCCAGCGAGAGAGGGAACACAAGCAGGGGGAGTGGGAGAGGAAGAAGCAGGCTCATAGCAGAGGAGCCTGATGTGGGGCTCGATCCCATAACGCCAGGATCACGCCCTGAGCCGAAGGCAGACACTTAACCGCTGTGCCACCCAGGCGCCCCTGAAACATTCTTCCTTTAAAACATATTCAGACATAGTCTAATCTAGTCATCAGCTATAAATTTTACTCTTAAAAATTAAAATAAAATGACTTGTTTTGAAAACTTATTAGAAGCTACAGGTCTTTATTAAAAGCATTTGTTAAACTTTTTCAACAAATTCATATTACTCTGATTTTTTAATGACTATGTAATAAAACTGAATTGTCAAAATGCACAATCAGGGGCGCCTGGGTGGCACAGCGGTTAAGCGTCTGCCTTCGGCTCAGGGCGTGATCCCGGCGTTACGGGATCGAGCTCCACATCAGGCTCCCNNNNCAGGCTCCTCCGCTATGAGCCTGCTTCTTCCTCTCCCACTCCCCCTGCTTGTGTTCCCTCTCTCGCTGTCTGTCTCTCTCTCTCTGTCGAATAATTAAATAAAATCTTTAAAAAAATGCGTAATCAAATTATCAAAACCCATTAAAGTTTGTTAATTCACTTGTCTCTCCCACGTAATCATCACCTTTTTTTTGCTTTCTATAAAACTTAAAAACAACAAATGTTTCTCTTTTTTTTTCTTTTTCTTTTTTTTTAAAGATTTATTTTATTTATTTGACAGAGAGAGAGACAGCCAGCGAGAGAGGGAACACAAGCAGGGGGAGTGAGAGAGGAAGAAGCAGGCTCCCAGCAGAAGAGCCTGACGTGGGGCTAGATCCCAGAACGCCAGGATCACACCATGAGCTGAAGGCAGATGCGCAACGACTAAGCCACCCAGGCGTCCCAACAAATGTTTCTATATTGTAAAGAGTAACCGGGAAATCCACAGAAATAGAAAGTAAAGGAGTCGGTACTCAGACCTGGGGAGGGGACAGTGAGGAATGACTGCTAACCGGTACAGGATTTCTTTTGGGGGTTGAGAAACTATTCTTGAATTAGATATTGGTGATGGATGTAGAATTTGTGAGAATACTAAAAATCAGTGAATTGCACACATTAAAGAGGCGAATTATATAGGATGTGAATTTACTCAATACATCTTTTTAAAATTAATACAGGTGAGCAAAAGAGAACAGGCCAAAAAGTTAACAATTTAATCTGCTGAATATTTTAAAAGAAATACAGTTTTATTGCTTTCAAGTATAGTTCTGTAATCATTATGACTGAAGGAAATAAACTAAGGCAAGTTAAATATAAATAAATAATTCATAGCAGCATGATACTGCTTTAAAAAAGTAATTTCCAGATACATCGCATGATCTGACTGAAACAATCCTTAATTTATTAAAGGTTGGAAGTTTCTTCAAGTGTGAGATTTATCCACATGGACTTTAAATTATATGTAGTTAAGAATAATTATAAAGCAAACATCTGTGTGACCCTAACACAGGTCAAGAACAGAATACTTCCGGAAACCCTTAAGTCAGCGGAATGCAACCTTTTCAACCTAGAAGTAAATATTTTTATGTTTTTGACAACAATCATTTATTTACTTTACTTTATAGTTTTCTTACCTGTTTTTGCATCCCTAAACAATGTAGTGTAGCTCTGCCAACTTTGAACTTTTTACAATAGTAGCCGTAACCTTTCATGAGGTGCCTCTTCCACTATCACATGTGTGAGATCTACCCACGCAGCCGCAGGGAGGTGGCAGCACTCTAATTTTCATTACTCTCAGGTACGCCATGGATGGCTGGACCACAGTTCATCAGTTCTACCTCTGATGGACATTTAGGTGATTTCCACTGAGGGATTATTATGAACAGCGACACATGCACACCGTTGTACATGCATCCTGGTTATCGCTAGAGTTTATATCTATGAGTATAAACATATTTGACAGGTGATTTGACAGGTGACAGGTTTCCAAAGCAGTGACACCAATTTATACTTTGTCCCTCACAGTGGGGGAAAGTCCTCATTGCTCTCCATCCTCGTCAACACTTAGTATCATCAGACATTTTTCATTTTTGCCAAAATAGTGGGTGTGTATTAGGAATGTATGTGGTTTTGGGGCGCCTGGGTGGCACAGTGGTTAAGCGTCTGCCTTTGGCTCAGGGCATGATCCCGCCGCTATGGGATCGAGCCCCACATCAGGCTCTTCCGCTATGAGCCTGCTTCTTCCTCTCCCACTCCCCCTGCTTGTGTTCCCTCTCTCGCTGGCTGTCTCTATCTCTGTCGAATAAATAAATAAAATCTTTAAAAAAAAAAAAAAGGAATGTATGTGGTTTTAATTGGCCTTTTCCTGACTACTCGTGAAAATGAGTATCTTTTTATGTTTTTTTCCCTGTCTTTTGCCATTTAGATTTACTCTTTTATGAAGGTCATTTCTTCTTTCTAACTGAGCCAATATTTGGCTCAATATTACAAGTACACGAGAATTAAAAATACACTTCCACATCCTTTACAAGATGCAGGATAAAAAATAATATTTCTACATCCCTACAAAAATCCAAGATTGTTTATACACTGGGATAGAAAGCTACTGTGAACTGAAGGAGATTTATTTTATTGATCTCTTAAGTCTTGCCATAAGCTACCCAGTCACTTTAGAGAGAAACTGAACATGTAGGGTCCAACACCCCATGGAAGAAATAAAATACAAAAAAAAAAAACCCTTACCTATGAGGAAATCCTGCTTAGTAGGATTTAAAAATGTTTAAATGTTAAAATGTTAAAATGAGGTTGCACTGTTGTAGAAACTATCAGGTGATCTTTAAATAAAAATGTCAGTTTAATATTATATACCAGTGTAACCCCTTAGATCTTTAAGCTCAGTTAGAGGGATCCAAGTTTGGTCAGAGGCTTAAGACAGTGAACCAAGGGTTCAAGGTGAAAGATTCAACAATTGCATAAAACCTGAAATCAATTTACATGTATTTATAGAGATCTTATGTGCACATCACAGACCATATTTCGGATTCTTCATCAAGCGTCTACATTGGTTTTTGGTTTTGGAATGTATGCATTTGAATAATAATATTTTAGTTCATACCTTGTCGGTTTTTTTGTCTTGCTTTTCCAAAATGGCCAAGTTGTCTTTCAGAGCTTTCACAATTTCTGCTGGATTTTTGTGTGATTTACTAAACAAAGGCATTTTTTTCATCTATAGAAATCTCTTCTTCCAATACAGAATACTAAAAACAAACAAATAAGCAAACGAGAATCATGAATTTAACTTTTTAAAATTTTTTCTCAAGTTTTTATTTACATTCCAGTTACTTAATATAAGTGTAATGTTAGTTCGTGGTGTATAATATAGTGATTCAACACTTCCATACATCACCCAGTGCTCGTCACAAGTGCCCTCCTTCATCCCCATCACCTATTTCACCCATTCCCCCACCACCTCCCCTCTGGCAATCATCAGTTTGTTTTCTATGGTTAAGAGTCTGTTTCTTGGTTTGCCTCTCTCTCTCTTTTTTCCCCTTTGCTCATTTGTTTTGTTTCTTAAATTTCACATATGAGTGAAATCATATGGCATGTCTTACTCTGACTTATTTCACTTAGTATAATACTCTAGTTCCATCCATGTTGCTGATGGCAAGATTTCATTCTTTTTATGGCTGAATAATCCTCCATTGTGTATATCTATATACCACATCTTTATCCATTCATCAACTGATGGACACTTGGGCTGCTTCCATAATTTGGCTATCGTGGATAATGCAGCCATAAACATCAGGGTGCAGGTATCCCTTTGAATTAGTCTTTTTGTATTATTTGGGTAAATACCTAGTAGTGTGATTGCTGGACTGTACGGTAGTTCTATTTTTTAACTTTGTGAGGAACCTCCAACCTGTTTTCCAGTGTGGCTGCACCAGTTTGCAATGAATTTAACTCTTAATGTGATTAAATTGCTATACCAAAATGTCTCATATGTTTTCAATAACCTTAATTCAGTAATTTGAAACATTAATATTGATCAAACTAAAATGAGTTTCATCAATTTTTACACCAAATTTAAATATATATAAATATTTTAAGACAGATATTTTAAAAACTTTGCCTAAAAGTTTTTACTCAAAATTTAAAATTTTTTTCTACAACACAAATACAAGGATTAGGGAAAGAGTCTCAACAGGAAAAGGAGTACTTTTACAGAATAAGCGATATTTAAAACTAGAATTTTTAACTAAAGAGAATGCTGTTGCTGTGGCTGACGACGACAGTAACGATGGTGATAGATCAAATAAAACATGTAAAACAAAAGTGAGATTAGAGTCCACATACTGTGGTAAGGCAATATTTAATGCTACCCATGACAATCACAAAATCGCAACATAAAATTTTTAAAAATCTAATATGTTTTTTATTTACTCTTCAAACATTCAGCTGGCCATACTCACTGAGGAAATGAAGACCACCATGGTGGAGGGTGAGGAAAGTGAGGAAAAGGAGTATTAATTCTTGTTTTTGAGAACATCTATTTACATAGAGCAGAGAAAGCTAAATATAGCTACCATTGCCCTACTGCAATGTAAGTATTTAGGGAGAAAATCATAATTGAAGTCTCCAGTTAGCAGAGGCATAGTCATGTACTTCATAGTTACTGGCAAAAATATTTCAAACCTTACAGAAACAGGACATCATAAATCAAAGTCTTCCATTAAAACAACTGCTCAGAGATAATAAATATATCAGTTTGGTGTATGTTCCTCCTGAATTTTTTCATACATATAAAATTAGATATATTTTACAACAAAACTAGAATACTAAACATAGTATTTTGTAACTTCTTCCCACTTTTTCTATCTTGAATACCATTCTATGAGAATACATTTAGATCTACTACTATAATTGTACACAATATAGTATTCTATTACATAGATAACACCATGTAATTATTATATGGCAATTTCTTATAAAATTACTATATAATTTATTTTACCAATACCCTATTGATGGACATTTGGGTTAATTCTATTTTTTCTAATATTTTTCTGATTAACAATGATGCTATTAGTCAATGGAGGATATTATACAAATGTGTATACACAAACGTGCACACCAGTGGATAGCAGCACTCTACCTAGCTATTCCTGTGGCATAACCATGGCTATGGTTCTAAATCCCTAATCCTCCTAGATTCCTATTTTCCAAATCTGGTTCCCTAGAACTTCTGTCATTCTGCGAGCTACCTTATATCCTTCCAATAAATTCCTTCAGTATTTGTTGTTTGTAATCAAGAATTCCAATGGGACACATATATGTTATGAAGCAGAAATCAAAACGGTTAGTGTGAATTTTGATGATAAAACAAAAGACTTAAATTCTTGTTTTCAGAAGAAATGCTGTTTTCAACAAGGGTGCCTCAACTCCCCAGTGTGGGGAGACTAAGTGGGAGGGGAATTTGTCCTCTCTTGGAGCAAAGTTTGAAAAACAAGTTAAGAGACCCCAGTCAGCCTCTAAAGCGGATACTGAAAGTTGACAGAGCATTCAAAGATAAAGCACGTGAAGATCACATGGATTCTCAGTGGGTAGTGTCAGGTTCGAAAAAGAGAGTCAGAGGAATATTGTATCATGTACCTTTATAAAATTCAAAAATAAAATTATAAAGACACACTAGATTTTTCTTTAGTAGTTAGCCCTACACATAAATAAATGAAAGTAGAGTATATTTAAAAGCATATGTAATGTGGAAGTAGGGTGGGTGCTGAAACAATCATTAGATAGTTGGGCAGAGCCAGCAAACTGTTGCTTCTCACCTGAGTGATCTTGGGCACAGGATGTGATCCCCTTAAGGCTCTGTTCTCATCTGTAAATGGAGATGATAACATCTCCCTCTCAGGCTTGTGAGGATTAAAGGTAAGTGGAGTACCCTGCACAGGGCCTTGTATGTAAAGTACTCTATAATGTTTAGCTGCTATTATTACAGAAAGTTCTATGATATAATGAATGAATGATTTCGCCAAAGAGAAGGGCATAGTAATTGAGACATGCTATTGTTTTAATTAAGTGTCTTAGACACATCTGGCTCCTTGAATCACTTACACATTTTTTTCTTTTAAAACATATACATTTATTCTTTGAAGGTTAAATATTTAATGTTCAAATACTTAGCATTAAAAGTTTTTTCTAAAGCTAAATGCATTTGTGTAATTGTTCTATTTCTTCATGTAGTTCTACTGCACCAAGGAAAAGGTAATCAACTGTAAGAATTTCAATTAAATGCTCCCTGACATCAAAAAATAGAGTACAAATTAGAATATGGTATCATATATATGATATGACATGATTTTTGTCCATTACCTATTGCTCTGCTCAGTTCTCACTGTATCAAGCTAATTCTCAGGCTAATTCTGGTAATATTACAAATGTTTTCAGGACTCCCACGTTAACATGGCAGTTAGCCACCATTTCGTGATTTGCTGTCTCTCAACTTTTCATTTGCCTGTTGATTTGTTCATTCACTTATTCACTGGACAAACAATCTGAGTAAGTACTAAGCACAGGCACCTTGCTAAATACTTGGGACAGAGCCATGAACAAGAAAAATACAATCCTTGCTCTTTGGAGCTTATTATTAAACAGAGAAACTAAACATGTTGGGGGCAATGGAATTATATAATAGAGGGAAAAACACACAGTACAATGCCTCTCAATACAGTACTCCTTTTTTGCATTTGCTATTTTCATCTTTTAAGTGTACCTATTTACTATAATAACTATAATATAAAATCGTTTATTAATGTTTTAAAATTTCATAGGATCATTATTCTTCAATTCTGGGATCCATATTATGAGGGAAATCAAGACCTATATCTCAAACTGTGCAGTTCTAGTCCCCAATCCCCTATAAATTACGGTGAAACTCTCCTAACTGCTCTGTTCTCCTCAGACCATAACCAGCCCCACCCCACCCCCAGACTGAACACCTTCCTGCATCACCCTCAAACCCAGGGCTGCCCTTCCTACTCCCTGGGTGACGATGCCATGGTCACTTGCATGTGCATCCACCCCAATCACATCATTTACTCCACTAGTCATTTAAAAAATGAGCCAGTACTCAGTACTACCTGCTAAACAAATACAAGGTACTTAAATCCCCCTCTGGTTCTGAGTTGGTAACTGAGCCACCATGATTCAGAAATTATCAGCCTTGTCTGGGTGTCATTTGTTATATCTATAAAATGAGGGGATTCTTTTTTTAAAAAAAATTTAACTGTGTTGGGATGCCTGGGTGGCTCAGATGGTTAAGTGTCTGCCTTCAGCTCAGGTCATGATCCCAGTGTTTTGGGATCAAGCCCCACACTGGGCTCCCTGCTCAGTGGGGAGCCTGCTTCTCCCTCTGCCTCTGCCATTCCCCCTGCTTGGGCTTGCTCACTCTCTCTCTCTCAAATAAATAAAATCTTTAAAAAAATAAAATAGAAAAATAAAAATAAATTAAAAATTTAACTGTGTATTTACCTAGTCATATCATTTAACTCATATTTTTCCATTTTGTTTATGAAGGTATCAAAACAAATCTGCCAAATGTTTTGGGAAAGTCCAGATACATTATATTTATGCTAATACTATTTAGTTATCTAATTTTATTTATTGCATCCCCATGACTTATTTATTTTTTATAACTGGAACTTTGTACTTTTTGACTCCCTCACTCATTTCATCCACCCCCACCCCTACCTCTGGCAACCACCAATCTGTTCTCTGTATCTATGAGCTTGTTTTTTTTTTTTTTTCCACTTATAAGTGAGCTCATACAATATTTGTCTTTCTCTATCTGACTTACTTCACTTAGCATAATGTCCTCAAGGTCCATCCATATCGACAAATGGCAAGATTTCATTCTTTTTTATGGGTGAATAATATTTATTAGTGAATTATACATATAGAAACACATTTTCTTTATCCATTCATCTACTGATTGGCATTTGGGTTCTTTCTGTTTCTTGGTAAATAATGCTGCAATGAACATGGGGGTGCATACATCTTTTCACATTAGTATTTTTGTTTACTTCTGATAAATATCCAGAAGTAGAATTACTTGATCACAGGATCCAGTTCTATTTTTAATTTTTTTGAGGAACCTCCATTCTGTAAGAGTGGGTTTTTAAAGAAAGAGCATCACCCTTTGAAATTAGCTAGGTTATATACAGTGAGCTCCAGGTGATTCATCACTGGTCCATACCCATTCTAAATCTTTAACTCCTGCTATCTATCCATCATGGCCAAAGAGAAACTGCTTAAGGTAGAGACAAAAGGAATGGCAGAGTCCTGATAATGGTCCCTTCTAGGAATAAAAGGGTAGTAGGAGTTTTTCCATAAAGTCTACCTCAGAGTCTTCAGAATATACATTATACTTCAGCAAAGCAAGAAGCAGGGACGGGAGAAGATGCCATATGAAGTACGACAGACTGACACTAGAGGAATGCCTCTTAAGGACTGAAAACTATGTGGGCTGTGCACACCAACATGCCCCTAGCATAGCGCAGACAGTGGGCCATGCAGCAAACAAATGTCCGTGGACTGACACTGGCCCTGCTGTACTTTTCCATTTTCAAGAGTGAGTAAACAGAATAAACAACAAATAATGTAGGTTCTATTAAAAAAAAGAGAGAGAGAGCAGCCCAAGAAAGAGGAGAAACTCCCTGTGGACTTAGACAGGAAAGGTTGCTTCCAAAATTAATTCTCTGTAGGAGACAGAACAGACATAAGTGACAAAAAAAGAAAAGGACTTAAACTAAAAGCTGGCCAAGATAAAAGATCAAAAACACATACATATACACACATACACAGATAATACCCCAAATACAGCACGGTAATCCAAATCTTCATAGAGCAGAAATGACCCCATGGAAAATTGACTAAGGACAACTGAAAGGTAATAAATGAGTCATACTACATTTATTCATTCAAAAAAATATTTACTGAACACCTATAAATATGTATATTACAGAGATACGGAAAAGATAAAGTTATCCTATAAAAGCAGGTATTGTAACAATGGGGGGAGGTGGAGGAAGCCAACAAGAACAAAAAATCTAAAAAATGAAGCAGAAGCAAAAAAGGTGTAACAGCTTAAGCAGAAAAAAGATCTAAACCTAGTCACTTACAGAGCACTTCTAGTGGAGATTAATGGTGACCCCCCAAATTCGGTGTCTTGTGGTTTTTAAAAGAAACAAACATTATACTCTCAGAGCTCATTCCTACAAAATGACCTTAACAGCAACCACGGACAAAAATCAAGTTGCCTTTGAACTTCCCTAAAACTAAATGTCATCAGAACAAAGAGAAAACCTACAGAGTTCTGAAAGAGAGAGTCTATAGCCTCATAATTGAATCTCTAGCCAACACATTTATGTATGAACAGATTGTGTATGCTTACTAAAAATTTTATAAAAAGCTGAGATGGAATCAAGCCCACAAGAGTTCAACAAAATAAATGCTAAAAATCAGAAATAATTCTTGAAAGGAAGCCTTGATATTGTTGGTAGGACATGTGGGAGGGTGAGAATCTACAATTATAATTAATTCAAAGGGGAATAAAAATAAGTAAGAATTCAAGTTAAAAAGGAAACCACCCCAAAAATCTCCAAGAAAAGAAGGATGGAAATAATAGCAATAGAAGCTGGAATTAAATGAATCAGAAAAGTAAAAGAAAAAAATCTTTGGTAGCTATTAGGTCCCTGTTTCTCATGGTGATAGACCTGTCTGCTCTACTTCCCATCCCACCCTACCCAAAGGGTGGGAACATGACCCAGGCATAGCCAGAGTATTCCTTCCACTGCCCTGGCTACAGCAGTTGGCTCACAAATGAATTGTGACACCATCAAGCTAATCAAAATGCTTCAACAGGGCTTTTCCCTTAGGTATTCTAATTTAATTAAAATACATGGGGCATATAGAAGAAGAAATAGAGAACAGCACAACAAGTTCCTGTGTATTTACCACCCAGCTTCAAACACAAAAAAACAACTGAAGCAACCCCCTTGGTGCATCTCCCTGATCCCATCCCCCTCTGGCTCATACTGGTGGGAATATTACTTGGACATTAATTTAGCAATACGGATCTTCAATGTTCACAACCTCTGATTTAGTAGTAATTCTTGCTTCTGGCAATCTGTCTTAACAAAATAAACTAAAATAAGGGCTATCTTTGTAACATTTTAAAAAACATTTTAACATCTCTGAAATTTAGGTGTTTCTTACAGCTGAGGGGATTTTACCCTACTTAGCAGGTTTTTTCTTTCTTTCTTAGTGGTATACAAAGTATATGACTTACAGCCAATGGCTTCTTAGATTTTATGAAATGCAGTCTTTGGCTATGAAAATGTTTGCAAAGAATGTGAAATAAAACTGAAATGTTGTTAGAAACAGTACCCCATACTACAGAACTATTTAAAAGCAAACAAACACAAGTACATAAAACCTATGCATAGAAAAAATACTTTACAAAAGTTAATGGTGATTGTCTCTGGGTAATTGGCTTATGGATGCTAAATTGTCTTTTTCCTTCAAATTTTCTGTGTTTTTCTGAACTTTGTTTAATAGGTCATGCAAATGCTTTTATAATGGAAACACCTTCTCACAAATTATATTTTTAATGACTAAACAACTGTGTTTTAAAGTTCAAACTGTGGAATATCTGATCACCATGTCTTTTCAAAGCATTAGTCAAACAAATATGATTTCTGTTACTTTGGCTATGAAATTTCATAAAGAGTAGAACTTGGCTCAGAATCTGGAGAGAAAGCCAAAAAAAATTATTCAGCTCTGCTCCCAGGGAACTCAGGCCCTGTAGACTTTGTAGTAGATTTTGGCAGCATTCCTTTTTCTAATACACAGTAAAATATTTCATATTCCTAATTTATGTGTGAGCGTCATTAAAGATGGCCCAAAGTCAATCACTTTAGTGAGTCATCTGAATATGTTCAGTGACATAAGTGCAGAGGAGTGTTTACAGGGGAAGAGGAAAGGGGAAACTGGGAGAAAAGGTCATTTGGGACATTCAATTCCCTTGTTTTTATTCCTTAAAATATTTAAAGGAAAATAAATGTCTATCTCTAAATGGCTAATGAGTATCTCCAGGCCTTTATGTTTAACCTCCAATTGTACTGTTCAAAAATAGTTCTGATTTCAAAGGTTTCCCACAAAACTTTAAGAGAGTGAGAAATTTATCTCTGAAGCCAAGAAAAATTTCAAGATTTCCATAGGTAAAACTATAAAAAGTAACCAAACTTCTAACTCACTCTAACAAAGCCAACTCAAAAATGAGCCTTCTTTCCTTTCACATAAGCTTATTTTACAATCAATAATGAGTGAGACAGGAACATTTCCAAAATTTTCTTAGAGCTTGCTAATTTAAACTTAAGGCATAAGCACCTTCTCTTAAACTAAAAAAATTAAAATAAACTTAGTACTACATTAAAAAAAATCACAAAATTTCAGGAATCGCCATTCTTTTATCTGCATTCCAAATAGAACTCACAAATAGAAATGATACAATCAAAGTGCATCTGTGGCAGATAACTGGGCCTGTAAGATTCATTTTTAAAAAACTAATGAAATGGAGGTTACATTAGTGCATAATTTGTCAATATTCATTTAACAGTTCTCTTTAAATGGGTGCATTTGATTTAAGGTATATTTTAAAACTGAAAAGCATACCTACAGGTTCTACTGTATTTGCCATACCCAAGTAGTCACCTCTCCCCCCACTGACATCATAATTTAGAAGTGCCTTCTCAGATATAATAAATTACAAAGCATATCATTCTAGTTATACATGTTATGACACCAAATCCATTATAGAGCATATACGTCAAAGTATCATCCAGTCAATGTCTTCTATCCTTCATTGATTCTTTTAAATACATATGCTAGGGGCGCCTGGGGGGCACAGCGGTTAAGCGCATCTGCCTTCGGCTCAGGGCGTGATCCCGGCGTTATGGGATCGAACACCACATCAGGCTCCTCTGCTGTGAGCCTGCTTCTTCCTCTCTCACTCCCCCTGCATGTGTTCCCTCTCTCGCTGGCTGTCTCTTTCTCTGTCAAATAAATTTTTTAAAAAAAATTTAAAAAAAAGATTATTTTATTTGAGATAGAGTGAGAGAGAGACAGAGCACAAGCAGGGCGGAGAGGCAGAGGGAGAAGCAGACTCCCCACTGAGCAAGGAGCCCAATGTGGGACTCGATCCCAGGCCCCTGAGATCATGTCCTGAGCTGAAGGCAGACGCTTAACTGACTGAGCTACCCAGGTGCCCAATTCACTGATCATTCTTTTTCTCAGTTCAAAATGACTAAGAATGATTTTGTTTTTATAATTTTTATTAACACAGTTTGAAGGAGATCTTTACTAAAAATGGACAATTTACATAGAAATAGAAAACTCATGAGAAGTTTTAATGCATCCTCATTCATCTAGAAGCCTTGGTCAGACTTACATCGGAACAAAAACTCTTTCATAAGAAGAAAAACCCAGGGGCGCCTGGATGGCACAGCAGTTAAGCGTCTGCCTTCAGCTCAGGGTGTGATCCCGGTGTTATGGGATCGAGCTCCACATCAGGCTCCTCCACTATGAGCCTGCTTCTTCCTCTCTCACTCCCCCTGCTTGTGTTCCCTCTCTCGCTGGCTGTCTCTATCTCTGTTGAATAAATAAATTTAAAAAAAATCTTAAAAAAGAAAAAAAGAAAAGAAAAACCCATGTCCTTGGGAACTACTCCTGAATTCTAATGTATTGTAACCACTGAAATAATTTAAAAATAGAATTAGTACATTAAGTTAGGAAGACATACAACTCTTAATTTCTTTGCTGTTATAAATAATAACCTACTAGACTACTATTCCAGGAAAAACAATTAGTAACTTCATTCATTAGGTTCATAGTGATTCTGCTGACAGCTCCAGTCACTTGTCAGAGCTAAAATTTTCTACATCTATTAACTATTAGTGATTGTCAATGAGTGATACTTCTAGATTAGAATTTCACAATCTCAATTTATAGCAGAGGTCTGAAGCTAGGTCACGGTTCTCAAAAACTAGTACCTGTAATCAAAGCATCAGATCTCACTGAAATTCACAAATGGTTATTCTTCACAACAGAATTATCAAGGGAAGTGCAAAATTCACTTTTTTTTGTCTTCCCTGTAAGCCCATACATATTATACATAACAGTCATTGAATTTTGGTTAGATATTATAATTGTTATTAAAACAAGGTTTATAGTTTTCAAATAGAACAAAGGAAGTATTCCTGAATCAAATGGAAAAGGTTTTCTGTCACTAAAAATCATCTAAGATAAGTGTATTATGCATTCATTGTATTATTTATTTCATTATGTATATTTATTACATTACCGACTTTTACATTTTGTACTAGAGTACCTTAGAGAAATTTTCAGGACCAGTGTAACTAAACTTAATTTAGATAGACCTCATTTCAGTTTCCCAAACAGGCCACACTTCTTCACAGGGATCCAAGCACACTTATGCAAATACATAAAGCTGACACCTTCCTTCAGAATGTCCCACGCACTCCAGATACCAAGCTTGTAAACTGCCTTCCCTCATCACCATCCCTGCTCATTCAGGGCTGCCACCAAGTCATACCATGGTCTTCCCTTGTTCTCTTAATAGTTAGGCTGATTCTGCACTACTATTGCTCTGTTTGTGTCTCACAATTCAATCAATACTTGTCAGGCCATATCTTTCTCATAATGAAGACCACATGCCCCTAAGCCTCTTTCCTTTTTTTTGGACATCTTGGAACAATTACTCAGTTTTCATTTTTGTGAATCAAAGAAAATGTTTAGTCCTCATCTAGTAACTATTAGGTACCTACTTATGTGCCACTGGACTAGACTTAAGAAATGGGTGCTAAGCATAAAAGGAATGGCTAGAAATAGGCTGATAGCAAGGAAAATAAAAATTGTGAACTGTAACATGAGATTAGATCTCATACAGGGTGTGCAATCAACCTTGGAAGCTCTTTAAAGTACCCAGAAGTCCTGTTTATAAGCCTCCTTCCAAAAACCCATCCATCTCATTAAATTTGTTTTTCTTCAAACATTCATATCTAGGATAAATAAAAATGTTTTATTCAACACAATTGTTTTTAAATTTAGTTTTATGAGTAGAATTGATTTCCTACTATTTTTCAGGGTGGCAATGGTTTTTCTTTCTTTTTTTTTTTCTTTTTTTTTTTCAAGACCCTACCTATTTAACAGAGAGAGAGAGCACAAGCAGGGGGAGTGGCAGGCAGAGGGAGAGGAAGAAGCAGACTCCCCCGCAGAGCAGGGAGCCCAATGTGGGGCTCAATTCCAGGACCCTGGGATCACGACCTGAGCCAAAGGCAGTCGCTTAACCGACTGAGCCACCCAGGTGCCCCAGCAATGGTTTTTCTATAGTGTGACTAAAATATATTCTTAGACCATAATAAAAGTCAAACAATCATTTGTTAAATTATTTTCCGGGGAAGATGGGTCCTAAATCCCAACAACCCACTCACAATAAACTTCTGAATTACAAAACATTTGTAAACTGGGAATGACTTGTTCTTTACTGTCATATTTACATTCCTATGGGCTTAAGAAATGATGCCACCACGAAGTTAATACCAATGACTTAACAGTTAAAAATTTAAAAATTATTCTGACAACTGTGAGGCTCTGTGCAAATCTTCCATTAGTCTAAGACCGAGTATGGGAACTTCTGTAAAGAAGAAAAGTTGGTTTGTGATATTATCTTTATTTTATTTACTTCTGACTTTAAGTGCAAGATACTGGTCTGGAAAAGGTTTCCCAAAACCAGCTGAGTTTCTTCTTATACATAGGTGAAAGGCGTGAAAAAAAATAAAAAATAAAACCACCCACAAAACAAAACCTGTTCTACAGGCTTCTGTACACATAGAGGAAATACAGCCATTTTATATATTATGTCTAGGGGATAAACCCTTTCGATATGTTTACTGACACTCTATTGAAGTTTTCATTTCAGCTAAGCTGTTCCGCCTTAAAGGACTCACTCGAATCACTAACTAAGGACATATTTTTTGATGCTGGCAGAGAGTAAATTAGAAACTTTGCTTAGAATGGTGCATCTCTATGCAATGACTCAGTTTAGCAGCTAACAATATATATTTCCTTCCTCCACAGAGGAATGATTACGTGTCTTCCACTGATGCCTTTAAAAAGACATAAAAAATTAGTATACAATGTCCTATGTTAAAGTTCTACAAATGAAGTTTCTCTTGGAATGTGAATACATATTTTACTAGTTTATTTTTCTTTTCTCTGCTGTACTGCTTGCATACATATATGCATCTGGCTATAACAGTTCTTCAGCAGAACAACAATGTTAAATGAGAGCCTGGTATCAGTGATAAGAACAAAATAACTGTTCGAATCTTTAATTTGAAATCCATGTACATTTATTTTGTGTCAAATGGTAAATTTGATATGTAAACTATCTAATTTTTATATTCATTACAGAACTTTGAAAAAATCGTGTCACATATTGGATCTAACAGAAGCATTCAACATTTAAATTATATGTCCTTTTAATTAATGGTATCATTAACACTTCTATTTGAATTATGGGAGAAGGGTGTAACTTATAATAATTTAGAATACCAAATGTCACAATGATTATTTTAAATTTACTGATAATAGAAAGAAATAACTTTTGAATTTTCATGCAGTTGAAAAGGAAACATGAAAAATGGTATACTGCCACTATTTTATTTTTGGAAACTCTTTGAAGTAAAAACCCATTTCCAAAATAAGATATTCCATGGACACAGAATAGTTGGTAATGGTTCAAGTGCCTTAGGCAACAGAGAAGTATTGTTTTGTAGTTGTTGTTTTTTTAAACCTCTCCTAGTAACAGCAGTTCATCATGCACAAAGAAACAAGGTAACTACATGATTTAAAATGAATATATAAGCAATAACTGTAAAACCTAAGTGAAAACTGAAGTTTACCATATTAATTCCATTTCTATGAACTGGTATAGATAACCTGGCTGATACTCACCAAATGTTATAGAAATGTCCAGGCTTGTCTAAGCAACAAAAAGTAGACACATGGTGAGGTGCTGAAGACAGCTCTCTCGTGGGCTCAAAGCACCTTACATGAAGTAGCTTTATCTTCCATTTAATAGAGGGTGCCTCCAGTTACCAAAAGCGCTGCACAGAGAAGAGTTTCCACAATGCCGTCTTGACTTTCTCTCTCTCTTTGAAGAGTAACAGTTACCACCGGAAAACATTAGCAGAAAATGATCACTTGAACACTCGCACAGGGCAGCTGTAAATTTCCACTCTCTTTGCTTGCTCTCAGATTCCAAGCCTTGCTTGTCTCTTTATCTGTCACAGGCAGTTCTGTTTCTGGTCAGACCAGCTTGCTTCTGCCTTCTCCTCTCCCTCTCAAACGCACTCTTTTAGATACATACCACACAGTAACAGCTCCCTCTTTTTCTTCCTCCCTCCCAATGGTGCCGTCACAAGAATGTGTGTAAAGCAATTAAGCTGAGGCAAAATTAAATCTTGCTCCCTGCCACCCAAAACAGCCTAGGGATAAACAAAATATTTTTCTCACTGCATTTTTTTCCCCTCTAAGTCCTATAGTAGCTCGTGTATGGAGTTTTGTCCACAGATTAAAATGGCCTGACAGTGCTGTTTAAAAATGTAAATAAAAGTTTCTAACAAAGGTGTGTTGATAGTGATAATAACAGCTTCATTTGCTAATATGTAGCAAGGAAATACTCAAGTATCATGAATTTAATCTTCAGATTTTAAAAAGCAAGGAAAATTATAAAAGTAGAGTATTTATAATTTAATTTTAAGTGTGTGAAAGTTTAACGTATTTTAAAATACGGCATATTTTGAAACTTGGATCCAACATTTGCAGTTATAAAAGGGAAAATTACAAAGAACACAGAAAAATACTGACACCAAAAATATTAAGTAGAACAGCTAATTCTATTTATGTGCAAACCAAATATAATTACTTTGTTTAGAAGTCCCCTTCCCTCCACATACACAAACACAAACATTGGGTTAGGATGCATAATATCTTTTCAGTGAGAATTTAAAAGGCTTAAGCGTATTTAAAAAACACATTTTTTTCATTATAACACATGTATAATTATAAAGTAAAATACCTTAAAATTATGGATCTCTGCAAAATTTGAGAATGAGGAATTAGGTAGAAAGCTGAGTGGGATGGTTGGTGACAGGCTTAGATGGCATTTGTAGGATTCTCTGGAATTAGGAGGAAATGTACTCAGCTTGGAATATATGCTGACCCTGTGAGACTGCTAGTCAGATCCTGCTTTATTTAGAGTTTTCTGTTCCAGTCCCAGAGCCTCAAAGACTTTCAGGTTCTGTCTCCCACAAAAGTTTCCAATCAAAAGTCTCAGGCTCTTCTGATGACAGATCTCTCAATTACAGAACTGACAGTAGTTAGTAGACCTATTATGTTTTAATCTTATTCTCTGCAGAACTAAAGCATCTCTAAGAATATAAGCTCAAATAAAGTGCAAGGCAAAAATCTATAAATAGTTGGTTATTACCCTTAAGAAAAACAAGCAAATAAATAAAGCTTGGCTTTATTTCTTAATCTATATATCATGTGTTTAATATATATTCCCTAATATACACATATATTTATTTAAAATATGTACTTCTTAAGGTGGGTCATTTAAAGTGACTTTTATTTGTTTATTTTTAAAGGTTTTATTTATTTACTGAGAGAGAGAAGGAGGGAGAGAGAGAAATCATGAGGTGGGGGAGAGGGGCAGAGGGAATCTCAAGTGGAATCTCAAACAGACTCCGTACCGCACCCAGAACCCAGAGCTGGGAGCCAGATGAGGGGCTCGATCTCACAATCCGAGATCATGATCTGAGCCCAAATCATGAATCAGATGCTTAACCGACTAAGCCACCCAGGCACCCCTAAAGTAGACTTTTAAAACTTAAATATATCATGAGGTAATTTGGTTCTTAACACCTAAGAAATAGGCACCAAAGAAGACTAGAAATTAGTCTGCCAATTATTCCTTTAATTTGTAGTTTTGTAAAACTTAAGAGTTTTATTTCCTACTTAAAAAAAAACCTTAAATGGGTATTATCTTAAATCACCAGGGGGTGATTAGTAGTAAGTGACTTGTATCTTCCTGAGTCAAGATTATATTCAAAGAGTTCTAGTATACCTGAAGAAACTCATAATTAGTTAAGGACAGTGCTTAGAACAACTATAAGGTTAATTTTTTTTAGTCATTTTAACAGTGGGAGACGTTACATCAATCTATGATTCTCTCTTTTTTTTTTTTTAAAGATTTTATTTATTTATTCGACAGAGATAGAGACAGCCAGCAAGAGAGAGAACACAAGCAGGGGGAGTGGGAGAGGAAGAAGCTGGCTCATAGCGGAGGAGCCTGATGTGGGGCTCCATCCCATAACGCAGGGACCACGCCCTGAGCCAAAGGCAGACGCTTACACCGCTGTGCCACCCAGGCGCCCCAATCAATCTATGATTCTAAGGCACAAAATAAACACAAGGTATTCAAAATATACACTAAGACTGACTACACATGACTGTATGTGTTTATATTGGATTTCTACCAAACACCATTTTTTTTAAAGATTTTATTTATTTATGTGACAGAGAGACAGCCAGCGAGAGAAGGAACACAGCAGGGGAGTGGGAGAGGAAGAAGCAGGCTCCCAGCGGAGAAGCCCAATGTGGGACTCGATCTGGGAATGCCAGGATCACGCCCTGAGCCGAAGGCAGACGCCCAACGACTGCGCTACCCAGGCATCCCTACCAAACACCATTTTTAAAAATGCATGCAAAGAAATCACAAAAAATGACCATATATTAACACACACACAAAAAAATTCAACAAATTTCCAAAGGGGAAATGGTACAAGTTTCATCCTCTGAAAACAAAATGAGAAAACTAAAAGCTATTTAAAAAAAATTTTTAACATATAAGCAAATATGCTTTAACCAACCCTATTAATACTTGAAAATTTAAAAGTACATTCTTCTAAAAATTATTTGAAAAGAGCAATTAAAAACTACAATTATAGTGGACTGTAATCTGTTTCAGGATATGATGAAGTAATAGGGACTGAATTTACTCTTCTGTCTTACATTAACTTAAAAACTGGGCAAAATCTATAAAACAATGGTTTTTGGACACTGGCCACCAGGCAGCTCAGCCCAGTAATCCTTGAGAGAAGGGAAACAAGGTAATTATTGCCCCAGGCTACAGAGCAGGAAGGGGAGCCCAAACAGAGCGTGGCAGTCTTCCTGAGTTAAAGAGACAAGGGTTGAGAATTCCAGAAGGCTAATGTGACTAAAATTCACAGGCCAGAATACCAGAGGACAGAGCTGCAAAGAGTCCCAGAGATCTGCAGAGGATTCTCTTCAAATCTTCATCTGATAACTGATTAGCACGTCTGTGAGAAAACTTCAAAGACAGGAAAAGAACCAATGGAAAGAATCAGGCTGAAGAATTTGCAGTATTCACACAGGACTGGAAATAGTTCTTGTTCCCAACAGCCAGAGTGAAGAAATTTCGTAATATATGGAAAATCAGGCTGAATATTCTGAAAGATATTGCCTTGGCAGTGGGACCAAATTAGCCCTAGATTAAAAATTGTTCTGGTCCTTCTTTATAGACCTTACAAGCAAGTCCGGAAAGGATAAAATTCTTTCCAAATAAATTAACTGCATCCTAAAGTAGAATTCAAAAATAACTAAAGGCACTTTTAGAAATCTAGCACATAGCATGAAACTCATAATGTCTGGCATCCAGTCAAAAATTACCAGGTATGCAAAAAACCAGGAAAATACAATAAGCCTTTAAAGTAATAAATAATAAATAAGGCATTCTATGACTTAAGGTAATAATAGCAAATTTATTTACTGAAAAGACTTGTTTTCCTTTTTAACTAGCTAGTAAGGTACAGAGTTTGTAACATGCAAATATGCAGTTCTTTACCAATGCTTCCTCCAAGAATTTTAGTCTTCACTGATGATCCTTGTCTAAATCAATCATTTCATCAGGGGTTGAAGACTGGTCATTTAAAAAGTTCTATTCTTTCTGCTATACTGGCTGACTTGTTTTGTAGAGAAGGGCTTCTCCTCAACTATACTTCTAATTGAAAGAGTGATAATGGCTTCCTTTAATGACCAATTTGGAGAGTAAAAAGCTGGTAACATTCACTTCCAATGGTGGCAAATAAAAGATTATTTTTGGTGAGGTAAGTCTTTCTCTTCTTTTGAATATCATTTAAAATGGTTCACAAATCTTTATATATTCAATGTTTCAGTAAATTACAAGCATTATTCTTTTAATGCCATCCTTCTAGCTTGGGTTCCCCCAAAAAGTAGAATCTGAAGCAAAAGCCTTAGGTGATATTATTTTTAAAAGTAATCCAATCACAATGAGCAGGACTGAAGGACAAGTGGAATAAAGCAAAGGAGGGAGAGCCAATATGACAGTGCATTAATAAGCTAGTCACCTGTTTAATCTGTCAGACTGAATCTCTTAGAAGCCATTTAAGCTGCATTTCAGGACCACCACTAAGGTGGGAGGAGAAAAGGGAGGGAAAAAATTTACCCACTGGCTTCATTTTCCATTGATTAAAGGCTTTCCCCAAAGGGCATTAATTCCCCTACAATTGAGTTTAACTCCACTGTACGTCTAGGTTGCACAAGTGTGGGTCTTCCTTGTGGACACTGCATAAAGCAAGGGACTTACTGAACAGCAGGAAATGAAGCTGTGCAGGGTTATGCCTACACGAGTTTGCATAGAGCTGAAATGAGAAAAGTGATTCCTAGAGGATATGCAATGATATATAAGAGGTATCTGTAATAATTGTGCAAATTTTCCCAGATTTGGACAGTGGAAGTCCTTTCAAGATACTTCCTGAATCCTTTTGATACAATTTCATTAATCTTTGAATTTTTATTGCTTTCTAGTTCAACAGAATGTCCCAGCCTCACTTTGTATTTACTCTGTCCCAGATCTGGAATGAGTCATTTCTCCAGGGAGCCCTATTGCTTTTTAGTGAGGTTTGGGTACCAGGCATACTCACTGCTACGGACATGTCACTGCTTCTAGAACTTTCAGTGATCAAAGTTAACAAATAAGTTTTAAAAGGTCATTAGTTTATATTGATATTTCAATTCTAATCCATCATTACAGAGTTTCAACTCTACTTTTTTTATTTTATATTCATCTTCTCTTACATAAAAATTTTGGTTCTAATAACACATTAACACAATGATGTGTTTATCTTTCAATATACCTAATATAGATTCAAAATAACAATGCCAAAATTTCTAACAATAAAACTAATAAATGAAGTTTAAATAATTCTTGGCAGTTAACTTCTAATTTAACTGGTAAGGTACTGGCAAGTATATATGACTACCATTATATTAGAGAGTTCTCATGTCAAAATGTTGAATTCGTTTACCCGTTGCAAAATCAAAACTTCTATTTTACATTGTTAATTCATGATGGAAAAATTTTCATAGAATGAGACTTTAATGTTTTATTATTAGACAGAGACTTTAACAACCCATAAATAATGGAGTTCCATGGAGCTGTCTCAGTTATTGAGAAAGCAGAAAGGAAAAGTTAAAAATGTAAATGATACATATAGATCAAGCTGTGGCCAAATGACATCATGGTACACTAATAAGCAATGATTCTATGGTAATTCAAATACAAAAATGTGGTGGAAAAAATTATTTATCACTATATGTGGTAGTATAACTATGCAGAATTCCAAATTACCTCCTAAACCTTAGCAGTCACATTCACATTACTGAGTACTGTAAGACTTAGATTCCATCCTGAAATGTATCTACTGCATCACTTCACTAGTTGTAAGTATTGTAACTAGTTAGAGAATTTTTTAAGGCACACTATTAAATTGATTAGTCCATCAAGGGGCACCTGGGTGGCTCAGTTGGTTAAGCGTCTGCCTTTGGCTCAGGTCATGATCTTGGGGTCCTGGGGTCCTGGGATCCTGGGATCAAGCCCCAGAGTAGAGCTCCCTGCTCAATAGGGAGTCTGCTTCTCTCTCTCCCTCTGCCCCTCTCCCCATGCTCTCTCTTACTCTCTCTATCAAATAAATAAATAAAATCTTTTAAAAATAAAGATTTTATTTATTCGACAGAGAGAGAAAAAAAGCACAAGTAGGGGGAGCGACAGAGGGAGAGGGAGAAGCAGGCTCTCTGCTGAGCAGAGATCATGACCTGAGAGCCTAAGACAGATGCTTCACCGACTGAGCACCCAGGCACCCCCAATAAATAAAATCTTTAAAAAAATTGATTAGTCCATCAAAATAACACACTGGTGGTTTAAAAAGTTTACTGTCAACAATAACAATAATTGACACAAAAACTGGCTTATCATGTTCAAAAAAATCAAGATTCTAACATGTAAAATACTAAACACAAATACATATTTTTATGATTGCATTATTGGCAATTTAGTGGTACTAGACCAAACTATTGTTAATTTTACTTTATTGGTTTTATAGAGCTGTTTATGTTTAATGAATACATTTGTTTTTATTTACATAGAAAAGGCATAGGAGAAAGTTAACTAAAACAATTGGACTGCAAGTGACAGACCCAATACACAGAAGTTTAGCAAAAAGAGATCTTAAGGATCACGTAACCAAAAAGCCCAGGACTAGAGCAGTGGTTCTCAGCCAGGGAAGCATCAAGTGGGGAGAGGCCAGAGATGCTACTGAACATCCTAAAATCAGAGAACATCTTCTCTCCTAACAAAGAATTATCCAGCCCAAAATGTCAATATTGCCAAGGCTGAGAGACCCGGATCAAAGCTAACTTCAGCCCAAGCTTCAACAGTGTCATTGGAGCTCTTTCTCTCTTTACATTGCTTTCTTCGGTGCTGCCTTCATTCATAGTTGGGCTCTTCCTACATGGTGGCACAGATTACATGGCCTTGGTCCCCATGATCTCAAAAGAAGAGAAGCCCCTGGCCTCTCTTTCAATAGCTACACCAAACCTGAAAAATGGCTTTGGTGCTGCGTTTAGGTAACCGTTAATAACCATATGCATAAGAACAGGGTGCACTTACTAACCAGCTTGGTTTCTGAGTGTGTTAGCATTAGTGAAAAGAGATGGACAGGCCTGTAACGCAGGACAAAAGCGAAGTGAGAATCTCACTATGAAAGAGCAACTTCAAGTCAAGAGTCATTAAGTGAAATATTGGGTGAGATTATCTGCACTGTGATTGCAATTCAAAGAATATGTAATTGGATTCACTCAATTATTTTTGTGTATTATATAAAACTATTCCATAAAAAAGTTCAACCTGGTCGCTCAGCATCCACATCTACCCGTTTCCTACAGCCATACTTTCAACAATGGCCCTGCCTAACATTGGGCAAGGTTTCCAAATGTGACCAACAGTGCACTCACACTTGCTCAAACTTGTTTACTGCCTCCAGCTCTAGTATCACTGTTGAGTATATGCTTCTCAATCCAGTTTGAAGGAGCTCCTTAAGCTCTATTATCCTATGGCTCAATTATAAATTTAACAGCCCCCCCCCACACCAAAACATCTAGTTAACAAGGCAAAGTGAAAAAGTAGACACTGGCAATAAAAACTCCTGCATGAGAAAAGGAAGGTAAACAAACATCAATTTGTAATATTTATGATATTTTGCTGGACAGGAAGAGGAAGCTTCCCTGTCTGGGAAGGGAAATGAGTTCTAATCTAATCTCTGGGAGAATCTCCCCTATCAACCATCCCCAGAAATCACACTGAAAAGGTCATTGAGGAGGGTTCCTGACTGGGAGCTTTCCTGCTGAAACTCGTTTTGGAATCACATGCAGGAGAATGGGAGTTTCCGGGAAATGGGAAATCATAAGCCTTTATTTCTCAGACTTGAATATCACTGACAACACGAATGTCTTAGATTCTCTTTGGCTTTGATCATTTTGCTTCTAGTTTTCTACTAACCAAAGTCAGAAATTGGTGACTCTGGACTCGTTGTGATTTTTGGCTTCAATGCTCTGTCCATTATTCAAGCTCCCAGGATAAACTGCTTCTTCCAAACAAATGAGGGTGAACCTGCCCCCTTACATCCAGGATGCATCCCAATAAACTGCTTTGTATTCTGGGCTGGACTGTTACCTTTGCCCAAGGGAGAAGTAAAAGATGCTTGGGTCTTCAGGCTTCTCCTAGGTTCTGATCATATCTTTTCTTTCTAATCATATCTTTCATACCTTCTAATTGTATCTTCTCCTAGGTTCTTTCGTATC
The DNA here is from genome assembly GCF_002007445.2 of Ailuropoda melanoleuca. Lineage (NCBI taxonomy): Eukaryota > Metazoa > Chordata > Mammalia > Carnivora > Ursidae > Ailuropoda > Ailuropoda melanoleuca. The sequence goes on along the minus strand of NC_048224.1, from coordinate 82,893,039 downwards.
TTTCTCAACTTTCTGTCTCCCTGCTTTTGCTCACTAATTTAGCTTAGGCCTGTGATCACACTAGAGAGATAAAAAGCAAGGCACAGTGGGGTTGGAACTCAATATTCAAAAATTTCATCAGAGGCACTTTTTTTAAAAAGAAAAGGTAAGAACCTAATAAAAACAGCAGTTTTACATGTGTTAAATGGTTAAAAAGTACATAAATCCTACAATAAATATGACACTGTAGGGGCGCCTGGGTGGCACAGCGGTTAAAGCGTCTGCCTTCAGCTCAGGGCGTGATCCCGGCGTTCTGGGATCGAGTCCCACATCAGGCTCCTCCACTATGAGCCTGCTTCTTCCTCTCCCACTCCCCCTGCTTGTGTTCCCTCTTTCGCTGGCTGTCTCTATCTTTGTCAAATATATAAATAAAATCTTTAAAAAAAAAAAAATAAAAATAAAATAAAAAAAAATAAATATGACACTGTACCTTGAAAAATACCTGGCACTTGCTAATGAAAGTGGGTGTTAGAAGAGTTGTAGCTTGTGAGTTATTTTGCAATAGTGAAAATAGGGTTATCTGAAATCAGCTGGAAAGTTTTAACAGCAAATGTGGATGGAAGGCACTCATGACATGTGGTACACTGAGATTACTGATAGGTGTTTGAAGTGTGTGAGTGTGTACATTTTGTGTATTCCTCCTATGTGGCTTGGTTTAGCAGCGTGGTTTTTGCATTCATGTAGTACTTCTCACAAATGAAATGACACAAAAGCAAACAACAAATGTGTATTATGCTCAAATTGCTCCCTAATACATCAATCATGTTGGAATACATTTGTTTCAAAACAAGCGTTATAGCAGAAATGACTATTACTTTTACCGTTATAAAATGTATGTATATCTATATGCATATACATATGTAGTTAGAGAATGCTAAAATGTATACCTATTGTTGCAATTCTGCTAATTTGAGTGACTACAGATATTTGTTTTTTTTAATGGCATTTCCTCTCTCTTATTCTCACTTCTTTTCTTCATTTCTCGTTCACACTTTTGTTTCTCTGTTTTTCTCTATGCCTAAAGACCACAATATCAATAAAAAGTATCACAGCTACATCTTCCGGTAGCCCAGAAATTACATTTGATTTATTCTTTAATAGCCTTTGGTCTTCGATAACCAATAAAAGAGCCCCAAAGCAAAGAACCTGGTTAAAGTCTTTAGTAGCTTGCCATGCTACCCATACACCATAGACATCTCTAGTTCTTCCTTCTCATAATTTCCATTTCGAACATTATTAACATTGTGGCCTTTCAAGTTGCTTAAAGATATTCAAACTGCTTTCAGAAAAGCAGAATATAGAAGAAATGCTATAGGGGAAATGCTTTAGAGGTTGCATAGAAATGAAGTTTAATTGATAGAACGAAAAACACATTTCCTGTGGAGCATTTGAAACTAATGTAACACTGCATGTCAACTATATTTCAACAATAAAGGTTTTTTAAAAACCACACTCACATATCTAATTGTACACAAATTGCTAATCCTTGGCCAAATTTGGAAATCATTAAAAGGTCTTCTAATTAACTTCAAGATAACAAAACTCAGTTATTCTGGTTTCTCTCTGATACTCCTGTGCTGCCCATCTCCTGTTTTTGTTTTGTTTTGTTTTTAGGAAGGAGGAAGCTGAATAACAAAAATTAGGCGACACCCTTATTCCTACTGGCTGTATTTCCAAAAACACCAGAGTAGTCTCTCAAAGCTGAGATGGTCGTGGTTTTTCTCACTGTTGCAGCACTACTCTGGCCCCCTGCTGGTACTGAGCTGCAGTGGCACCTGAAATTTTAGCTCCAGCATTAAGATCTACTATGCCAGTCCCAGGAATTACTGCTTTGTTTCCCAGATGCTAAGATAGTATCATCTACAGCTACATCTACTTAGCAATAAATAGACATAGATATATAGCCTCCGAGGGCCTTTATGTGATAAGCTATTCTGAATATTCTTCAAATATCAAGTGGCTTAGTTTCATGACTATTGTCTCTTTAGTATTAAGCAGTCTCTTTGGTATTAGGCAGACCTGGATTTGAATGACAATTGATCGTGTGTAAGTATCATATCTTTAAACTGGAGATAACAAGACAGCCCCAGGACTGGTTGTCAGGATCAAGTGAAGTAATATGCATATGTGCCTGGCATTTAGTTAAGCGCTAAATGTTAGACATTTTTCTACCCATATAATAAAAAACAAACTCTAGCCCATATTAAAAGTACATCAGTCCACTTGGGGTTGCCCTGTCACTACTCTGGAATGAGACAGATGCACTGGAGGACTCACAAGCAGTGAGTCATCAATCTTGTTTATTAAACACTTAGTAGATACAAAGTGCTATACTAGGTGCTCCAGAGATACACATACCCACATGCCAATTACAAAGCCATATTAAGTAAATAACTAAACAAATCAGTAAACTAGAAAAGTAGTTAAATGGAATGGGTTTAAAAAATAAACTCTTTTTTCTATGACTTAACCCTTAAACTAGAAAAACTTCCAGAAGCCACTATCGTTGGCTACACCACAATAGCACTAAAGGAACAAGGCAAAAAATTTCTATCTCATATCAGATTATTCTAACCAAAAGATAGAGCTGAAGTGGTGGCAAGGGAAATGGGACTATTAGCCAAATGACCTCAGTAAAAAATTACAAGCAATCTCAAATGTTCTAGAAGCGTAAATTTGAAATTAATATTAAATTACCAAGGAGCTGCTCTATAATAATGCTTTATTTCACATTTGGTTAATCCATAACTTTTATTTCAACAAATACTTTTGGATAGTTTCTATGTGACACAAAGTAGTTTTCGTAATGAACTTCAATTAATACTGTCAGTACTGTCAGAGTTATTTTAGCTAATATGATGCTTTGGTAAGAGTCAAAAAAAGGGACGGTTGCAGTCAAGCAGATGCACAGATTAGCCAGCAAATAGAACCTTCATGTAAAGAACAGGTAACCCGCCCTCCAGGCAGATGCAGTTCTGCACCAGCCCTGCACACATTTTGGTACGGGGAAGGGGAAATGTGAGCTGGATTCCAGGCCCTACTCACTTCGTTGGCAGGAGTTTTTGGACAGCACACAAACCATACAACTAAATGTAATAGCCCTAGATAACCTCATAATGGCAAGGCTCTGTTACAACTTTCTATCACTTAAAGGTACAGGATTCAGGGGCACCTGGCTGGCTCAGTCAGCAGAGCAAGTGAGTCTTGATCTTAGGGTTGTGAGTTCAAGCCCCATGCTGGGTGTAGGGACTATGTAAAAATAAAATCTTTAAAATAAAACGTACAGGATTCATTCATCCAACCATCTGAGGGCAGTACAGTCTATGAGGATATAGGTCAGAAAAAGGAATTTATATTCTAATAGGGGATATAAGACATGTACCAAAAATAACTATAGTGTAAGATGAAAAGTTATGAATCACAAAGAAAAGACCAATGAAATAGCATAAATAGTCAGATGAACAAAAAAAAAATGTATACCTTGAAGAATCAGAGAATCCTTCATAAAGAAGGTAGCACTGGAACTCAGTTGTGAATGACGGATATGATTTGGTCATGTGGAAATAGGAACAGAGGATTAGGAAGTGCAATTTTTTTAGGGGAAAAAAGGAACTTCAGAAAACCACTAAAAACAAGGAAAGGGATCTGTTAAGAATTCATATTTCCCTAAAATCCTAAAGACACAGGCTGATAGACCAAAGCCAGGCTGGGACCACCATGGCATACTGCAGTACAGTAAGCATTAAGCAGGCAGAGCACTCCAAGACAGTCTTCCTGGGGAAGCTGGTAATACTGGCTCTGATCCAGGTAGCACAGCTCAACGACCATGCCTAGAAGACTGGATGAGAGGCTGAAGTCTTAGTAGTGCCAAGCCACACAAGAGTCAAGGACAAAATCAGGAATATAAGAGGTTAAGGACTGGAGGCACAAGCATATAATACTGCTTCCAGGTGTCTGATAAGGAATGGAAGGAGAACTTGAAGGGCTAAAGAAAGGGCTTTTTGTTTGCTTTTTTTTTTTTTACTTTGAATTCTCAGTAGATTGAGTGGGACAGATAGGAGGGAGATGCAAGATGAGAAGGGGATAATCAATGGGGTGGAATTCTTGAGCTCACAGTGGAAGAAAGGATCAAGAATGTAAGTGAAAGTTTAACATCGGAGAAGAATGATACATGCTTAAAATGAGAAGGAAAGATAAAGTTCGAATAAAGAAACTCAAAGTAAAGACTAACTATGTTAGGGAGCACAAATTTGCTTTAATTTTCTCAGAAAAGAAGTACTCAAGGTCATCTGAAAAGAATGAGGGCAGAGTAATAGAATGTGCCTTTAAGCAGAGTAAAAACTGATCTTATCAAAAAAACATATAAATATAGTCATAGGAAAAAGCTAAAGGCTATGATTCATGTATACCAATTCTAAGTTTAATAGTTACAATTCCACTTCTTTCCAAAAAATATAACCACACTAAGTGAAATGCATACTATGATTTTCTTCCAACTTCTCAATTCAAGGAATAACAAAGGACGAGGTAAGGAAGAATTAATGGAATCCTAAGATACAATCTATAACTAGCATCATAAGCAACAAAAATGGGCTTAGTGCTATAACCACTATTAAATGGTAATAATTCTCATATTTCTCTGCCTTTCTTTGCTGGATCTGTTTTCTGTTTTCTCCATAGTTGATGCTTTTGTGAAAAGTTCTTGCTCGAATGAGTTAAAAACACAATATATCTTTTAATAAAAGAACCACCCCCACCCTACTGAGAGCTAATGCACATTCTCTCTTCGTAAGGTATGTCATCTTCCAATTTTCCAAGTTTTTACAAACTCACTTTTCTACAAATTATCGAAATCAGAACTAACAAAAATGTTACGTTGGAAAATCACATTATAAACCTGTTATAAATAAAAGTATAATTTGTGAGCTAGCACTCTGGAACCAAGAAGAACAACAGGATTGAAAAGAACAGAGAAAGGACAAAGAAAGAAAGAGACTGAGGAAAGGAACAGAAAACCTTGAGTTACAAATTACTCATTTTTAAATGTCAAGGGACCAGCCATCCAAAAAAAATGAAATTTTGCCATTTGCAATGACGTGGATGGAACTAGAGGGTATCATGCTAAGTGAAATAAGTCACTCAGAGAAAAGACAATTATCATATGATCTCACTCATACGTGGAATTTAAGAAACAAAACAGAGGATCATAGGGGAAGAGAGGAAAAAATAAAACAAGACAAAACCAGAGAGGGAGACAAACCATAAGAGACTCTTGATCACAGGAAACAAACTGAGGGTTGCTTGAGGGGAGAGGGGGTAGAAGGATGGGGTAACTGGGACATTAAGGAGGGCATGTGATGTAATGAGCACTAGGTATAAGACTGATGAATCACAGGCCTGTATCTCTGAAACCACTAATATATTATATGTTTAACTGAATTTAAATAAAAAATGTAAAAAAATAAAATGTCAAGGGAAACTAGTCTCAAAGCATCTCTTTCTACATGCTTATGAAGCATGTTAATAATGGAAAGGACTTTTATTCTTTATTTATTTATTTTTTAAAGATTTTATTTATTTATTTGACAGAGAGAGAAGCAGCGAGAGAGGGAACACAAGCAGGGGGAGTGGGAGAGGAAGAAGCAGGCTTCCCGTTGAGCGGGAAGCCCGATACAGGGCGATGCAGGACATGATCCCAGAATGCTGGGATCATGACCCGAGCCGAAAGCAGATACTTAACGACTGAGCCACCTACGCGCCCCTGGAAAGGACTTTTGGACAAAATATTTAATTTTCAGATTCAAACACGGCCATTTATGGCAAACAAACACACAGCATTTATAGTAAAACATATTCAGGTAATTTATCGAATGGAAAAATATCTATAAAGTTAGTTTTGTAATTATAGTTGGATTCCATTATCATAACTCTAAAGACTTACAACACATGATCTGGAGTAGGAAAAATAATTACAATCTATTATTAACTATTAATCAAAGAAAAATATCTTTAATAAATGCAAACACAAAATTGCATCTGGTTTTATAAAACAAGCGTTTACTTTCTTTGCTTTATTGATTCTTTTAAAATGTATCTGCATTTTGATTTCAAAATAAATGCTCATTGTAGAAAAAAAAAATCTGTTTTACATGCTTCTCTATTGCTTGAAAAATCTCCTGCCTTCTGCTTCTCTAATTCCACTCCCCAAAGTTAACCACTGTTAACAGTTTAGTTCTGTTCTTTCATTTTTTCCAGACATACACAGACATGCTTTGTTTAAATACATACATAGTTTTAAAAACTGGTTTCATACCATACATTCTGCTTTATAAGTTATTTTTGTTTCTTAACAGTAGATCCTGGTTTCCTTACATGCCAGATTTAGCAGAACTTTTTAGATTTAGCTTTTTAAGAAGCTGCATGGTGTTCCTTAATATTGGTGCACCACGATTTATTTAACCGTTTCTCTATATGTAGATAGTCAGGTTGATGCTGCTTCATTTTTTTCTTTCCTATTTTATAATCTTTTCAAAACTTATTCAGGGATAATGTAAGCATAAATTAGAATCTAAAAATCACGACGCTAGTTCTCCTTTGAAAGAAGTTAGAAAACGATCATCTAATAGCAATAAACTTTTTAAAATTTAAAAAAAAATTAAGCTTTTCATAGCTTAATAAAGTTATCGCTTTTCGTAGCTGATAAACATATACAAATGTTGTTACTGTTTTCAATACAATATTACATCAATAATTCTGAAGACTTAGACATGCAACTGGTTTTCAAACTAACTACACATTATAGCCTAATTCTCCACTATTGAATTACATTTAACAACTTTTTATTGGTATTTTTACAAGCCTACTGTAGTACCAAGCTCCCTAAAGAATTCAAAAGAAGTCTGTGACAAAGGACCTGCCTTCAAGGAGCTTAAGACTCTTGGGGGAAAAACACAACAAAGTTATGTGTACGAAATAATTGCACAAGAATATAACGACTGAAGAAAACGTAAAAGGAAGAGGAAATAATCAAGAGAGCAAGTATCATAAGCTAGAATACAGATATTACCTAGTAAGGAGAGAAAAGGTAAAGGGTTAATGGAAGAAATGGGAATTTAGATGCACTTTGAAAAAGAATTAGAATTTGGATAGTAAGATAGAAAGAGGGGGAAGATATTTCCAGCAAGGGGAAATGTTTTAGCAAAAACGTGACTGGAATGAAAGAAGAAAAGGAAATGGGAAAGAGAGCTAGGAAAAAGGGAGAAAAAAATCATGGTTAAAAGGAAAACATATAGGAAACATTGTTCAGGAAATCCTCCAATAAACATCTACATCTCACCGGCCTGCAAAGGTTAAAATGGCTCCCCCTTAAGTGCAAAGGAGCCTAGAAAAAATGAGTATCTGGCATTTTTCAGCCTCAATCATGAGAGGAAGTCATGAAAGTGGGAGGTTTGGTGGGACTTTTGCATAGACAATCAATAGTCTGCCACAAAAGTTAAGTAAAAAACATAGTAAAGAGATATAAATTAGTGATCACAACTATGCTTTTTGAATATATGTTTCTAAATTTCAGAAATTAAATGGCTTCCTCAAAGATGTTTGCAGTTGTTTTTAAGTTGATACTAATTTAAACAAAAACCTTGAAATTAATACTCATCATTATCTATATAGCATTTATAATATCAAAGAATGTTCACATATATGTTCTTTACAAAAGCCTTGAAAAGATAATGAAGGAACTATTATCATAGTAGCTCCACTTCACAGATAAAAAATATAAAACAAATGTTATTACTATAGCAGATTCAGATAAAAAAATGAAACTGAAAGGTTAAAAAGCTTGACTTGGATGCCAGCTTGTCAGTGGTATCATACCAGGGTTCAAATCCTATGGCATTTCTACTGATATCAGCTATTTGGTTTTGTACTATATTATATTTGAAATAACATTTGATTAATTGTGATTTCAAAATTACTGTTATTTTGATCTTTTATATTTAAAAACATCTCCTTACTAGAAAAGACTATTTTGTGAAGATATGTGCACCACAAGATATTTTCTGAATAGATGAGTTTATGAATACTTTTAATTCATTTTTGGTTAACTCCCACAATCAAGAATTATCAAGACTTTTGGCATAAATATTGCTTTAAAAGTTATTTTTAATAACCATTTCTCTGACAACAAAAGGGAATTCTTTCCCTGCCACAAATCAAAGGTCTTTATTTAGACTTCTCTTATTTTCATTGTTATTCATTAATTCTATGCTCATATCTGCTCAACATTGCTAACTGTGCACTGTTATAAAATGATATCCTAACAATTCTTCCTATTTTGGATATAGTTTCTCCTTTTTTTTTTTTGACAGCAAGTACATGGAATTTATTCTGAGATATCACACAATTGTCTAGTGGACTGAATGTTTTTGCTGGGTGACTGGCTGGACTGAATGGTGATACTGTCTAACAAATACCTTTTTTTCCCATTTTTCATTAAAATAGTTATCACTTAATAATTCTCTCAGTTATAGCTGCCTCTTTGGGGAAGTTGCTTGTTATAATTACAACAAAACTCATAACACTTTCTGATTTTCTATTTCAAAAGCATAATTCAGAAGTGTGCGATATACTTTTATTGCAAAATAGAGTGGTGGTATGTTAAGGCAAGAATAAAGGTAATTTAGGGTCATCATTTAGTTCTTTTATTAAATATACAGTGTTCTCAAAGAGACATGTTTTTCCATTAAAAAGTTCTATTTTTTTGGGTGTCTGGGTGGCTCAGTCAGTTAAGTGGCTGCCTTCGGCTCAGGTCATGATCCAGGGTCCTGGGATCAAGTCTGTGTCACGCTCCCTGGTCAGCAGGGAACCTGCTTCTCCCTCTCCCCCACTTGTACTCTCTCTGTCTCTCTCTGTGTCTCTCTTTCTCTCTCAAATAAATAAAATCTTTAAAAAAAAAAAAAAGTTTCTATTTTTTCTTTGAATATCCTAAGCCCCTCTTAGCTATAATTTTAAAAACTTTTTATATCTGACAAGGGGTTAAATCCAAAATATATAAAGAACTCATTCAACTCTATAGCAAAAAAACAAACAATCCAATTAAAAATGAACAGGGGCACCTGAGTGGCTCAGTTAGTTGAGCATCTGACTCTTGATCTCAGCTCAGGTCTTGTTCTTGGCATCTTGAGTTCAAGCCCCGTGTTGGGCTCCATTTTGGGAGTGGAGCCTACTTAAAAAAAAATGGACAGAGGATCTGAATAGATATTTTTCAAAAGAAGACATACAGGGGAACCTGGGTGGCTCAGTTGGTTAAGCATCCTACTCTTGATTTCAGCTCGGGTTATGATCATGGGATCGAGCCCTGCGTCAGGCCCCGCACTCAGCATGGAGTTTGCTTGTCCCTCTCCCTCTGCTCCTTCCCCAGCTCTCTCTCTCTCTCTCAAATAAATAATTAAATCTTAAAAAAAAAAAAAAAAAAACATACAGATAGCCAACAGACACATAGGAAGATACTACACATCATTAATCATCAGGAAAATGCAAATCAAAACCACAATAAGATACCACCTCACATCTTTTAGAATGGCTATCATCAAAAAGACAAGAAATAACTGTTGGCAAGAATGTAGAGAAATGGAAACCTTTATGCACTGTCAGTAGGAATGTAAATTGGTGCAGTCACTATGGAAAACAGTATGGACATTTCTTTAAAAAATTATAAATAGAACTACCATATGATACAGCAATTCCACTTCTGGGTATTTATCCAAGGGAATGAAAACACCAATTTGAAAAAAAAAATGCAACCCCATGTTCATTGTGGCATTATTTACAATAGCCAAGATATGCAAACAACCTAAGCACCCATCCACGGAAGAATGAATAAAGATGTGATCTATATCTATATCTATGTATCTATCTTTATATCATAATGGGGTACCGTTCATAAAAAAGAACAAAATGTTGCCATTTGCAACAACATGGGTGGAACTTGAGGGCATGAGGCTAAGTGACATAAGTCAGGCAAAGAAAGACGCATACCATATAATCCCACTTTTATGTGGAATTAAAAACAAAACAAAACAAAACCAAACTCATATGTAAGAGAACAGATTGGCGGTTGCCAGAGGCAAGGAATGGGGGAAGCACAAAATGGGTGAAGGGGATCAAAAGCACAAGCGTCTAGTTATAAAATAATTCATGGGGACGCAATATACAGCATGGCAACTATAGTTAATACTGTACTGCATATGTGAAAGCTGTTAAAAGAGTATATCTTACAAGGCATCACAACAAGAAAAAAAATTTTTGTAACTATCTGTGGTGATGGATGTTAACTAAACTTACTGTGGTGATGATTTTGCAATATATATAAACATCAAATCATTATATTATACATCTAAAGCTAATATGTTATATGTCAATTTAAAAAAAAAAAAAAGCTTTTTTAGAATTCAAGCCCCTAAAGATAACTTGTCAAACTTCCCCTAGAAACTTTCTGTATTACAACTAACAAAACAAATTGTGTGGTTAAACTGTCTATACGTGTAAGTTTCATCCTGTCCCACGCCCTTTTAACTATAGCTCACATATGTATTCACTTCTCTGGACCCAAGTTATCTATTTGGAAAATGATAGATTCATGTCTGAATGAACCCCAACCTCCCGTAAGTTATGATCTGCATTACATTAAAATGGTCTCTGTTATATGAAAACATGAAAAACACTTACAACACAGAATTTAGTTCTAATAATTGAGAAAAAAATAACTCAAAAACCCTGAAGAGAGGACTTTTAGCTCTCTAACTAGACATGCACTTAACCAAATTAAATAATCTCATGTGGCTTGATGATAACTCTAATAAACAAGCTCCTGGATTTAAACACAATTTGCTCAGCAAATTAAAATAAAGCACTTATCCCCATCAAATCAATGATGTTCCTATATACTAGTGATAGATAGAAAGCTAGAACAGGCAAAGTAAAATGTGATTTCATTTTAAAACTCTTAAATATCTGAGAATTAATTTAACTCGGAACTTCAATTAATTCCAAGAAAATTATATAACCCACAGTTCTAAGACAGTAAGTATTCGTTCACTTAATTCTTTTAAGTTGTATTTTTTCCCACTGAAAATTCATTTTTAAAAATTTAGGAACAGGGACACCTGGGTGGCTTAGTCAATTAAGCATCACGAGCTCAGGGTCCTGGGGTCGAGTCTCACATCAGGCTCCCTGCTCAGTGGGGAGCCTGCTTCTCCCTCTTCTCTGCCCCTCCTCCCCGCTCATGTTCTCTCTCTCTCTCTGATAAATAAATAAATAAATAAATAAATAAATAAATAAATCTTTAAAAAATAAAAATAAAATCTTAGGGACAATAACACACAAATTCTCAACCTGTTAACACAAAAGCTATTTTTATTTCAGAATATTTCCTAACTTTGTTATCATATATATACACACAATTTACAGAACTGTAGTAACAGTATAAAATTTTGCCAACTTGATTGCTAACGATATAAAACATTAATCATGTTTCTATACAGATATTTTGGGAAAAGTTATCTTTTTTTTTTTAAGATTATTTATTTATTTATTTGACAGAGATAGACAGCCAGCAAGAGAGGGAACACAAGCAGGGGGAGTGGGAAAGGAAGAAGCAGGATCCCAGCAGAGGAGCCCGATGTGGGACTCGATCCCAGAACTCCAGGATCACGCCCTGAGCCGAAGGCAGACGCCTAACGACTGCGCTACCCAGGCGTCCCGAAAAGTTATCCTTTTTAACACCACAGTATTAACCTATAGTAATTTACTTTACCCACCAAACATTTAGGCTCTCATGATCAATCCTGTCAAAAATTTTTCTTGCATTTTTCCCCTCCTTATTTGTGTTATTTTCTCAGGACAAAGTCCCACATATAGTTCTACTCAGTCAAAATATACAATTTGAAGACCTTGGTATACATAAGTGATTTCTGAAAGTATTGTGGTAATTTAAAATGCTGCCAGCATGAGTATACCATGAGATTCACACAAACCTCACCATCTCCAACTACCTTTCTAAACCCTTGCTTATTCAGAGATACAAAATGTTCTCTCATAGTTTTAATGTGCATTTGTTTGATCACTTATGAGACTGAACATTCCCCTTTGTGCTTGTTTTTGAATTTCTTCTTTTGAGAACTTTAAGTTCACACTGGTATTTCATTTATCTACCAGGATACTGAGATTCCTGTTATAAAATTTAATAAGTTCTTTAAATTTCTTATAAATATTAATCTTTGTTACTTAGCTCAAATATTTCTTCTAATTTCTTTGTTTCTTTCATTTTGGTTTTACTAACATTCATTTGTACAAAAAATCTTATACAATTATTAAACTCTATAAAACGCTCTTAGTTTTTTTCTTAAACTCTAAAGCTGAGAAAGCTACTAGTTGCCCACAAAGTCGATAAATATGCTATTCACTATAATGCTTTTTTTCTTTTTAATCAGCCTGTAGTTTATTTACATCTATGATATTAATTTTTTTTTAAGTGGGTTCCACACCCAGCATGGAGGCCAGACGGGGCTTGAATTCATGATCCTGAGATCAAGACCTGAACTAAGATGAAGAGTCAAACACTTAACCAACTAAGCCACCCAGGCGCCCCTACAATATTACCTTAAATTTAGTTACACATTTAGAAATTTGTACTAAACTAGACATGGCCCATCTCACGCTGCTAACTGATGTGAATTAAGATAGGTTTTCTCATGGTACAAAGAGATAGGGGGAGAGAGTAAGGTAACTCAAATAATGTGGAAACACTATAAATAATCTGAATACCATAAATTTAACTGTAACATTTACCACAGAAAACCAGTAGCTATGTATATTACCTAAAAAGACAAAATGGCTTCCAGGCCTGCATACCTTGGTTATAGCCTAATTGAAACTGTTACGTATCTATTTTAAAAGATGAATGTGTCATTCAGAAGAGACACTGGTTAGCCACTCGAACATATGGTGAGAGGAAAAGGTTAAATTTGACAGGGCCGATTGAAGTACGCTCTAGGAGAGCTGTCTGGTACCACGGGGCCAGTGTATTTCTGCTATATAGGAAGGAGGTTAGTACAGAGATAGCTGCCCGAGGTTATCTTTGCCTGATGTTATTAATTTAAACCTAATTAATAAATCCTGTTGTTCAATTTTTAGAATGTCTTATCTGTTCCCTTAATTTTCAGAGAATCCCTTGCTGTATCCACGACTTTGATATGCATTCTGCCACTATAAGTTAGTAACATTTTCTAGAATTTTTAGTAAGTGGAATCAAATAATGTGTATTCTTTTTTATCTGGCTTCTTTTATGTATTGTAATTGTTCTGATATTCATCCACTCTGTTAGGAGTACAGCTGAGTAGAATTCCACTATATAGATAGACCATAACTTTGTCATTCATCTTCCCGTTAAGAACCACTTTGGAAAAACCTGGCAGCTTCTTAAAATGTAAAAAACCCACCTACCATATGATGCAACAACGCCACTCCTAGGTATTTATCAAGAAAAAAGAAAGCATATGCCCATACAAAGACTTGTACACGAATATCCATGGTATCTGTATCTGTAACAGCTTATAATTAGAAACAGCTCATTTCCATCCATACGTGAATGAATAAATAAATGAATTGTGGTACAGCCGTAAAATGACATATTACTCAGCAACAAAAAGGAATAAACGACTGATACATTCAATAACATATATGAATCTCAAAATAACTAAGCTAAGTAAAAGAAGACAAAAAATGAGTACTTATTTCTTGCCTTCTGTTTGTTTGTTCTTTTCCCTCATTTCATTATTTTCCTTCTCTGTTTTAAAAAGAAACACTCTAGGGGTGCCTGGCTGGTTCTGTCGGTAGAGCATGTGACCCTTGAGCTTGGGATTGTAAATTCAAGCCCCATGTTGGGTAGAAATTACTTAAAAATAAAATCTTTTTTTTAAAAAAGAAACTCTTACTTGTCTTCTTTCATTGGTTACGTTTGAAATGCTTTTACCTTTGGTTCACACAGCACATGGACCTTAGAATACTGAAATTCTAATCAATCCCTCCTGACTTACATGCCACTGTAGGCCAGTACAATATTGTAGTTCTGCCTTGCTTGTTAACCACAAATTAGACATTACAGTAGTGCCCAGTTATCTGTGGGGGATATGTTCCAAGACCCTCAGTGGATGCCTGAAACCACAGACAGTACTGAACCCTACATAGAGAGAGAGAGAGCTGATATATATATATATAATATATTATACACACACACATACACACCCTTGAACAACATGGGGCTTGGAGAATGCAGGTGAAAATCCATGTATAACTTTTGACTTGCCAAAAATTTAACTATGAATGGCCTATTGTTGACTAGAAGCCTTACTGATAACATAAAGAACACATATGTTATATAATACAGGTGTTATATACTGTATTCTTACAATAAAGTGAGCTAGAAAAAAATATTACTAAGAAAATCATAATTTAGAGAGAATACGTTTATTGTACTATACAAAATCTGCATATGAGTGAACCTACACAGTTTAAACCCATGCCGTTCAGGGGTCAATGTACTAGATTTTTTCTATACATACATACATACCTACCTATGATAAAGTTTAATTTATATATTAGGCATAGTAAGAGATTAATAAAAATAACTAATAAAATAGAATAATTATAATAATATATTATATTGAAAGTTATGTGAATGTGATGTCTTTCTCTCTCAAAATATCTTATTGTACCATACTCACTTCTCTTCTTGCAATGATGTGAGATAATAAATTGCCTACATGATCAGATGAAGTGAGGTGAATGATGTAGGTATTGTGACGTAGTTATTACGCCACTAATGACCTTCTGATGATACATCAGGAGGAGGACCATCTGCTTTTGGACTGTGGCTGACCACGGGTAACTGAAACCATGGAAGTGAAACCACAGATAAGAGGGAACTACTGTAGGAGTGCCTGGCTGGCTCAGTTAGTGGAGTGTGCAACTCTAAATCTTGGTGTTGTTAGTTTGAGCCCCATGCTGGGTATAGAGATTATTAAAAATAAAAATCTTAAAAAAAAGGCAGGGGGGACACTACTATATTATTATTACTGTTTCCTTTCACCAATGTTGCTTAGATTTACTCATGTTTTCTTTATTCCCTATTTCTTCTTTTATTTCATACCTTCCTTTTAGGAGCATTCTCCTCCTTGAAGTATACCATATAGAACAATACTTTTTAAAGTGTGGGTTGTGACCTACTGGTTTCTCTATGCTTGGCATTCTACAGCTGGACAACAGTAAGATGTATTTCTCTTTATTTACCCTGATTGGGATTCATTGGGTCCCTTAAATCCGACAATTGTGTCTTTCATCAATTCTGGCAAAATTTTAAAGGCAACTACAAATATTGCCTCATTCCTATTCCACGTTTTCTTTTTGGAATTATTGATTAGATCATCTCACAATCTTTTATTTTCAATAACTTTTTTCTCTATGGATGGTCTTCGATGTAGTCTCTTTTTAACTGTGCTTCATATACTGGTTTAACACACCATTTAAGTTCTATTATTATAATTTTAATTTCTGATATTCTAATTGGTTCTTATTTTTAATGTGCCTGGTCACTTTTAAGTTCTATTATTCTTTATATTTTAGAATCCCTCTTTTATTTATTAAACATTAAGTATTTATTTTATGTGTTGGGTATTTCTAATAGCAGAAATCTCTGCAGATCTATTTTAGTTGTTTATGGTTTCTGCTCTTTGCTCATAACATTTTGATTTTTTCCCCTTGCTATGTTCTGTGATTTTTTTTTGATATTTTTTGGGGTGTCTTTATTGTCTTTTATTTTTGTAATTTATTTTTTATTATTATGTTCAAGTAGCCAGCATATAGTATATCATAATCATAAGTTTCTGATGTAGTGTTCAATGATTCATTAGTTGCATATAACACACAGCACTCATCACCACACATGCCCTTCTTAATACCCAACACAGGTTACCCCATCCCCCTACCCCGCTCCCCTCGCTGAATGGGAAGAAATCAGAGAGGGAAATCAGAGAGGGAGACAAACCATGTTCTGTGATTTTTAAAAAATGAGTAAGAGCTTATTTGTTAGAATTTTAACGATGCTACTTGGACAACTGGGTTGGTAACTCCCTCCATGGAGGATTTTTAATTGTTTCTGCCAGGTACTGAAAAGTGTTAGAAATCCAGGTCCATTTTAAATTAAAATTCTCCATTTGTGGGGCGCCTGGGTGGCACAGTCGTTAAGCGTCTGCCTTCGGGTCAGGGCGTGATCCCGGTGTTATGGGATCCAGCCCAACATCAGGCTCCTCTGCTATGAGCCTGCTTCTTCCTCTCCCACTCCCCCTGCTTGTGTTCCCTCTCTCGCTGTCTTAAAAAAAAATAAAATAAAATAAAAATAATAAAAAAAAATAAAATTCTCCATTTGTGGGAGACCGTGAAAATAGGGACCAGAAAAATAGTATAAATTAAGGCCTCAAATCCAAGTGAATGTGAGCTGGTAACCAGGAATTAGTAGGAGCGATTTTATTTTATTTTACTTAAGTTTACTTATTATTATTTTTTTTTAGCAATCTCTTCACCCAATGTGGGGCTTGAACTCACAACCCCAAGATTAAGAGTTGCATGCTCTTGTGACTGAGCCTGCCATGCCCCACTTAAGAGAGATTTTAACTCCACCCAGAGATGTCTGCCTCTCCAAGATGGTCTCTGATGAGGCTCCCTATCCTTTGCAGAACTCAAGGAATTTTCTCAGTCCCCATCTCTCTCCCTGCACAAGTTTCTATGCCAAAAGAAAGCCATTTACAACCCCAAAGTATTCAGTGACTTCAGCACTTGCTTACCCCACAGGATATATACTTGTTCTGTTTCAAGCTCCAAAAAGTTTGCTTTATTTTCTTATAGGTTCATCCATTCACAATAAAGGTTTTTTAAATACTGAATCTAGTGTTTTAGATATTTGATGGAGGGAGGATTCAAGAACTCTTCTCTATCACACTGCCAGAAATGGAAGTGTATTTACTATTCCTGCAATTGCTCTGTGAAATTTAAATCAGGATATTATATTTACTCCTAATTTTATGTTAGTATGTTACTGTAATCTATGAGTCTGGCAAGAACATTTATATTTTTGATTGAGTTGTTATATCAGCTTACCTTAGAAGTTGTATGTCATCTGCAAATTTGTTTCAACTTTCTTAGCCTTCACCAAAGTCACTGATCAACACAGCTTCTGACAAAAAGAAAAGCTTCAAAATTAATTTTTAAACTTTTATAGCAAATCCAATATATTTTTTTAGTGTTATCAGATAGATTATAAATTAAATTTCCATCATTATCATATATAGATAAACTAAATTAAAACAGGAAAATCCCTCTACCCCAATTACTTCAAGTGCCAGAACTTTTAGAAAGTAGTGTTGAACTGAATGAAAATATTTTTTCATTGGGGAAACCAGTGGTAGTATGAAGGGGTGGCTTGGGTGAGGCAAGCCCTAGCACCCCCAAAATCTCCATCAGCCCTCATCTTCCACAGGAGGAAACATAACTGATTTAAAGTAGTATCTTAAAGGCCAATTTTTATTAAAAAAAAAAAAAAAGCTGTGCAAAGCTTAGAAGAGCTTTTAAGTATCATAAAGGGAAGCTTTGAAGGTTTTTGGTTTTTTTTTGCTTTTCACAGCATCATGAAAACCCATGCCTACCAATGTTTTTTTCTTCTTTGCCATACTTACAGTTTGTGTCTTTTACTAATTTCAGTCATCAGTGGTAACTTTTGTTAAAATTTTTATCTCCAACATCAATATAAGGATATTTGTGTATGTGTGTTTACATTTCCCCATCAGAAATAAGAGAAAACTTACACTTCTCTCCTTTAGTGCATTGCTCTTGCATGAAGAAAATATAAACCACTGATTTAGGGTCTGCATATTTATGTATTTTCTGAGCAGCAACTACTGGTTTAAATAGAACACTTAGCTCCTGATGTTCTTTCTTCTCAATATTTGGTGTATATCCTGTAATAATGTAGTAGAAAAAGGACAGGCTCTGGAATCACGTAGATCTGGGTTTAAATCTCAACCTCTCACTCAGTAACAGTCCAATCTAAAGCAAATTACTTAACTTCTCTGAACCTCTTAAGAAAAAAATATCAGAGTCTCAATGGGTATCTGCAAGAGTCAAATGATATATGTAGTGCCTGACACAGAGCCATATAACAGGTACTGTCCTGTGTATTTTTGTACGTCACTTCCACTTTGCTCAATCTGTCCAAGAACTTTCCAGACTACATTTTCTTAATTTATAGCCTTGATGAACTTCTGTGGTTTTGTTCAACAATTACGGACATTTTGCAACATCTATTTTGCCCAACAATGTACATAAAATACTTTAAAAATAGCAATATAACAATAATAATGTTGAATACACCCTGCTAAGAAAATACAGTCCCAAATCTAGGTTCTAGAATTACTAGAAATTGTTCCTTTTCTTGTATGGTTATGGCACCAAAATGCTATATAGTTATGTACATTTGCTTCTGTTCCTTTTTAGATTTTTCCTTTTGTTGTACTTTTTAAATTTAACTTTTGAATATGTAAACATACATGATTCAAAGATCAAACTATATAAATAAATTCTAAGAAATATGTCTTCCATTGTTGGCACCTTTCTCATTCCCTTCTTCTACCTATAGATCACTAAATATATTATTCCACGCTTTCGGTTTTTTCCCACTTCATAATATATGCTACAGATCATTCAATGTTGTTGGTACATGTAGACTTTCTACATTTTCTTTTATGATTTCTGGGGGTAAGAGTGACTTGGAAGGGGATGGAGATTATTCCATTGTTGGATGTACTTTAGTTACCTAGTCCCTTACTAATGAGCATTTAGATCACTGCCAATCTTTTGCTAATACAAGTATAGCTGCTATGAGTAACTTTTTAGAAATGGCAGTTTATATATATATATATATATATTTTTTAAGATTTTATTTATTTATTTGACAGAGATAGAGACAGCCAGCGAGAGAGGGAACACAAGCAGGGGGAGTGGGAGAGGAAGAAGCAGGCTCATAGCGGAAGAGCCTGATGTGGGGCTCGATCCCATAACGCTGGGATCATGCCCTGAGCCGAAGGCAGACGCTTAACCGCTGTGCCACCCAGGCGCCCCGGCAGTTTATATTTTAAGTCAATGTGTCTTTAGAACAGATTCCAAGAAGTTAGATGCCTGGGTCAAAAAGTAAATGCATATCTAATTTTGTTGGATATTACCAAATTCTCTCTTAAGCTTTGTGTTTTTGTATCCCTACCAGCAATGCATCAAAATGCCTGTTTCCCCATAGCCTACAGAGCATTATTATGTAATTTTGGATTTTCGTGAGAAAGGCTTGAGTGTAGCTGTCATTTTTAGTGTAGCTTTAATTTGTATTTCTCTTTGTATGTCTTAAGTTAAACATCTTTCATATGTCTGTCATCTGCATTTCTTTTTCTATGAACTCTCATATCTTTGGCCCATTTTCTGTTGGGTTGCTGGTCATTTGCTTTGACTTCTAGGTTAGCTTCATTAAGGAGATTAGCTCTTTGTGATGGAAGTTCAAGTATTTCTTCCTACCTTGTCACTGGTCTTTTTGCTTTGCTCATGGCACTCTTCATTATGTGATTTTTTTTTAGTATATTGGCATTTGTCATGGTTTTAATTTTTTCTGGGATGGAGTCATAGTGCTAAAATCCTCGACTCATAATTTCATTGACTTTAAATATGTTGTTCCATGGTTGTTTTGTTTTTTATGTTGCTGTTGAGAAATTTGTTCCTAATGTCTTCTCTCTACCTGGAAGCCCAGAGGAATTTTTCATTATCTTCAATGTCCAATAGTTTTACTAAGATATGACTTGGATTGGACCATTCTAGAACAATTTTTACAGTACACAATGAGCCTTTTCAAAAGTGTAGATTTGAGTTTTCTCTTGCTTACAGAATGTTTGCATGGACTGAAGTTTAAATATTAGCTCTGCTATTGTTTTTCTCTTCTTAGGAACTCTAATTTTCATGTATCATCTGTTATCATTCCCTTTTTCTCTCTTTCTACCTTTCTTTGTTTAATTGCCATTCTTTTGGCTATCTTCAAGTCCTTCCTCAATATCTCTTATATTCAGTAAATCTATTCTCCCTTAGGTATCTTGGATGTTAGCTTCATTTTGAAAGATGATTTTTTTTGTTGTTGTTTTACTTCCTGAGTTCAGTAAATTTACCTTTCATATCTTCCTCTTTTTGTCCATTTATTTTGGGGTTCTGAATTTGATTTGAGAACTTATTTCCGCAAATGCTTAAGGATATTTAATTCAGGTAGGAGTATTATGCTGTGGTTTTCTTTAGCTCTGTAGTTGAATTCTGACTCTCATTTTATGTTTTCCACTTAATTTTTTTAAAAGATTTTATTTATTCATTTGTGAGATAGAGAGAACAAGCAGGGGGGAGGGGCAGAGGGAGAGAGAGAGAGAGAGAGAGAGAGAGAGAGAGAGAAAGAGACTCCTGCTCAGCAGGAAGCCGCGGGGCTTGATCTCCAGGACCAGGAGATCATGACCTGAGCTGAAGGCAGATGCTAAACTGACTGAGCCACCCAGGCACCCCTACTTGTAGTAATTTTATATGGATGTTGTGTGCCAGTATCTGCTCATTTTGAAGTGTTTTAATTTTCCTAAACCAGATAACAAGAGCATATAGACAGGAGTGAGGGATTTGGAAAAATTACTGGATTTTTTAGTTCAACAGCACCTTCTATTGGTTTAATAAAATACAGTTTTTTGTTTTATTTTTTTTAACATATTGTATGATTTCATTTATATGATGTCCAGAATAGGTAAATACATAGAAATGGAAAGTGGTTGCCAGAATTTGAGAGAAGGGAGAGTAGGGTTCAAGGAGAGTTACTGGGTACAGGCTTTCTCTGTAGGATAAAGAAAATTTTAGTTGAGAATACGTAATATAGTATTCTTTTTTTTTCATTTTATTTTATTTTATTTTAATGTTTTTTTATTATATTATGTTAGTCACCATACAGTACATCCCTGGTTTCTGATGTAAAGTTCAATGATTCATTAGTTGCGCATAACACCCAGTGCACCATGCAATACGTGCCCTCCTTACTACCCATCACCAGTCTATCCCATTCCCCCACCCCTCTTCCCTCTGAAGCCCTCAGTTCGTTTCTCAGAGTCCATAGTCTCTCACGCTTCATTCCCCCTTCTGATTAGCCCCCCCTTATCCCTTTCTTCCCCTACCGATCATCCTAGTTCTCATGTTCCATAGATGAGAGAAATCATATGATAATTGTCTTTCTCTGCTTGACTTGTTTCACTGAGCATTATCTCCTCCAGTGCCGTCCATGTTGCAGCAAATGTTGAGAATTCGTTCTTTCTGATAGCTGAGTAATATTCCATTGTATATATGGACCACAACTTCTTAATCCAGTCATCTGTTGAAGGGCATCTCAGCTCCTTCCACGAGTTAGCTATTGTGGACAATGCTGCTATGAACATTGGGGTGCATATGGCCCTTCTCTTCACTATGTCTGTATCTTTGGGGTAAATACCCAGTAGTGCAATGGCTGGGTCATAGGGTAGCTCAAATTTAACTTTTTAAGGGACCTCCACACTGTTTTCCAGAGTGGCTGTACCAACTTGCATTCCCACCAACAATGTAGGAGAGATCCCCTTTCTCCACAACCTTTCAGCAATTGTTGTTTCTTGCCTTGTCAATTTTTGCCATTCTAACTGGTGTAAGGTGGTACCTCAGTGTGGTTTTGATTTGAATTTCCCTGATGGCTAAATCATAAAATGGGCATAAAATACAGTTTTTTAAATCAATGATTCGTTTTTGGGCGAGTGGTGACATATCTTTTATTCATTTTCACCAAAATCACTAATTTCTACCATCTCTTCTTCCTCTTACCACCAAGCCTCCAGGTAAATAATGTCCCTTCCAAGTCATCCTCTTTTCTCAAAAGCAATATACCTTCCTGAGACTGTTCTTCCATCCCATGCACTTTCAAGTCCCTTCCTTGTAACAGGTCTCAAACTTCTTAGTATTTTCCTCCCTAGGGTGGGGCTTTCACTTTCTGGAGTTATTTTATCTGCATTCTACTGACTCTACGTCCTGCTTCCCTCTTCTGTTTTAACAGTCTCAACCTTACTTGCCACTTTAGCATGGGTTCCAGAGCTCACTCTGCTGCATTTCAGTGTTTACTTCCCTCATACCCTTAATTGAAATTGTATTAGTTAGGCAAGGATGGTGGTGGTTTAATTTACTCTCTTTATAGACCTGTATGGTTTTTTAAAGAATGTACGGTAAGATCTGCATTTAGACAGTTACCATAGTCCTATGGACACCTGAAGTCAGGTTGTTTCGTTATTTTTTATTTTAAAAATTATTTTCTAGTGCATGTGATCAAAAGCTTGACTTTTTGTTTTTTCAAACTGAGGTTTTCTTTATGGTCTAATATAGAACAGATTTTTTTAAAACTGTCCCTTGTGCACCTGAAAAGATGTATTCTCCATTAGTGGACCCAAACTTTGATATAAATCTGGAAGATCTACCTTGCAATGTACTTAATGGCACTGATTATGAGAGACGTGTGTTAAAGTCTCCATTAGCAGGTTTCTATCTCTCCTCACATCCCTTGTAGTTTTTCTTCATGAAAGCTGTCAATGTGCTGTTTGGTACACAGACATTTTTAAAAACCTTCATTGTGAATGCAGCCATTAGCTTATAAAATATCCTGTATTTTAATGCTTCTTGAACTAAATGCTGCCTTGTCTGATATCAAAATGATAACCCTGTCTTAAAATGTGCATTTATATATTTTGATTTTCCCTTATTTTAAATTGTTCATTAATTCCCTTTATTATTATTACTTTTTATAGCTGTACCTTTTGTATACAGCAATCTGAAAATCTTTGTCATTAAGTTGAGCCCATATATATACTAATACATCTGATATTTTTGGTGTTATTGGTAACTTTTCATGTTTTATACATTTTGTGTATTTGTACACACAAATACATATAGAAACTGTGTGCATATCACTGTGTGGTCTGTTTGCTCTTTTCGAAGAAGGTGTTTATTTTAGTATTTAGGAAGCTTTTGTATCCTTTGTTCTTGGGGTTAACTCCATAATATTATGTTTATGTAATACTCTTTATTCTCTTCCCTCCTTTAAAGATACTATTAGTTCCCTGCTATTAGTAGTAACAAAGTTTTCAATTTCCTCTATCCTTCCTTCTCCCCCACCATCCAGTTTTATTTATTTTTTTATTTACTCTCCCCTTCCTCTCCCATTTTTTGGTGAGTTCTATTATTTCTACATTGTCAGACTATTCACATACCATTCTATCACCATTATTCCCACCTTTTAAAGCCTTAGCCCTACATAAAATATATTCAATGTTTACCACCTGACCTGATGTTGAAGTTTCTCCAATCATTTCTTAGTTGTCTGAAATTTGTTCTCTAGAATATTCTTCAGGAAGGATTCATAGGACAACGTTCCTTGAGTTGTTTCATGTTTATAAATGTTTGTTGTGTCCTGACTTCTTGAAAGATAGTTTTATGAGGTATGAAATATTTATTTCCTTGGATATTTAAAAAACGTTTAGTTCTTATCTGCCATAAAATGTTGCTGCTAAAAAAAAAAAAAAAAATCGAACCCAATTTGATTTTCTTTCCAAGTGGACTTGGTCTGTTTCCATGGAAGCAAAAGAAAAATTTTCTTTCCCCTTATTTTTAAAATCTAACAATTCTACAAGAATACATCTTAAGTGTTAACTGTTCTGGGTTGAGTTCCCCAGATTCACAGTATGCCTTTCAATATCTATAAACATTATTTAGTGTTAAGTGCTCTTGAATTCAATTCTAATTGTTCTCTGTGCCATTGCTAAGTTTATTTTTTTATTGTGGTAAAACAAACAACATAACATTTGCCATTTTAACCATTTTGAAGTATACAACCAAATGGCATAAAGTATATTCAAATGTTATGTAACCATCACCATTGTGCTTTGGTTTAACATTTGGGGAACTCCTTATATATACATTTTAGTTCTCTTTGCCTATCTTGCCTTTCTCTTCACTCCTTTAAAATCTGTTTGATTTTCTTCAATTTTCTCCTTTCTGTTCTATTTCACTCACTGCTTTCTGGGATGTATGGTCACTCTTGTTCTCTTTCTCACTTAATTATCATTTAAAAATATTCTTCTCCTAAATCTTTGGGTTCTGTCAGCTCTCACTTCACATCCCCGTACAGACTAGTCATCTCATTTCTGAGCTCCTTTTATTTGTGTGGTTCTTTCAAGGGTGTCATCTTTTCCTTAATTTCCCTTCAGTCATTTTTAAGTATTCAGATTGCTGTTTTCATCTGCTTTATGGTCACATTTTTTCTGGTGTGTTTCCATTATATCATGTTAACGCTGTATGGCTCATTTTTATTTTTTCCTTAAAGCAACTTAATATGTAGTTATAACACAGTCCATTGCCCCATGTATTTATGCTATCGTACTAGAAGAGATCTGTTTTGTTTTACATTGTATGGATGTGTTGTGGTTTTTAAAAACCCATTCCCCAATTAAGAGACAGCTGGGTTGTTTCCAGTTTTTGGTGATTACAAATACAACTGCTATAAATATCAGAAAAGAAGTGATTATAGGTTTCATTTCACTTTTCATGAGAAAAACATGTAATAGTCTTTGGGGATATGCAAATTAAAATCATAATGAGACACCATTACACATCCCATATAATGGCTAAAACTAAAACAAACAAACACAATCACTGGTGCCAACTGCTGGCAAGAAAGAGAAGCTAATGGAGTTTTCTTACCTTGCTAGTAAACTTCAACCTAGGAGTGGGATTGCTAGGTCACATAATAAAGGTATGGTTAATTTTATAAAAAACTGTCAAACTGTCTTCCAAATGGCTGTGGTATTTGCATTCCCACCAGCATGATGTGAATCCTATTGCTTTGCATCCTGGCCAGCACGTGATATTTTTTTCTTCCTTCCTCCCTTCCTTCCTTATTCTGGGGAATAAGGTGGGGGCATTCTAAGAGGTTGCATAGTGGTATCTCATTTCATTTCCTCAATTACTATTCTATACATTTTTCATTTAACACAAAATGGTGACCTTTTTCCAATGTCATTAAATAGCCTGTATCACTAAACAGCTTTTGAAAATATTCCTTTTAACAGGCTGAAATATATCTATCATGATGGGTGTGTAATAATTTATAAAAACCATTCTTCTACCATTGGTTATTTTTTTAATCTCCAATTATTCCAAGTATAAAATTACACTGTGATCATAAAGCTTTGACTCGATCTCCATTTCCACAGAAGTTTCCTTACAAAGGGTCAAAGGGTATAGTTTTGTCTTGATTCATTCTGACAAATTGCTTGTTTAAATGTTTATTTCTTTAATTACAAGTTAAACATTTTTCCTGTAAACCATTTGTGCTTGTTCTTTTGTGATCTGAGTTCATGTCCTTTGCTCATTTTCTGTCAGGGTACTGACATTCTTATTTGTTGATTTATAGGAGATGAATACACTCTCCAAAGGTAAAGATACTGCTTTACGTGTAAAGCAAGCTAGGCCCACCACTGACCTCCCCATCCAATTCTTTATCCTATTTGAAATATGAACTATACTTCAAATGAGCAAACATGCATCCAAAACCAACTACATGCAAACTTGTTCATGACTCAGGAAGGAGCCTTGCCTTCCATGTAATTATTTTGCTTGTCACAGCCTGTGAGAAACAAATATAAGATACGCTTAAATGGAGAATTTGAGAATACGGCAAGAGGTTATTATTAAACTAAACCTGTCTATACTCCAAAGAGGAAGCTGAGCTAGGCATCAATTACTTTCAAAGGTAACTGTGGGCAGTGAGAACCATTAGAGAGAGAAAAGGAAAGTACAAAGTAGTCCCTAGGTCTGCAAATGATGATATAGGCCACAGTCATATTATTTGAGGGTCACAAGCTACGCACCTTAATCCTCCCAAATCTAACTGTAGGAACCTAACAATCATCAAACGTTCATGACAATCTTACAGAAATGAAATTGTTAAAGATTTTTTGGGATAACATAACTTAAAAAAAAAATAAGGTAGCGAATAAAATCCTACTCCTACCACCACTTGCAAAGATTCCGTGCTTCCTACCTTGATACATTTTAGCCTTTAACTTAAACGTGTGGCACAAAATGGCAGGAAGTGAAACAGCCATCTGGGTCCACAACATGGAGGTGCATGATGAGGTGGCAGAGTAACTTATCATTAGGAGCTTGGGGGCTTCTGACAACTTTTTGCAGCAAAGCTAACTGATCGCTCATATTTTTACTTAGTTTAGAAATTTTTTATTTTATTAAAAAATTTGGGGGGCCATGGAGTGCCTGGCTGGCGCAGTCAGTTAAGTGTCCGACTCTTGGTTTCGGCTCGGGTTGTGATCTTAGGGTCTTGAGATCAAGCCCTGCATCCGGCTCCATGCTCAGCACGGAATCTACCACTTAACTTTCTTTCTCCTTCCCCCTCTGACCCTCCCGCTTGTTCTCTAAAAATAAGTAGATAAATGTAAAAAAAAGATTGGGGGAGGCACAATTATTTTTTAGGTTATCACAGTAGCCAAACCTGTATCTTAACTAATACAAATTCCAAGTTGAGAAGCAGGGGCTTTGTCAGTAATACAGTAGCATATAAAATGTTAAGAAAAAGACGGCCTAAATTAGGCAGCAGCAATGAGTGTAGAAAAATGAACAGCAAAGCCGTTTTGGAGGGTGAAGCTACAGATTATACAGTTAGCTAACAGGGAGAGGTAAGAATTGGAAGTTCTAAATCTGAGCCACTCAGAAGATACCTATACCATTAATCAAGATAAGAAACACAAAAGATGGAGGGTTGCATACAAAT
Organism: Ailuropoda melanoleuca; assembly: GCF_002007445.2. Classification (NCBI taxonomy): domain Eukaryota; kingdom Metazoa; phylum Chordata; class Mammalia; order Carnivora; family Ursidae; genus Ailuropoda; species Ailuropoda melanoleuca. The sequence continues at coordinate 82,865,990 of NC_048224.1, read as the reverse complement.
TGAGTAGATCTAACTATCCAAAAGGCTGTGAGAAAGGAGTGTTAAATGCTTAAAAGGGCATAGAATTAGGGCTTATCTGCACAAAAATTATAGTTGAAGTGGCAAGAACAAATGAGATTAAAAAGCGAAAAGTCATAGTAAGGCGAAAATTATAGTGTTTCAATCCTGTCTTTTAATAAAAGCTACATATATAATACTTCAAACACTTTCTCTTTAAAGGAAATAATCTGAATGACCCACGTGTTTATCTCACAAGCATTTTCTGTAGATTAACAACATCCTCATGACTCAGGCAATCAATTTCATTGATTAACAAACCACCACCGGGGCGCCTGGGTGGCACAGCCGTTAAGCGTCTGCCTTCGGCTCAGGGCGTGATCCCGGCGTTATGGGATCGAGCCCCACATCAGGCTCCTCTGCTATGAGCCTGCTTCTTCCTCTCCCACTCCCCCTGCTTGTGTTCCCTCTCTCGCTGGCTGTCTCTATCTCTGTCAAATAAACACATAAAATCTTAAAAAAAAAAACAAAAAAAACAAACCACCACAAACTGCGATAGTAATTTTCATCTTCACACAGTTTTAAACTACTTTTTAATTTTAGTCAAATTGTTTAATTTATCCCCATGACAACTATATTTGTTAAAGACCGGAAAAGTGATGGCAAAATGCACTAATTAATAAGGAATATAGAAATATTTCTGAAAATTAATCTCAGAGTGTTCTCCAAAAGTAACATTTATTTATATGAACAAAATTACTACAAAGCACAGCAAGGTATTCCTAGTATTTCAAAAATAATTTTAAAAAGAGAAATTATTATATGCAAATCTGGTTTTCAGTTAATGAGGTGGGGAAAACCTATCAACTTTTAAATGTGTTCTTTTTATAAAAAAGTGCTCATACCCTAAAATCTCCATTAATAAAATCATTTAGATCTTTAAAATATCAAATACAAGAACTGCAAACAGGTTGAGAGCATTTTTATTGATTTTTTTTATGAAATAAGTAGATTTTAATCTACATTCAGCCACAAAATACCACAATCATTTCAAAGGTGTTATCAAATTTTTTTCTAATTAAACAGTATGCATCAATTGATAATGGGGAAAGAAAATCTAAACTTGTATATATTATGAGGTTGCAATGAAAAATAATCCTTAACATACCAATATAAGTTAAATCATTTTTACTTAAAATCACTTAACATTGTTCATGCAAATGTAATATTTTAAAAAATCTGTAAGGATCTTCAGATTATACATTATGAAACCTAGAGACTCATGCTTCAAAAAAACCTCATACTTAGCTTATTATTTAAAAATTACTTAAAATTACAGAACATATTTATGCAATATAGTAAACTTAAAGATGCAGTATTTTGACTTTAAGCAGTGTTAAAAAGAAACTAGAAAAACAAACACAATTTTTCATCAGAAGAGATCTAAGGCACTGACAATTCTGGTACTCATTTACTACAACTGTATGCTTTCAAGAAAAAATGGCAAACAGCATTATTACTTGAAGGCTCACCTTGATTATCTAAATTTCTCTGTATTACGATTTCATAAAAATATCATCCATAGTATTATTTGTATGTATAAATTGGAAGCAACAAATTTAGTTCAAGAAAATGAAAGTCAAATTTTCTAGAAAGCAGGTTAAATAAATTCTCTTTCGGTTAGGCGAAAAAGAAATGTATATCCACACCTTCCAATTACTGCATTATTTTATTTATTCATTCAACAATTATACTTCTGAACATATGCCAGGCATTATTACATGAGAACGCTATGCAAAAGTTTCGGCGAACATTTACTGAGCTATTAGGTGATTTTTCTTAGCCACTGATCTCTTACTTTAGGATAGCCACCTGTACATTAGCCATCAACTAAACACTAAATTATTGATACTTAAACTCTTGCAACTTAGGCCTTATAAGATCATGATTTAAGAAGCAAATTTTAAAAAGAAAATTAAATTTAATCATTCAATTACTGCTGTTTCTTTGACATTCCTGCCACAAAACACGTGGTACTCTTGACTAGGGTAAGTCATCATTGGATAACTAACTGAAAACTAAACTCAAGTATTTTTGCTTTCGTCTAATGCGTGTCAAAACTGCTAATCCCAAAATACTAGCCTGTTATCGGCTAGGTTTTCAGATGCGATAAATTTTCCTCCCAAATAAAAGAATGCGTGCAGTCTATTTGGATTCAAAACAAAAACCGAAGAGGAGGGAAAGGAGGTAACTCCTTTCTTCCACCTCAAAAAAAGCTCAGAAGATACTTTCCCTTACAAACGCCTCCCCTTGCCCCTGACGAAGCAACCAAGCAAGTCAAGGCAGACCTAGAAATTCCGAAATCTTCAACAGATCATAACCAGGGAAACAGATTTGCCAAAATTCTTCCTTCGATCCCATTGTTTCTGCAAAGACCACCACTTACTGGATTGAAAAAAAAAAAAAAAAACACAAAACACTGCAGAAATGCTGCCTGCATATTAATAGATAAAACTGCCCAAATGCAGAACCAGATGCCCACGATTATCAAAGGATGGGCTTAGTCAGAGGGTTGACTACCAAGAAGAGCCAACACTTGAGCAGTCACTCCCTCGCAACCGACAGAAAATGAAGACGTCTCTTTCTAACCTGAGGATAGTGGTGAGGCATCTCCCTCTCTCCCCTTCTACTATGACCAGCCTTGTTCCTTCCTGAATCAGGCAGTCCATCAGACAACCTCCTTAAAGAGGGGTGACGGTCTATCTTCCGAGACAAAGATAACGGAGTAGCTCTCTGGAACCAAAGGAATCAGCGTTAAGGCATCAGAGCCCCCAGCAAGCCCTCCACAATGACGAACAAACGAAAGCCTGGGATTCCGCTCCCCCCTCCCCCAATTCATCTCTCTCTTTAGCCAGGGATGATTCAGACCAAGAAAACCTCTCCCTTTCAGGTAAGTGAGAAGGCACCAGGTGTCTGCCCTCCGATCACTCTTCTCCACTGCTCTCTCAGGACCCCTCCACACCTGGAGCCACTAAGTAAGCGTTCAACCGCCAAGAAGCCCAGTCCTAGCCACACACAAGATGGCAGCGGAACACCTACCAGAGGAAACAGCTGCACCACCACTCCTGCGATGCCGGCCTCTCGACTGCGAGTATCCCCATTGGCCCCGCCAGAGAGCGCGATACAAGCCGAGAGCTCTGGCAGCCAATCGGGAGGCGGCGCGATTAGGCGCCGCCGCGCTGCCGGCGATACGCGCGCGGTGCCTCTGAGGCGTGAACCCAGTGGGGTGTCCAACCAATGGGCTTCCGGCCAGGTAGCGGGAACTCTGGGTGTCCAACTCCTCCCATTTAGGATTAGCGTTCGGTAGGCCTGGGCGTTGGGGATTGGGCGGTCTTCCTTCCCCGCCTGACGCGAGGCGGGGCAGTTGGTGCAGAGGTGAGGTCTAGTAAATGGTGAAGTACTTCCTGGCCTGGGGGTATCTGGGACCGTGGGGTCTCGGTGGCGTGGAGTCGGAGAGAAGCCCGACCCGCGAGGAAACCCAGCCTCGCCCACGGAGCGGGCCCGGTGCAGCCCTCAGGTCCGGCGGGCGGCGTGGAAAAAGCAGTGGTGCCAGTGGAGCCGAGGCACGGCCTTGGGTGGCCCCCTAACAGCTCCTTCGGCCCAAGACCTGGGAACGCGGCGAAGCCCTCGGCTACGTGAACCCCCGCCCTTGCAACCTCCCTTTTCCTTTTATCCACCTGCAGTCCCAGGCTGTAGAAGGGACCGCGGGAGTTCTCAGTTCTCAACCCCCATTTCATTTTCTGTCTCCGGGTGCGTACCTTAATGTGAGGTGATTCCTAAGCAGCTGGGAACCTGAGGCTGTAAAAGGGGCTGCAGAAAATGGACTGCAGTATAAAATCCAGAAGCAGAACTGGAAGGTTTAACCACTGACCCATTTCACAGGTAAGACTTACACTAGTCCTAAATAAGTAAAATCATTTGTCCAAGATCACGGAATTCAGATTAGATCCTAAAGCACCTGACTCTCCTTAACCACAACCCAATAAGTAATTAAAATGAGGAGCTGTGCTCTTCAGCATGTGGAAACCTGCAATGAGTTCTGTATGAGGCAAAAAGGTAACTTTGGAAAGGTAGAGTGGAATAACCAAAAAACGGACTCTGAAATGATTCTGCCTGGTTCCTTATATTCTGTCAATGCCACTTAGAGTGTGACACGCCTTAACTTCCTCATTAGAAAAACAGTAATGCTAATTTATCTCATTGTTATGCAGATCAGTAAGAATAAGTGAAGTATTTAGAAGTGTGCCTGACACGTGGTTTATACTCAATAAATGTTCATTACTCTCTCATTGTAATTAAAACAATCGAAATACAGAAGAAATGGTCAGCTTCATAAAGAGCCTGTTTCTAAAAACAAAGCAACCATAAATTGAGGCGGAACAGACCAACTGCTTTTCTCCAAAATGAAAAATAAGGGGAAAAATATGAACAAATTTAAAAATCCTGTTTCACTCCAAAGTATTAAACCAGCTGTCTCTGGATGATGAGATTATGAGTGATTTAACTTTTCTTCTTTACGCTTTACTATATTTTGCAAATTTTCTTCAGTAAACATTTTACTGTTAAGTTATTTTTAAAATTTCAGAGGATAGGAACAACATTGGTCAGAGTTTTCTTCAAAAAGCTATTAGTATGCTTGTGTGCTGTAGGTGGAAATAGGAATTGGTAGGACCTTTCTAGAAAGGAATTTGGCAGTGTGCTACAAAAGCCTTTAAAATTGACAATCCTTTTTAAAAAATTATATACTTACATTTTAAATTAAGTACACTATTACATTCTCTTTTTACAAAATTAGAACCTTACACTTAGCACAGTCCACAATCCCTGAATTCCCCCTTTGCTTCCTCAACCCCACGCTAAAGACTTTGCTGCAGAGCCTTTAAGTCTGTCTTTATACTTACATATTCTCAGAGGGTTCATATATTTATTTGTAATTTTAAAAAATGTTGATAGATCATACTATATCATTTTCTATCTTTATTCATTTGACAGTGTTTTTGAAGTGTATTCCTGTTATTTATAGCTTATTATGTATTTATGGCTCAATTTTTTATACCTGCTGGATAGTGTTCCAGTGTATGGCTGAGTTGTTCTGTTATTGTAAAATATTTATTTTTGTCTCTCTTATTGGTTTTTATATTAAATTCTATCTTGTTTGATAGGTACTGTATAGCACATTTTCTTTGCCATTCTCTTTTTGATGGACATTGGTTGTTCCCAGTTTTTCAACTTATAGACAATGCTGCAGGGAAATCCTGGTATGTATTTTCTTCTGCACATGTGCTATTTCTCAAGGATATATATATACCTAAAAGTGGGATTGCTGGGTTTTAAATTATGAACATTATTATTATTTTTTTAAGATTTATTTACTTGAGAGAGAGCACTAGCGGGAGAGGCAGAGGGAGAGAGAGAATCTCAAGTGGACTCCACACTGAGCAGGGGAGCCTGACAAGGGGTTTGAGCTCACAACCCTAAGATCATGACCAGAGCTGAAATCAAGAGTCAGTCACTTAACTGACTGAGCCACCTAGGTGCCCCAAAGTTATGAACATTCTTAATTTTAATTTGTCTTGCCAAATTTGCCTCCAAAATACTTCTACTAATTTAAACATCCCAAAAATAGTTTTGAGACTTCAGTTTTCCTACAATCTAGACCAACACAAGATATTGTCTTCTTTTCGTCCATCTGATGGATGAAATTAATACTCATTTTTAAAAAAATTTTCATTATCTGATTACTAGTAAGGTTGCAGTATCCATGTGTTTATTAATCTATAATTTATGTAAGTTTCTACAGTTTCTTTAAAAAAATTACCCATTTTTCTTTTGGATCATCTTTTTCTAAATGGTTTAGTGTTTCATGTGCCCTGGCTACTGCACATCCTATATCATTTTTAAAGATTTTTTCAGCATCAGGGTGCCTTCGTGCCTCAGTTAAGCATTTGACTCTTGATTTCAGCTCAGGTGGTGATCTCAGGGTCGTCAAGTCGAGCCCCACTTCCGACACTGCACTGAGTGTTGAGCCTGCAGCACCTCCTCCCCAACCAAAGTTCACAAGCTCTATTTTCTCCCAGCTCTTTGCTTGGCTTTTAATTTTATTGTGTTTTTGTTTGTTTAATCTACGGATAGATCTTGCTTTTCTTTAAAGTCTTTAGGTGTTTTTTTATTTTACTGCATTTCTCTAAGACTTCCAGTATAATATTGAATAAGAACAGTGGTGGAAAATGTCCTCATCTCTGTGCCTGACTTTAGTGAAAATGCTTCTAATGTGTCATCATTGTATATGATGTTTGGTGCTAAGTTTTAGTAAAGAGTTTATCAGGTTAAAGAAGTTCTCTTCCTAGTTTAAGGGTCCCTCATCTCCCGCCTCCAGAGTAGTTGCTGACTTTTATTGAATTGTTTTATTTTCTGCATCTGAAGTGTTGGTTTTCCATTTATATGTTAATGTAGGAATTTACATTGATAAACTTTCCAATATTAAATTTTTGGGGTATTCCCAGGATAAATCTTATTTAATATACTTTTACTCTATGGCATATTTTACTTACTATTTTTGCACAGAAGTGCTTTTGGCCTTGAGTTTCTTTTCTTACATGTCATGGTTATACTAATCTAAAAAAAAAAGGTGACTGGCTCCCATATTTTTCCTGCCCTGGAATAGTTCGTATATGATAGAAATTATCCATTCCTTGAAAGTTTTGTAGAATTTATCTGTAAAACTTAATAGACCTGGTATAATAGGAGTGAAGTGGGGAGATGTGGCATGTAGCTCTCCTAAGATCTTTTAAATGTTGTTTAAACTTTTTTTTATACTTTTGCCTTAATGTGGGATTTTTACTTCTTGAGCCTATTTGATATTAAGTCAGTAATTTCAATTAGATATTCGTGTGAATTGTTCTGTCATTGTAAAATATTTCTCTTTGTCTCTTCTATTGGTTTTCATATTAAATTGTTTTGTTTGATATGAACATTTCTTATATTTGCTGGTATGTCTTTTTTCACATACTGTTATTTCAACCTTTTGATGACATTTTGTGTCATTTAAGTGGTCTCTTTAAAATATCATAGCTAGGTTTTGCTTGCAATCCATTTTGAGACTCCTTTAATAAGTTGCATTAACACATTCACCTTTTTTTGTGACTATTAAAGTTTAGCCTTTTTCTTCTCATCTTGTTTACCATGGTTTTCTTTGTATCTTTTATATCCTATTTTTCCATTTCTCTTTTTAACTGAGGTTGGCTCCAAGTTTTCTTTGTTCTGCATGTTTTTAAAAATATATTACCTTTGCATTTTCAACATAGTTCTTAAATTTATGTTTCCTAACAAGATCTGAATTTAATTAGTATTGATATCCTCCATATGAAGAACTGGACGGTGCTTCTACTTTACTTTCTCTGATCTTGCAGTAATCCCCTTCTATAAAAGAACATAATTTCCCAGGGTTCTTTCTGTCATTTTGTTTCATTTGTTATTAAAACCCATTTTTAATCTGTCTTTACCATTAATGTGTTTTAGTCATTTGCTCATTACTGCTTCTTATACCTCACTACTTCTGTGTATGTTAGTTTTTTTCATGAAGTTTGGGTACTTCCTTTTTCTTTCAGAGAGTCCCTAAATGGCTTTTTGAATGTCTATAAAAGTCTCTCTCTCTCTCTTTTTCTTTTTTTTTTTTTTTACCTTCACTGTTGAAAGATAGCTTGGCTGAAAGGCATTCGGAGTCAGACTTACACTTTGCCTTAACTTACTGCATCTGGCATTTCTGATGAGAAATCTGATTACCAGTCTGATATGTGTTTCTTTTAGATAATCTAGATTTTCTGGAAACTTCTAAGACTTTGTCTTTATTTTTGATATTCTAAAGTTTATTCAGTTTGTCTAGTAGTGTGTATTTTATCTTGCTTGGTACCCAATGAACCCTTGGTTGGCTTATGTGTTTTCCAGTTTTGAGAAAATCTTGATCATTATTGCCTCTTCTTCATTTGAGGTAGTTAGCGTTACTATCCCCATTTTTAAAGTTTTTATAAAGTATTCATAAAAAATAAGAAAACTTAAAAAATATTTATGAAATGGGGATAGTTTATGTGAATAAACAGTATTTTAAATATGGGTGATTAATTTCTCTAATTTCCTAATTTTGATATTTTACATATTTTTCCATTTAATATGTATTCTGGTTTCTATAATAATTTATGCTATTTTAAAAGATTATTAGAACAGTCTTTTCTTACATATTTTATTCTTTGCAAATATGTACCAATCTTTATTGTTTTCTTTACAGAATGTCTCATGCATCCATGGACCAAAAGATGGAGTTGGTTTTTATTTTTAAAAAGATATTATCAATGATCTGATATGACTATAAATGCTCACTTGATGAAATTGCATGGACTCGTCATCAGGTTGGACTAGTGGTTATTTTTGAAAGTTTTATCAACTACAGTTACTATTTGAAAATTCAAGCATCCAAGAACGTTGGGTGTGGAATGGCATAATGATGTATTTTCTCTGAGGACTGCAAATTTTATAGAGACCACAGTTGGATTCCAGTTATATTCTTCAATCAAAGTGATTCAGTCCTTTGATAAAGTTAATTTTGAAGAGCTTTATGTTTATGAACAACGCCAAAAGATGGGAGAAAAAAATGGTAGGTTTGGAAATCATTGTTGAACATTATATTTAAAAGTGTGTAGACTACTTAATGAAGCTGAATTGTGGAATTTTGTAGGTTTTTCACTGAAGGTGACTATTCTACATTTGAAGGAATTTAGGATTTATTCTCATGTAGCCAACAATTTTGACAGTCTTTAATTAATTGTGTCTGTAAAACTAAGCTCTTTAATGTACTTTTTAAAAAATACACCTTATTTTTTAGAAAACTATTAGATTTATTTTTTAAAGAAAAATTGAGAGGATAGTACAGCAATTTCCCATATCTTCTACGTCCAGTTTTACTTAAAATTAACGTCTTATATTTGGCTGGTACATTTGTTACAATTAATGAACCATTATTATTAACTCAAGTCCATAGTTTATTCATATTTCTGTAGTTCTTACCTGATGTCTTTTTCTGTTCCAGGATCCCACATTATATTTATTTATCATGTCTCCATAGGGTCCTCTTGGATGTAACAGTTACTCAGACATGTGCTTTATTTTGTAGTATTTTGTATCCCAAGTATTTTGTAGGATGTCCCTCTTTTAAAATTACTGATTTTTTTTTTCCTATGATTAGACCAGGGTTATGGGTTTTTGGGAAGAAGAACATAGGAGTAAAGTGCCATTTTTACCACATTATATCAAAGGTACATGTTATCAACATGATTTCTCTCTTATTGATACTGAGCTTCATCATCTGGCTGACGCAGTGTTATGTCATTTCTACACTGTAAATTTTTTTTCTCCCTTTCCCTACTGTCTTTGTTAGGAAATCACTATATGCAGCTCATATTCAAGGAGTGGGGATTTTGTTCCCCCTCTTTGAGAATGGAATGTCTACATTAATAATTTGGAATTCTTATACGAGGGAGATTTATCTCCTTTCTCCCATTTATGTATATATTCAATAATTTATTTCAGTATGGAGTCATGGGTACTTATTTTATCCTATCCACTATTCTATCCAGTACTGTTTTGTTACTCGGATTCTCCCAGGATTGGCTGTTGGGAGCTTTCATTTGGGTCTGTGTCCCTTTGACACACCTTTATCAATGTAGGTGGGGTTTTGTTTTTTGTTTTCTATTGTTAGCACTGCCTTATCTTCTGGTACTGTAAGATACTGAGGGCTTATTTTGTGTATTTCCTGAGCCCTGATTCCTTTTAATGGAGGATGGTGTGAGAAACCAGTATCTGGGGCCGCCTGAGTGGCTCAGTCATTAAGCGTCTGCCTTCCTCTCGGGGTGTGATCCTGGAGTTCTGGGATGGATCCCCACGTCGGGCTTTTCCCCTGGGAGCCTGCTTCTTCCTCTCTACATCCATCACCAATATCTAATTCAACAATAGTTTCTCAACCCCTAAAAGAAATCCTGTACCGGTTGGCAGTCATTCCTCACTGTCCCCTCCCCAGGTCTGAGTACCAACTCCTTTACTTTCTATTTCTGTGGATTTCCCGGTTACTCTTTACAATATAGAAACATTTGTTGGGACGCCTGGGTGGCTTAGTAGTTGCACATCCGACTTCAGCTCATGGCGTGATCCTGGCGTTCTGGGATCGAGCCCCACGTCAGGCTCTTCTGCTGGGAGCCTGCTTCTTCCTCTCCCACTCCCCCTGCTTGTATTCCCTCTCTCGCTGGCTGTCTCTCTGTCAAATAAATAAATAAAATCTTTAAAAAAAAAAACAAAAACAAAACCAACATCTGGGCGATAGTTGTTACTGGGCTGTCCTTGCTTATAGGCCCTTTCAGCTGACAGAGCAAGGAATATATATGTATGCTAAGCTTGTATATGCACTTATCTATAAATATCTCTATATGTAACCATCTGAATCTCTATTAAGGTGAACATAATTTTATTCTGATGTTCCCAATTCTAATCCATCACCACATCTCTCCAACAGTGAGAAACATGGCTCCTGCCATCTGTTACCCATTTATTTAGTCACTCAGTTCCAGTGTGTGTGTGTGTGTATAGCTGTATCAGAAATGTGAACGTATTCCCAGGTAGGAGACTACAGTGCTTGTGCACAGTCCTTTTGCCTTTAGTCTTGCAGACTCTACTTATCTCCAAAGTTATTTGGGTTAGCACCTATCTGCGTAGCCCTTCAGAGAGGTTGTGTATACAATCGTAATACAGTTACAATGTTCTCGTCATGGTCAGCATTCCTTCCTGGGATCCCTGACCTCTTAAATGATATTTAAAAATTTCACTACCATTTAACAAACTTGTAATATATGGATTGTTATAGAGATCATACTGTTGATCTAGTAGTCACTGGACTGTTCATCTAGGCCAGTAGTTGTCAAACTTTCTTTTGGTCTTAGAACTGCTTTATACTCTTAGAAGTATTTAAAATCCCTAACAGTTTTAGTTTATGTGGATAATATCTCTTCATTTTTACTGTTTGAGAAATGGAAACTGAGAGGCTTCAAAAAAAAATAAACATTAACATAATTTACATTTTTGTGAGGAATAACTTTTCTAAAACAATAAAATTAGAAGAATATTGTTTTACATTTTTACAGATCTCTTTTATAGTTGGTTTAATAGAAGAGGGAGTCTCCTATCTGCTTCTGCATTCAACCTGGTGTAACATGTTGCTTTGGTTGAAATGTATAAAGAAAATGAAGCTTCCTACAGACAAAAAATTGGAAGAATATTTTAATAGCCTTTTAGATAACGGTGGACTTTTTTGATACAACTACAAAACTCAAAAAGTAGTTATTCCTTCAAGGTCAGTTGTAGTGTGAAATCTGAATGCATGTCTGAGTTTTTTTACGTTGTTACATTAAAATCCATTGGTCTGTCTTGCACATTGAATGGATCTTTTTTGATTTTATAATGCCATGTATTGACAAACTGGAAAATACTGGTCAGTGAATTGTGCAGATTTCCCAGATGTTGACACATTTCATCATACAATATTAAAAACTCACATTTGTTAATATTGCTACCAATCTCATCAAAAAGTGATTAATTATTGAGAAGCTATCAGGCTTACTGTGGCACATACAGGGTTTACAAATTCCAATTTTAACTTGGTAGTGTGAATTTTATCATTAAACAAATGCTGTCAGTATTGAACTTCCGGGGGTAGGCTCACTTTTTTTTCAAGAACATGTGTTCCAAACACCCATGTCTGAGAAACTATAATTTTTATTAGTGGTTCTTTTAAGTAAAAATAGTATTCCATGAAAGAAAACTGGTTTAGCCTACAACTCGAACAATCTCACTAGTGCTTTTGCTTGAGACAGCCATTATGCTGTAATAATCATTAATATTGCTTTATCAAGGACATTCTTTTTTTTTTTTTTTAAAGATTTTATTTATTTGACAGAGATAGAGACAGCCAGTGAGAGAGGGAACACAAGCAGGGGGAGTGGGAGAGGAAGAAGCAGGCTCATAGCGGGAGCCTGATGTGGGGCTCGATCCCATAAGGCCGGGATCACGCCCTGAGCCGAAGGCAGACGCTTAACCGCTGTGCCGCCCAGGCGCCCCCTATCAAGGACATTCTTAAGTGAAATTGATAGTGAAGAATATACTGGTAGTACACTGGAAGACTTAAAACTTGTTTGGTGCCACTCCCTTGATTCATGCTAAGACCTCAGTACTTTTACTCACCAACGCTTTTAATACCATCAGTCAATGTCATTATGGGGAAAAAAAAAGTGGGGGGAGAGCAAGTAATGTCTTAGTATTACTATTAAAATTGTTTGACCTAGCATATTGTCTGAAAGGATCTGAGGACCCCAAGGGTTCATAGACTTCACTTTGCTGATCAGACTCAAAGATATCATAGGAATCCTCTAGACCAATGCCCTGAAGCTCTTTAAGGTGTGTGTGTGTGTGTGCGTATCTAATGTGTTTGTTAAGTACTCCAAAAACAGTTCGCTAATAAGTAACTCCTATAGCTGCGATTCTTGAGTATTGCCTATTTGCAAAAACAGTGTATATTAAGGGAGATTGGAAGACATACAGTGTACTATATATTTGTCTTTCTTCCTTTGCAAAGGTGCCATATATATATATATTTAGTGTTATCTTAGCCACCATATACTTCTTTAGTTTTTTGATGTAGTGTCCCATGACTCCGTTTCCATTTAACACCCAGTGCTCATTGCGATACATGCCCCCCTTAATACCCGTCACTGGGCTAACCCATCCACCCACTCCCCTCCGCTCTGAAACCCTCAGTCTGTTTCCTGGAGTCCATAGTCTCTCATGGTTTGTCTCCCCCCCTCCCCGATTTCCCCCCCTTCACTTTTCCCTTCTGATGTCCTCCATGCTATTCCATATATTCCACATATAAGTGAAACCATATAATTGTATTTCTCTGCTTGAATTATTTCACTTAGATATGCTATGTTAATGTAAATGATGAGTGTTCATCCTGTGATGGCTGAGTAATATTCCTATATATATATATGGACCACATCATCTTCATCCATTCATCTATTGGAGGGCATCTCAGCTCCTACCAGTTCGATTACTGTGGATATTGCTGCTACTAACATTGGGGTGCATGTGCCCCTTTTCTTCACTACTTCTGTATCTTTGGGGTAAATAGTAGTGCAGTTGCTGGGTCATAGTGTAGCTCTATTTTTAACTTTTTGAGGGACCTCCATACTGTTTTCCAAAGTGGCTATACTAACTTGCATTCCCACCAACAGTAAGAGGGATCCCCTTTCTCCACATCCTCACCAACATTTGTTGTTTCCTGCTTTATTAATTTTTGCCATTCTAACTGGGATATGGTGGTATCTCAGTGTGTTTTTGATTTGAATTTCCCTGATGGCTAATGATGTTGAACGTTTTTTTCATGTGTCTGTTAGCCACTCGTATATTGTCTTTGGAGAAGTGTCTGTTCATGTCTTCTGCCCATTTTTTGACTGGGTTGTTTTTTGGGTGTTGAGTTTGAGAAGTTCTTTATAGATCTTGGATACCAGCCCTTTATCTGTGATGTCATTTGCAAATATCTTCTCTCATTCCGTGGGTTGCCTGTTTTGTTGACTGTTTCCTTTGCTGTGCAGAAGCTTTTTATTCTGATTAAGTCCCACTAGTTCATTTTTGCTTTTGTTTCTCTTGCCTTTGGGGACGTGTCTTCAAAGAAGTTGCTGTGGCCAGTATCAAAAAGGTTATTGCCTATGTTCTTCTCTAGGATTTTGATGGATTCCTGTCTCACATTTAGGTCTTTCATCCACTTTATCTTTGTGTGCAGTGTAAGAGAATGCTCCAGTTTCATTCTTCTGTATATAGCTCTCTAATTTTCCCAGCACCATTTATTGAAAAGACTGTCTTTTTCCGTTGGATTTTTTTTCCTGCTTTGTCTAAGATTAGTTGACCATAGAGTTGAGCGTCCACGTCTGGTCTATTCTGTTCCATTGATCTATGTGTCTTTTTTTGTGCCAGTACCATGCTGTTTTGGTGATCACAGCTTTATAATATAGCTTGAAACCAGGCATGTAATGCCCCCCACTTTTTCAACATTCCCTTGGCGATTTGGGGTCTTTGCTGGTTCCAAACAAATTTTAGTATTGTTTGTTCCAGCTCTTTGAAAAATGCCAATGGTATTTTGATAGGGATGGTGTTGAAATTATTGATTGCCTTCAGCAGCATAGACATTTTAACAGTGTTTATTCTTCCAATCCACGAGTGTGGAATGTTTTCTCATCTTTTTGCGTCTTCAATTTCTCTCATAAGTGTTCTGTAGTTTCTCGAGTATAGATTCTTTACCTTTTGGTTAGGTTTATTCCAAGATATCTTACGGGTTTTGGTGCTATTGTAAATGGAATCAATTCCCCAATTTCTCTTTCTACAGTTACATTGTTAACGTATAGAAAAGCAATTGATTTCTGTGCATTGATTTTGTATCCTGTCATATTACTGAGTTGCTGTTGAGTTCTAGTTATTTGGGGTTGAAGTCTTTTGTTTTCCACATAAAGTATCATGTCATCTGTGAAGAGTGAGTTTGACTTCTTTGCCAATTCGAATACCTTTTTCTTCTTCTTGTCTTTTTGCTGAGGCTAGGACTTCTAGTACTGTGCTGAGCAATAGTGGTGAGAGTGGGCATCCTTGTGTTCCTGATCTTAAGGGAAAAGCTTTCAGCTTTTTCCCATTGAGAATGATATTCACCGTGGGCTTTTCATAGATGGTTTTTATGGAATTGAGGAATGTCCCCTTTATCACTACACTCTGAAGAGTTTTAATCAGGAAAGGGTGCTGTATTTTGTCAAATGCTGTTTCTGCATCGAGAGGATCATATGGTTCTTGTCTCTTTTATTATTGATTTGCAAATGTTGAACGACCCTTGCATCCCAGGAATAAATCCCACCTGGTCGTGATGGATAATCCTTTTAATGTACTGTTGGGTTCTATTGGCTAGAATCTGTTGGCATCCATATTCATCAGGGATATTGGTCTGTAATTCTTTTTTATAGGGTCTTTGCCTGGTTTTGGGATCAAGGTAATGCCTCATAGAACGAGTTTGGAAGTTTTCAGGAGAATAGGTATTATTTCTTCTTTAAAGTTTGGTAGGATTCCCCTGGGAATCCACTGGGACAAGGACTCTTGTTTTTTGGGAAGCTTATCACTGTTTCAATTTCGTTACTGGTTATTTGTCCATTAAGATTGTCAGTTCCGTCCTGTCTTGGTAGTTTACAGGTTTCCAGGAAGGCATCCATTTCTTTCAGTTTGCTTAATTTATTGGCATAGAGTTGCTGATTAATTTCTAATAATTGTTTCTAATTCCTTGGTGTTATTCGTGATCTCTTCCGTTTCATTCATAATTTTATTAATTTGGGTCCTTTCTCTTTTCTTTGGGATAAGTCTGGCCAGTGGTTTATCGATCTTACTAATTCTTTCAAAGAACTAGCTTCTGGTTTCATTGATCCAGTCTACTGTGTTTCTGGTTTCTAATTCATTATCTCTGCTCTAATCTTTATTTCTCTTCTCCTGCTTGGTTTGGGTTTCATTTTTTCTTCTTCAGTTCCTTAAGGTGTAAGTTTAGCTTGTGTATTTGGGATTTTTCTGTTATTTGAGTGAGGCTTAGATGGCTATGTATTTCCCCTTTAGGACCGACTTTGCAGTATCGCATAGGTTTTGGACCAATGTGTTTTCATTCTCATTGGTTTCTATGAATTGTTTAAGTTCATTGATTTCCTGGTTGACCCAAACATTCTTAAGCAGGATGGTCTTTGGCTTCCAAGTGTTTGAATTCCAAATTTTTTCTTGTGATCGAGTTCCAGTTTCAAAGCATTGTGGTCTGAAAATATGCAGGGAATAATCTCAGTCTTTTGGTATCAGTTGAGACCTGCTTTGTGACCCAGTATGTGGTCCATTCTGGAGGAAGTTCCATGTACATTCGAGAAGAATGAGTATTCTCTTGTTTTAGGGTGGAATCTTGCAATAGTCATATCTAGCTAAGGGAGCAAGTTGGGACCAGTTATAAGATGGTATTCTTCATTTCTAGAGGCAAGTAGCTATATTAGTATACTGATTTGGTTTTCAATTCAAGGACCTACTCCGTACTTATCAATGTTTTCTAGTGAAATATACTGAAATATTTACATTTTCAGATTATAACCCTGAACATATATAGAGTACAAAGAAAAGGAGCAAGAAACTGAAATTGTTTACATTGTAGTAACTACCTAGATGGTCTACAGTTGAAATGAAAATGACTCATTTGTTTCTCTTTGTGATATTCATTTAGCCTCTGTTCAAAAACAAATGGATCTGTTAATCTCATGTTTTCAGATAAATTGGTTACCTTTTTTCTTACTATTACTGTTGTTAAAAATTTCCAGAGCAAAAAGACAGTTAAAAATGATCAAGCGGGAAGACATGAGGAATAAGAACTATTTAAATGAAATTTAAACCTAGCAGTTTGAAATCCTAAGGATACCAAGAGGAACAATATTAAAAACCCAGAATAAATATGAATTCCTTAAATACATTCATTTATTGTACAAGCAGATAGTTCCAGTATTTTCTGATTGGCTTTATTTTCTTAAATTATATTGCCAGTATCCTCTTCATTAATCCAATTCCAAAACTAATAATTTACCCTGTTCCATTGTCAAATAAGTTGTCTTAAGTATTTCCTGTCAGAATAATTTGGTATCACTTGTAATATGGTGTTTCAAACAAAGTTTTAAATGATAACCACTGAGAAACAAAAATTCAGTTAAACCCTGATTGTGGTTTTGGAGCATCACTGCTTGTTTTCTCAGGTTATGTGAGACTTGTGTATGATCCCAGATTATAATGCTATCAGAAGCTATTTCTAAGTACCTTACAAAATCCTTCCCGTCTAGATATCCACCTCAAATAAAGATAAATCCCTAGTGGTCTTATACATTCATATGCATGAAAGGAAACATGGTAAGTGCTTTCACAAATACTTTTGTCTAAAAGCAGTGATTTCTTTGGTTATCTGTCAGTGAAAAACTAATTTTAAGGATTTTGCGAAAGTCTTTCAAAAAATAGTTGCCCACGTTTGCTAAAGACTATATTCCCTGTTAAATTATATATAGTAATTTCTTTAAAAATATATCTTTACTCTATATAAATACTTCCTATGTATTTCACATATGTATTTCACATATATAGTAATTTCTTGCTAAAGGCCACATCTTATCCGCACATCAATTCATGAGGTAGATGCTATTATTCCCATTTCATACGTATGGCCATACAGTTTAAACTGGCAGGGCTGGGTTTCAAACACAAATGCGTCTGAATTCCATAGCCCAGATTGTTAATTACCAGGTCTGTTCTTCCATTGACCCGATATGCTATGTCCTGGGTTCCTTCCACCTGTTTGCTCCTTCTTGATCTCCATGATTCTCTTTTCTTGCACTCATCCCTTATATACAGAAGACCCCCTTCTCATCTATTCTGTGACTTCCTAATCACATCTATTCTGTGACTTCAGCAATCACTTGTATGCTGTTGACTCCAGAATTCGTGTAATTGGACCAGATCTTACTCTGGAGCCTGTGTACCCAGTGTACTTGCCCTACTTAAATTTTTCATTTGTTCCTTATCTTTTTTTCTTATCTCAATGAATATTACTGTGCTTATAGTTGCCCAGGTCAGAAAATTAGAAATCATTCTTGAGTCCTCCCTCTTCCCACTGCCACCTGAGTGACGTTTCTAAGAAACTATTCATATCATAAGATGCTTAAACTTTCTGAGTGGCTCCCATAGTCTTTCATATAAAAATGGAGTTGCTTAGCATGGCATGAAACGCTGTCCGTGTCATGGTCCCTCCACCTCTAAAGCATCATTCCTCATCGCTTTTGTCCTCTCACATTGCATTTATTTCAAATCTTGAAACCTTGTCTGAGCTGTGCTATGGGGAGTTAAAACTAGGCTTGGTCTTATGTTGTAGGCATCGGGCCTGTGTCAACAGGAAACCAACACCCCTTCTGAGGCTACTATGGTGACAGCATCCCTAATTAGCCAGAGATCCCCTTTGGGTAAGGTGCCTTTGCCGGGGAGATTTGGGACTATGAGGCCTAAGCCTTTTATGAAAATTCTCACCCCACTGCCAAACT
The DNA here is from genome assembly GCF_002007445.2 of Ailuropoda melanoleuca. Lineage (NCBI taxonomy): Eukaryota > Metazoa > Chordata > Mammalia > Carnivora > Ursidae > Ailuropoda > Ailuropoda melanoleuca. The sequence continues at coordinate 82,847,718 of NC_048224.1, read as the reverse complement.
TAGAGGTTCTAGGTTTAAATTTTATTAAGGAAAATGTGTTAAACTTACCAGGGTCTCTGTTTATTAATCCTCTTAATGGCTTCTCAAGTGATCTTTCCAAAGTATAATAATTATTATGTCCCTCTTTTAAGTCCCTATAAATTAATTTTCAACATTTTGTGTATTTTCACATTTAACATTTTAACATATTATAAATTTTAACATTTTGGGTATTTTTTTACTTTTTAACATGGTATACATATGAGATTTGCTTTTACTAGTTTAATTGTCTTTCTCGTATTTCTGTTTTCAGCTTTGAAAGAGTTATTTCCTCTTGGAAATTTTTTTTAAGTAAACTCTACCCCCAGCATATAGCTCGAACTCATGACCCCAAGATCAAGAGTTGCATGATCTCCCGACTCAGCCAGCCGGGCACCTTTCTTTAGGAATTTTTGATTAAGGTGTTCACTTGCTGGACATCTGAAATATTGGCTCATCTAAATAGCTACCTATAAAAGTTTAAACAGTATTTTTGCTTCATATAATTATTTTAAAAACATAAAAGACATTTTTAAAAATATTGTTGGACATTTAGTTATTTTAGCAATTGTTGAGATGTCTCATTCTAAAACCATCCACTTCCATATTCAGTGGAGGTTATATCCCTGAAACTTTAAAAATTCTTATGTGTTGGGGCGCCTGGGTGGCACAGCGGTTGGGCGTCTGCCTTCAGCTCAGGGCGTGATCCCGGCGTTATGGGATCGAGCCCCACATTCAGGCTCTTCTGCTATGAGCCTGCTTCTTCCTCTCCTACTCCCCCTGCTTGTGCCCTCTCTCGCTGGCTGTCTCTATCTCTGTCAAATAAATAAATAAAATCTTTAAAAAAATAAAAATAAAAAAAATAAATAAAAAAAAAATAAAAATTCTTATGTGTTGATGCATACATCTACCACCAATCTAGAATGAAGCCATTCTTTCAGTTTGACAGGGACACCAGAAATAGTATCACTAAACTTCGCAATGTATTTTTATGTTAGCAGACATAAGTGAAATACTTAGGTCATACTCTTTGTTCCTAGTTCTTTATAAAGAAACAATGACCAAAATCTTTTTCTCAAGGTACGTGATAGACCAATTAAACCTTGATGTTATTTAGAAACCAAGTGGATTGTCTGTAACATGTGCCTTGGGGAGCTTACAGGCTGTTTCTATTGCGCTCTTAAGCTATTCACTTATTTTAGGTGATGCAAAAACCTTCTGGATGGAGCTGGAAGATGATGGAAAAGTGGACTTCATATTTGAACAAGTGCAAAATGTGCTGCAATCACTGAAACAAAAGATCAAAGATGGGTCTGCCACAAATAAAGGTATGAAGCACAAAAGTTTCAATACATTTAATGCTAAATATTACCCATTGGCAATACAGTATTCTGTATTGCCAGTATTGTTTTAAAAGTCAAATCGATTCATTTATTTTCTAAGAGCCTACCGTGCGTTGTTTCCTTTGTGTTTGTGCTCTGCTTCTATAAAAACTTACTTTCACATATACCATAGACACTTTGTAAGAGGGTGAAGATGATTACTTTGAGTAACAACTACTGAATTTATCTTTTTTCTCTCAGGCTACTTTGTTTGCCCCCCATTTTATCTTTTCTCTTTGTAACCATCTTTGAGGGGTGATGATGGGTATTGCAAAAGTAGTATCTGCTCATTGTACAACTTTTAGTACATATAGAAAAATATAACAAAAATTATCACTCCATCACTGAGACACCTAGTGTTTTTAAAATATTAAAGTAAATAAAACTTAGCAGAACTTACCCTACTAGTCTTCTGAGGGCAGAACTTGCATTCTACACCGGCTGTCAGTTCACTTAGCCAAGTTTTCATTTTTTCTATGTCTGTTTTCAACCCTGGTTGCTTGCAGAACCTAAGATTTTTATGTAGAACCTCCTTTCCTTCAGGACATAAGATTCTCAAGCAAATTTTCTTTTGGACCATTCTTAATACATTTTGGATATTCATAAGACATTAATCTTTTGTTTGCTTATCCAAAAAATAGTACTGTTTTTCATTTCATTACTTCCCATTCGTTTCATGAGTCAGATATACCTAGTTTTGAATCCAGTTCTACCACCTCCTTGCTGAATGACCTGGAATAGTGTTTTTTGAGGTGTGTGTGTTTTGTTTTTTGTTTTGAGAGGGGGAGAGAGGGGCTGAGAGAGAGGAGGGAGAGAATCTTAAGCAGGCTCCATGCCCAATGCAAAGCCTCACACGGGGCTTGATCTCACAGCCCTGAGATCATGACCTAAACTGAAATTAAGAGTCGGGTGCTTAACCCACTTAAACACCCAGGTGTTCTTGGAATAGTCTAACTTCTAAGCCTCAATTTCTGTTTCTAATGCTGGTAATCATAAGAACCTCTCAGAGGAGTTAATGAAGACTAAATAAGATACAGTATGTAAGCTGTTTAGCACAGTACCTGGCACCATAAATGAAAGTGATGCTAATGATTGTTTTCATGCTTTTTTCCTTTCCTTAACAGAATACATCCAAGCAATGATTCTAGTGAATGAAGCAACCATAAGTAACAATTCAACATTGATAAAGGGTATGTGGATTTCTAATTCTAATCTTGAATATAATGTTATTTTCTTGACTTGGAGCAGGCTTAATTGACTGAAGTATGTCAGGTTACCTAAAGATAATTTAAAATAAAATGTAAGATTTTTATTGGTAAATTACATAAATGACTTTCCTTATTAAATAAAAAGTCCTACCCATCCAGAGATAGGAAATGCACATTCTTCTAAATCTCCTACGGAAAGAATGAACAAATTTATCTCTTCAAAAAAGTGTAAGACTCCAAACTACTATAAACCCACTTTGTGAGAAGAACAATACTAGAAAGGTATATTGTGGCATAGATAAGTTGGCATAAAATTTTTTTATTTCTAGATTATTATTAGACCATCAGTCTTGCAAACCGTAAACAAATTCATTTTATAAGAAATTGATCAGAGATAATGTACCAAAACTAAGAAGAGAACAATCAAAAAGTTGTTTTATGACTTTCATATAAATCAGTCTATCTCCAATTTCCTAAAATGCTGGGGAAGTACTTTACAGGATTTTAATTAATACTGTTAAATACTGTTAACAAATTGTAATAATTTTAAAGGTATAATTTGGAACCTTAAGGTTTTAAATCTGAAAATATAGCCCAGCATCGTCAGTCTATTTTAAAGAAACCTTTTGTTGTTCAAAAGTATTCTCAATTTAAGAAGAGTAGATTCTTTAAGAAAACAGCCTTTCTCAGTATCTTTCAGTAGAACTTGGAATCAACACGTATAAGAGATTGATTACACTAGTTTTGCAAGAAAGAAGCATTTAAAATCAGGAGATGGTAAGAGGTACTAATCCTAAATGGTTTTTTCCCTCTTTGAAACAATTTATTTCTCAGTAATAGTAAATTGGATTTTGGGGTTTTTTGGTAAGAATTTCATCAACAGAAATATTGAATATTATATTTTTATGTAATTCATTTGAAACATAATGAATTTATCAAAATAAAAGTATATGTTTGCCAGTGGTAGAGCAATATATGTAACTAAGTAATTGGGGAGTTCTGTAAATGACATTGTTGGCAAATGCAAAGGATTAAAATCTTCCTAGTAATAAAGCATCATGTTAGTATTTATTTTAAAAAGAATATTGAGGCTGGGATAAACAAAAGGACTTGGTGTTGAAATCAAAACAAGCTATCCCAAATCCAACTGCCCAAACCACTGATTACGTTCATTTTGCTTGCTTGTGTATAACTGTAAATATGTACTATATCCTCAAAGGATTAGATACTGTTTTCTTGAGGAGTTATTATTTCCCCTTTCCTCCCTTATCTAAAGATTATTTTTAAAATCTCCATGTTTTTTCAGTAAGTCTTATTTCTAATTATGCTTATATACAAATCCATAATTTTTCTCATTAAATACACAGCTTATTTCTATATTGTAGTCATGTTAAAGAGTAAGAATAGATGAAGTAGAAAAAGAAAACACATGGCATGAAATTAAGCACAGAAAGATAGACTAAGTAATATGAAAAGTCAAATGGAAATACAAAAAGAGGTACCCAAATACCCCACCCTCCAAAAATGAAGGTAGCAGTTGAACAATGAGAAAGCAAAAGATAAACTTTCAATTTTGTGACCCTTTAGTAGTAGTTACATTATTTTTCTATAAAATACAAGCAAAAATAAGGATACCCAATGTTCACCTTAAAGGTTGATTAAAATTCAGATAAAGTTCAGGCCAAACTGGGTTTTTTCCAGCAGAAGTCTCTTCTACCCTAAATCTTTTACTATCCTATCTTATTTTCTTAATGTTTTTGAAAATATTGACACCTAATTTTTTGGCTTAACTTTGAAATCTTAATATGTTTGCAGATTTAAGGGCTCCATATATCTCTAACCAATAAAGATATTACTTAGATATCACCGTAAATGATTTTTAATTTGGTGTACCTGTTACTTATGTTTGTATTTTCTTCATGTAGATCATACATCTGTGACCCAGAATGAACAGGAAAACAAATCAGGTTCATTGCCCTCTACATCATATGAAGACACCTTTCCAGAAGACTGTACATTTCTGTATGTATATAAGTTAATAATGTTGTTAATACTTTCGCTCCCAGAAGGAGATGTACTCTTTCTAGATCATTTAATGTAAGAGTAGATAGAATATATAAAAAAGATATTTTCCCTTCAAAAGCTTTAAAATTGGTAAATTTTATTATTATACGTAGGATAAAGGTTCATGTCCCTTAACAAGTTGTTTACTTGCTAATATCCCTAGGTAATCACGTCTTTCAGTAAAATTTAGTTTAAAATTTCTTAGTGGAAGGGTGCCTGGGTGGCTCAGTTGGTCAGGTGTCCAACTCTTGATTTTGCCTCAGATCATGACCTCATGGGCTGTGGTACTGAGCCCGGTGTGGGGCTCTATGTTCAGCAGGGAGTCTGTTTGAGATTCTCTCCTTTCCCTCTGCCCTTCCTTCCACTTGAAATATTTCTTTCTGTAAATTATTAATATACTGAAATCTACCAAGCTACCAAGTTTGCAATTTTGTAACTAAAAATATTACTTTTCCTGGATTATTTCTTTTTTCTTTTTAAAAATTTTATTATTAAGTAATCTCTACACCCAAAGTGGGGCTTGAACTCACAACCCGGAGTTTAAGAGTCGCATGCTCTACTGACTGAGCCGGCCAGATGCCCTTGGATTATTTCTTTTAAAGGAATACTGAGAAAGAGTAAACAGTATTTCTGTCATTATCAGCTTATGAGAATAGGCTAAATTTTTCTGACCTTTTCTTTCTCCTTTTACCATTTCAGTAAAGATTCCTTAGCATAAAGTAAATTTGTATAAGAAATCTTATGTACGAGGAAATCTGACACTCTCACACATAGTCTTTATTTTTAGTAGGTAATGCTGGTACTAAAACTTTCAAGAACTAGTTTAAGGGAAGTTTCTCAAAGTATTTTGTGCTAGTCCACGGAACAGAATTTCAAAAAACAAAGTGTCTTTATAGAGAAAGTTCTTCGATTGACTTATTTTGTCCTTTCAGCTGCATAAATTGACAAAAACATTGTCAATGTAGAATCTTTTTGTTATTGTTTTAGGATTTATGAGAGTTGCAGATTGACACTATTTTACATATGATTTACATCTGCAAATACTAGAGATGTCCTTACGGTTTGAGTCTAAAAGACTCATAAAACTTATTTTACAATACTTCCAGAGGAACCTAGAAATTCTGGTCTTCTGATACATAGCATAAAATTTTAAAACCTTTTAAAAACAAGTTCAATCACTTTAAATCACTAAAATATAAGATTCCTTTTCATATAAATTACCAACAGTCTCCCATCTTCTGTTTTATTTTATTAAAAATTTTATTTTAAACCTAAATGCAGGAGTTGGTTTATTCTTAAGTGTCTCTTTTTGGTTTTAAGTTCATTTTCCTAGCTTATCCGAATCCTTATGAATTTTGAATCTCCTTTTATATTGTCTTTCCCTTCTAGCTTTCCTTCTTCTACAAATATATTACATGAGTTGTCTAGTCTTTATTATACTCACTGAAAACAATATTGGATAGGACAGGACCGAAGATAAAACCTTTCTGGCTCACTGTTCTATTGTTACTCTTCAGAAAAAGCTGTTGGACCAAGTGTGAATTTACTTACCTCTACCGTTATCCCACCTACATTTCTCTTTCTCACAAGCTGTCAGAGGAAATCAAGATTTACTGCAATAGCATTCTATATCCTTGCCAGATATTATCAAACCTTGTCAAAAAGGAAAATTAGTTTAATTTTTACTTTTCTTACCTACTCCATGTTGGCTTTTCAAATTCTAAGTACTTTATGAGGTCGTGGAATACAGGTGAGGTTCAGTGGGGGTGGAGTCCGGAGCCAAAAGAATTCTTGAGACATCTTTGGTGCAAAATGGTGGTTTATTAAGGCACAGGGACAGGTACCATGGGCAGAAAAAACTGCTGCACCAGGGTTGTGAGGGGTGACTGATTATATACCATGGGGTTGGGGGAGGTAAGGAAAAAGGGAGGTTGAGATTCATCTATGTTGTCCATGTTGGATTCAGCAGCCTCCCTTTTGTAACTCCCCTATACATTTCCCAATTGAACAATACTGACCCATAGGTAAGGGATATCTCTACGCCCCTATCCAGCAGGAAGATGTTACAGAAGATGAGACATTATACCTTCAACAACCTTAAAGATTTAAGGGTCAGAATTGTTCAAGGGGGAAATGAGGGAACAGAAGGCAAGTTGAGGACAAAGCAGAAACTGACAAACAGTTAACCTATTGATATCACAATCCTGCAACACTTGAGTCTCCCTCAGTTTGCAAATGTCTCAGCAGTTTATAAGAACAAGGCATTTCTATCACTAACCTAGTTTCCAGAAGGGAATGTAAGCCTCTGCCTTTGACTCAGGTCATGATCCCAGGGTCTTGGGATCAAGTCCCACCTCAGGCTCCCTGCTCAGCTCAGAGTTTGCTTCTCCCTCTGCTGCTCTCCGCTCTCTGTCAAATAAATTAAAATCTAAATAATTTCTTTTATATTTCTTCTTACTCATTTTGTATTTCCTTATTACTTATTTTGCTTTCAGTAATTAAACATCTAGCAAGCCATTAGTTACATAGGCAAACTGGCAAACTAAATGGGGAATAACTTAAGCCCGGGGTTCTCAATCCCAGCTGAATTGCTCAAAGTCATACAATTTATCAATGGCAAACCAGAGTGAAAATCTTAGGTCTGATAAAAAAAAAAAAAAAAGACAAAAACAAAAGCCTCGCCTTCTGTATTTTATTCTGTAGTTGATTTAAATTCCTTTTCCTTATAATTGAGCTATGACCTAGGTAAATATAAAAACAAAAATTTTATTCCAATAGTTCAAAGGTTATCTACTTTTGTGATGTTAAGAAACCTGACTTAATTCTTTTCCTTAGGTACTTTGTCAGGAACATACACTTACTCAAGCCGCTTAAGTAGCAGAATTTATTAGACATATACCAGACATACATGGTGGAAATAGGTTTGCCCCACTGTGAAAAGACAGATGTGAATTTAAGCCATTTGGCTTTTCACATGACATGCATACAAACACCCAAAAGAGGTTTTTTAAATGGGTACATACACACACATACATCCCGAACCTTAGATATACACACATGTAAATAAAATGAGGTGTCTAAGAACAAAAAATGTAACAGCAGGCTATATAGGGACTAGAATTGGAACTGGGGAGTCATTACCTGAGGTCAATCAAGGTCAGCATTTTTTAGCTCTGCTTCTCTCCGTCTGTTACCAGTTGGTTCTTCTGTTCCAGCATAGTCTAACATAGCTGTCCTAGCTAAGCAGTATATGACCTGCCAGTGCCAGTGTCACCTCATGGTGTGTATTTTTTTTTTATGTATTGATATAAATTCTTGAGACTGTAAATAGCCCAGCGTGAATACATGTCCCAACAGCTTTGAGTACCCTGATATTAAAATGGCCGCCTCTCAGAATAGGATGACCAAAGAAACGATTGAGCAGAAAACAAATGTTATCTGCTACAGTTTTTAAAGTAACTGTAGTTTATATAGTTTTTTTTTTAATATGCCCCTTCAGTGGACATCAAAGGGTAGAATGACTTTTTACATCAGACTTGCCAAAAGCTAGGACATTTGTTGGCAGACCTCAGAAGCCTTGCAGTTCAAGGTGTCTAATGACAAAACAGTTCTCAAGGCACATCCAAACCGAGCAGCCCCTATCTAGAAGCTAGCAAACAGATGCAGACAATACCGTACTTACTTACCTACCCTTTGTTTACCTCCAGCATTTTTATATTTTTGGTGGGTGAGTAACTAGTTTTACAACACTATGCATAGGACTGGGAGGTTTTTTCCTAGTAATATATCTTCATATATATAGAAAGTTAACCCTTCTCCCCATAAAATTGGAATGAAACTAGGTTACTTCTGGAGCTTGTAGTAAGTTGGTTTTCTTTGACTTTATGAAATGAGGCACAGAGAAGAAAATCATTTCTAAAGTTCGTATCAAGTGTTTCATTTCCATGTTTTTCTGCTTTTTGTTTTCTAACTCTGCTTCAGTATAAAAGGTACTTCTCCCTTTGTTAATTGTCTAATAACTCAAGCCTTATACCTCTTAATTTAGTCACCGGAAGAATACACTTAAGCCAGGTTGGCTAAGTTTTTTGAAATCTTAAATTCCAAATTACCAGTTTTCCCAGCATGTTTACTATTAAAAATTTTAGTCCTGAGTAGGTCTAATTGTGATGAGGTTGTAGAATATAGGTGAGGTTCAATGGGGTGGAGTCCAGAGCCGACGACCAGGAAAGAATTCTTGAGGCGTCTTTGGTGCAAAATTGGTGGTATATTAAAGCACAGGGACAGGACCTGTGGGTAGAAAAGAACTGCCCTGGGTTGTGAGGAGTGGCTGATTAAATACTATGGGGTTGGGGGAAGGTAGGGAAAAAGGGAGGTTGAGAAAGGACTTTCATATGTTAAAGAAGATTTACAGGATACCAGAGGCCTTGCCATTGTCAAGGTTGTTTGCCCCTCTAGTAAGGCATTAACATGAAGATGGTTGGGAACGTCCTGGATTCCTAGAAGTATCTGTCTGTGGTCTGCAGGCTATAAGACATTTAGTTGTATTTACATTCCCTTCTGGAAACTAGGTTAGTGATAGAAATGCCTTGTTCTTATAAACTGCTGAGACATTTGCAAACTGAGGGAGACTCAAAAGTCTTGCAGGATTGTGATATCAATAGGTTAACTGTTTGTCAGTTTCTGCTTTGTCCTCAACTTGCCTTCTGTTCCCTCATCATTTCCCCCTTGAACAATTCTGACCCTTAAATCTTTAAGGTTGTTGAAGGTATAATGTCTCATCTTCTGTAACATCTTCCTGCTGGATAGGGGCGTAGAGATATCCCTACCTATGGGTCAGTATTGTTCAATTGGGAAATGTATAGGGGAGTTACAAAAGGGAGGCTGCTGAATCCAACATGGACAACATAGATGAATCTCCTTGAATAGAAGGGATTATCTGTTAGCTGGAAGTTATGGCAGTGAAGGAATCTTGGCACTAGGAAGGGAGACACCGGAAATGACAAAACAAGGTTAATAAATAGAAGTCTGAGTAAAAGACCTTTGATAGTTGACCTTTGATAATTTTCCTCTAGTCTAGGAGTTTAGAGCAGTTACTAAAGGAGATCATTTAAAGCACCAATTTGAGCATTCATGTCAGGTAGAAACCCAGATATGTTTTGTAGTAATCTGGATTGTATACACAGTATTCTGTTTTTATGCTAGCACAAGTTTCACCTTATGTAGCAGTTAAAAACATCTAATATAATTCTGTTTCGTAAAGCTGCTTTACATATTTGTGTTACCCTAGCATTTAACCGAGAAACGCTATTTTGAGTGTCATAGGGCTTTGACCATGTACTTAAAGAGTTTCCATGTGCCAAACAATATTTTCCAGTCTCAAAAAGGTAACAAAGGTAGATGCTACGTGGTCACCAATGAGACACAGAACATGTCCACTATCGTTTAAATTTGGAGGTTTGGTAATGGTTTTAATAATGTATCCATGCATCCAGGCAGAACCCAGAATACAGTGGCCTATCCAGCCTGGGGGAAGCCATGGCCACAGATTAGGGCTGCATAGCCATTGGGTCCCAGCCAGGAGCCAGTCATATAATACTGAGCCTTCTTGAACTGCACTCAGGATTTCAAGGGCTACTTGGTTTTGGAGGGCCATACATGCAATGATTTCAGGCCCCTATTTGACTGGGGAGTTATGGCTTGATAATAATCCCCTTTTCTCCCAAATTGCACCGTGAGCATGGAGGACCAGGAAAATATATTTGAAGTCAATATAAACGTTTTTAAGGCTTTCGCCAATTGCAAAGCACAGGTGGGCGCTATTAATTCTGCTTTGGGGGCAGACATGTTTGCTGACAGGGCTTTGACCTCAACAGTCTTTGAGTTAGACTTGACTATAGCATACCCAGTTTTTCTTACCCCTTTTTTCCATGAAACTGTTACCATTGGTGTACCAATTGCCCTCTGTATTTTCAATAGGGACATCTTAAATCTGGTTGACTAGAATAGACAAGATCAATAACCTCCGTACAGTTATGCTCTATAGAAGTACAGTGGTCAGGTCCAGGCTTAAGGGTAGCTGGGTTTAAAGTCTGACAAGTTTTAATTATTTCAGGCATATCTAGAAGCAGAACCTGGTATTTAGTAAGTCAGCCTCCTATCACCTACTGGTGGCCTTTGGTCTCTAAAACATTCTGGACCTGATATGAAGTCATTACAGGCAGAGACTGTCCCATAGTGAGCTTTGAGGCTCCTTTTACCAGGAGGGCTGTTGTATGCTCAGCTAAAGCCTCTCCTTGTAATTGTACATCCATAGAGGTGGCTTCTAGGATAAACATAACTATGCGGGATGAAACCATTAAGAAGCCCTCTTTGCTTGAGGTCTAGCCTTAGTATCTTAATTAGCAAGCAATCACTGGCAAGTGGGGCAAGCCTTGTGAAGAGATAAGGGCATCCCCAAGTCAACATCCAGTCCAATCACAAGGAAAGTGAGGTCATCCGTTATCTCCACAAGCCCAAAGTTAACCCTATGGAGTGGGGTATGCTCTGGCTTTTAAGGAACGATATCATCATCCCAGCCATAGAATTGGTCAAGGTGATATAGCCGAGTTATACAAGCATTGGGGAATCAATCCTATTTCCCAGTTGTTCAAATAATTAATTATATGCCCATAGAGTTCTGTTATTAGCCCCATAGAATAAAAAGCATGAAGATTATCTATACATGAGCTGTTGTATCGAAATAGAAAAAAGCTATTTCTCTGAAGTTCACCTCAAGTTGTCTAGCTTTAGCAAATAAATTTAAGGACAATCAGATCTAGAATTTAAATTCCACAAAGGTGGGTTATTTAAACATAATTTTTCTCTCTAAAATAACCCTCATTTCCAGAGAGAGCCAAATCAGGACTAATTTGTTTGCAAAACAAATCCAGTTTTAACAAACTTGGCCTAATTATTAACATAATCTCAGCAAGAATAGTGACTGATCACATAGATCTTTTAGAATCTGCTTTGCTGGAACTTTTATAAGGAATCTCCAGGTTGAACTTTTAGTAGCCTCTCCATGCCAGAAGCCAAGTACTTGCCATCAGACGTGCCTGCAATACCTGTAGATTTGGGCAAATTCCTCTTCATGAGGTCCCCAATATATCCTGAGGTTCCTGCACCTGCCAGGAAGTGACATTCTTTACTCACCTGGTGAGGCTGCTGGGAACTCTGTAAGCAAGGGATCGAGCCAACATTGCCAGGGGGCTTTATGGCTCCAGGCTTCATAAAGTCAACCTTAGTTCCTGAAAGCTGTTTGGTCATATCTGAGTCTATGCATGTCTCTCAAATATGACATTCCAGTCAAAGCCTTATGGTAAAATAACCAGTGTTTCCAATGGTGTCCTGTTACAAGGAGAACAATACTTATTGAACTTTTGCAAATGATTATGATTGCCATGGAAGAAAGAGTACTGAGACCTTTTTAATTTCAGAGGGTTCAGGTAGAGAGAAAAGTTAAATGCTTTAATTTGCTTTATTATTATTTCTGTATATCACTGATGTCTTAAGAGAAAGTTTCTTCAATCTGGAAGAGCAAACATTAGAAAACCAGTAATGTTTTAAACAAGAGTCACAACACTATAATCTTTTAGCTTATTTAGTCCTATATTTCTAATTCTTGTTCAGTTTGAATGCAGCTTTAGTTAATTCTGGAAATTCTTACTCATTTCAGTTTTAGGATTGTATAAAGATATCCTGAAGTCCTTCACATGAATTTCCTTGAAGATTAAACTCATTTTACAGGAGAGTAAGAACAAGTATAAATGACAAAAATACAGAATGGACATGATTAGTAACTGATGAGAGTTTACAATATAGCTGGCAAGAAAATCAGGTTTCTTCTGTGACACGTAAGACTTTCAATAGCCGGAAAAGAGTGATGATGACCTTATATTAAAACATTAAAACTTTAGGAATTGTATATAATCTCCAGAAGAGTACACCATTTACCCAAATGTAACCTAAAGCTTATCATTTGTTTAATGGTACTTCCAGAGTAACTTAGCATACCAAGGAAAAAGGCCTATTGAGTTAAAGAGACTTCATTTACAATTTAAATCTTGGTAAAGTTTGTTAAAACCTTAAAATTATAGCACATGCCTGAATAGGATTACAGATTATTCAAAACTATTTATATGTAACCAAGGTGACAAGAGATTTGAAAGGCAAATATTTAGGGTTCTAAGTTGTTAGCAAAACTTAGCTTAATAGGAGAAGTTTTAACTAAGAAATTGAAGACCTGTTAATGACAAAACATAGAAACTTTGTTTTCTGAGCAAAGAGAAAACTGTTTACATTATCTTATCCAGAGCAGTTGAACAATTCAAGAAACATTTCTCTTTTTAAACAGAGAAAAAGCAGACATAGACCACTGTATCTTAAAAATCCATTCATTTCACTTTTAGTTCTGACCACACCTAAAATTCCTTTCCAGAGATTTCCTTCTACAGCTTTCTTTTTCATTCAGATTTTATCCCATACTATCTTTCCAAATAACCATCTTATTTCGGACAATTGTTACCCTCAACAAAAAAATGCTTTCCGTATTCTCCTTACGTATCTCCTCCTTTTGTACATACAGAGTTGCTTCCCTTCTTTCCATCATCCTTCATTACATTTAGTAGAGTTTCTTAGAAACCTTAGTCTCCAGTGAAAACTAAGTAGTAACCAACTGTGAACTGTTACACCAAAACGTTTAGATGGTAAATTTATGAATCAATTAAGCACAAAACTTGTTTACCAATAGATTTAAATATCCTTAGTTTCTTTGCAATAAGAAGTCAAAAGCACAAACCCACATCCAGTACTCAATGCTTTATCACTGTATCCTATTTTAAAAAGACCTAGATGTCCAATGAATTCAATCCCATTTACCATCCAAGCAAAACCTTAAAAATTCAGGTTAGCAAAGACTTTGAAAGCTCTTTTAACAATTACCCATGAAAACTCTAAGACAATTATTTTAGTCTTTTTACTAACAACTCACAACAGAGGTAACACACGTTTGAACTTTAGTAAACCTATTGATAGAATAAAAGTTTCACGTTTAGTGCTGATAACTTAAAGACATGCCTATCTTAATTAAACCAACACGCTTAACTTAAAATACTGAATTATGTTCCACCTGGATCCTCCCCATTGTCAATTTTTACCTGAGACACTGGTGGGGAAACCTGGAGTGCATGGTGTTAAGTCCAGGGGGTGCTCTTCCTCGCTTCTTGACGGAGAGGGGAGGAGGAGCCACGATGCCTGAGGCACGAGGAAGGGGGAGGGGGAGACAGGAGACAAAGCGGTGCCAGAAGGCAGAGAAAGGGTTCCCGGTTTTAGAGCTCATCAGCTTCAGGTCCAACAGGAGCAGACGCCTTGTTTTCCTGCCAACAAGGGGGAATAGGCAGTGTATGTCAGGCCAGAGAAGACAGGGAATTTCCCCGAAACAAAGGGAGTTTCGGCAGCTGCTTGGGAATATTCCTTAAAGTCCCTGTCCCGAGGGAGACTAACCACAGATGGCTCCAGTTATAGCCATTAACCCGGGAAATGAGTGAGGGAGAAGCCCCCACATCTGTTAGAAGGAACAGTGATAGAGAAGAGAGTCAAGAGTCCCCTTTGCGTGAGATGGCCTGTGTTTCCTCCAGCAACCTGTGTTTACTCGGAGGCGGCCTATTTAGATAATTATCATCCAATATGTCAGGAGAGAGTTTACTACCTGACCCATTCGGGCAAACACATTCTTCAAGAGGCCCTTAGGTCGGGGTCCTGGTGTAGAGCAATGAAGGCCTAGGTACGAGCAAGGAAGGTACCCTAGGTCCATTTGCTTGGTTCCTTACAGAAGAGATCTAACGGATAGACCCCATTGAAACCATGCAGTGTTACAGGAGATCAGTACTTTCCTAAATTTTGCAATCCGAATTGATTCCAGTGGGTTAAAAGGCACCCCAAGGGAGAATCCTTGGGAACCGAAGAAGCAGCCTACTGAGGCCACGCTCAGATAAGTAAATTAGGTCCATTACCAAATCCCCCCCGACTTCTGGGTGGCATCCCACGCAGGATATGTCAGAGGTTCCCATGTGTCAAAAGCGACCGGTGGAGTCCCTCAAACAAGACATCACTATTGATCACAATCCTGCCTTCCTGTGAAGGCATTCCTGCCGTAAAAGGCCCATAGGAGGGATGCCGCCATCCCTCCCCTACCCCATCGCATCCTAGGCTGCCGATGGGTGCGCCTGGTGAATGGACTGAAATACTATGCCTTGAAGGTCAATGCCGTGAAGGTCACGCCTTATTTTGTCTTGCCTTGAAAGTATTTTACCTTGCCTTGAAGAACCAGCTGTTTTTAACCCATGGAGAACACTAGAAAAGTTTAACCAGGAAAAATTATCAAATTTTGTAGCCTAAGTAATAGTAGACGACACTGACGGAAAACAGTAAAGATAGAAGTCCATCATGGTCTAAGCGACATTCCAACACAGGTGGTCTTTACAGCCAACTTCCCTAGGAAGGGGTCCCGGGGTGGGTTTTAGTTCAGTCGGGTACTGGTTTCTGCCGGCTCCGAGTGGAGGTCCCACGGCCAGAAGCGGCTAGACCAGGGATGTGGAGGGGATCGCATTAGATCCATCAGAAGGAAACCTCACACGGGAGTCTTAAGATTGGCAGCCGTGCTAGTCACTTAGGTGGCTGTCCCGTGCCCAAGACAGACGACTTTGTATAAGGACAGCAGTAAAAAGAGGGCATCAAGTTTCTGGGTCTTATTACCATCCCGGCCAGGGTACTAACTTCCAGCCAAAAGGCAGGCTTTTTCCTCCCCATAGAGTAGCCATGGGCTAGAGGATTGCAAGCCTGACCTATCGACATGAAAGTGTTCCAATAAGACCGTACTCCTTGAAGAATCCCCAGAAAGGAGAGTAAAGGAGAAGGGAAAGTACTCACCAATTTTGCACCGAAGCTCAGAGTCCGGATGTAAAGACTCAAAGTCCCACGTTCAGGCGCCATATGATGTGGTTGTAGAATATAGGTGAGGTTCAGTGGGGTGGAGTCCAGAGCCGACGACAAAGAAAGAATTCTTGAGGCGTCTTTGGTGCAAAATTGGTGGTATATTAAAGCACAGGGACAGGACCCGTGGGTAGAAGGAACTGCCCTGGGTTGTGAGGAGTGGTTGATTAAATACTATGGGGTTGGGGGAAGGTAAGGAAAAAGGGAGGTTGAGAAAGGACTTTCATATGTTAAAGAAGATTTACAGGATACCAGAGGCCTTGCCATTGTCAAGTTAAGGTTGTTTGCCCCTCTAGTAAGGCATTAACATGAAGATGGTTGGGAATGTCCTGGATTCCTAGAAGTATCTGTCTGTGGTCTGCAGGCTATAAGACATTTAGTTGTATTTACATTCCCTTCTGGAAACTAGGTTAGTGATAGAAGTGCCTTGTTCTTATAAACTGCTGAGACATTTGCAAACTGAGGGAGACTCAAGTCTTGCAGGATTGTGATATCTATAGGTTAACTGTTTCTTTGTCCTTTAGGGCAACCAGGAGTGCCTGAGGAATGTCACGTACATCCCATGGGGGGTGGAGAGGTTGCTGGGTGTCAGTTTCTGCTTTGTCCTCAACTTGCCTTCTGTTCCCTCATCAATTGTGTATTGTTCCAATAATGACTAACTTGGAGCTGTACTTATTGTCACATGAGGAGATTATGTAAAAGTACATTGTAAACTATAAACTGCAGTACAAACATTAGTTCTTATTTAAGAACTAAGGATAACCCAGATTGTTTCTCTCTTACATATACCCTAAGTTAATCTTTTCATATTCAGAGAGGAACCTTTTGAGCCATCAGATTAGTATTCCATATTTCTCTTGCCCAAAAAAAGCAAAACAGGAACAAAAGAAGAACATAGTTGAAATAGGGAAAATCAAATAAAAAGATTTGTAGAAAAGGATGCCACAGAAGCCAGTCTGAAACATAATGTTTTTGGTTAAGGCAAGTTGAAATGGAAAATAAAACATTTGGTTTACTGGTTATACAACCCTGTAGATGTATAAATAAAATCATTTGAGAGTGAGTAACGTATATCAAAACAACAAAGCTGTGAGAGCCTAAGGGAATTTATTACAGTGAACATTGAATGAGGACAAGACAGAGAGGAGGTTATTTCTCAGGTAGACAAATAAATAGAAGTGCTTAAAGTTTGGAGTGTGCTATGCTTTATAAGAAAATGTGGTAGGAAGGAATGTAACACTTAATAAAAGAAAAGCAATTCCAGGCACACACTTTATAAAACAAGGAAATACTGGATACCAAAATAAACAAGTGAATAAAAGCAATACTAAAGTGGACTAGGCTAAAGAAGATACAATTTAAATGGAAAAGTAAAGCAAAAGGTACATTATAGAATATATATCTTACTATGGAATGTGCCCCCAACATTATTCAAAAATACTAAAACAGATTGAAATTATTTAAGGGGAAATAAAACCTTTCCTCATGATTGTTTTTTTCCCCATTGGATTTGCCTTAATCTTTTAGCTACATTCTCATCGAGTATTTTTTTACTGTCTTTTCAGGAAATTTAAAAGATTAAAAACATATAAGGGAATACAGCAAAACCCAAACACAATCTAGAATTAACAGTTATTAACATTTCATTGTTAAATGAAACTTTCAGTTTCTTAAAAAAAAAAAAAAAAGAGAGAGAGAGAGAAAGAGAAAGTGTGTCTCTTTGATCCATACCTAACTTCTTGCCCTGACAAGTTCCTTCCCCATCTGTCTTTCCAAGAGAACCACTATCATCATTTATTGCTCTAGTTAATTTTTTAATATTCATATAGCCACAAACAATATATAGTACTATCATAGTTTTTAAATTTCATGGAAATGTTCATACGTGTGTCATCTTGTTTTTCTTAGTATTATTTGGAGATCTAGTCATATTGCTATGTATAGATGTGTTTCATTCCCTTTAACTCTTGTTTGGTTTTTCATAATGTGAAGTACTACATTTTATTTATCCATTCCTTTAAAGATGGGTAATTAAATTGGTTTTAAATATTTCCTATTTATAAATAGTAGTGCAGTGATCAGTTTTATCCTAGGCTTTCTTTTAAGAAAGTATTCATTGTGAAAGTCACCTATTAAAGAGATTAAAGATGTAATCTGGGATCTATAAGATTATCCAAAATGTAGAAGAAAGGGGCAAATAGATGAGAAAAAAAAAGAGAATGATGAAAAATTACTGTCCTAAAAAAGAAGCTACTAACAGAAAAACAATAACTCCAGTGAATGCTGTAGAAATGGTTTCAGGATCATCCCTATGTTATAAAGTTCTTTAGAAAATGTAAGCATTTCAAGCAAAAGTGGTAAGATTAGGGTCAGTGTGCTGCTGTTTACGGTGAAGGAAATCACAGTGTCTAAACTAGGATTCAAAATTGCTCTGACAACTCTGAAAATAAAAATACATATCTTTTCCATTTGTAAATTTGTTACTTACAAAAATATGAAATGTAGATATTTTCAATATTTTAAAAAATAATATAAACCTGCACTACAAAAGCATTGCTTATGGAAAAATCTGCCATATTTTATTCTGAACTAAAACAAAAACACCAGAAGCTAGAATAAGCAGAACAGAAACAACAAAAAAGATAACTTTTGAGTGTAAGAAAATATCAAGTCTGGAGGTAAGAGGCTTCACCAAGTACCACAGTAATGAGAATTATTATTAGATAAACACTCATTAAAAAAGTTTTAGTGTCTATTAAACTATAAGCATGTTAGAAGTATTGAGACAAAAACCAAAAAAAACCCCTCAAAAAACAGGTTAGCACCAGACTTAACCCCTACAGATGCTCAGAAAACATACCATCTGTATGCCCTTCTGGAAAATTTTCTCATATATCCTCTAGTGGACCAAAAGAATGTAGAAATTAGGATTGGGGAGGACATAGTATTAAAGATATGGCAGTGGCATGGAAACCATCTAAATAAGAAGTTAATGATAATAAATTCGTGAGCTCTTAAACTTAGGGCTATGGAGTCCTTTAATGGTATGCAAAATTTTATGTTAATGTTCTATTTCTAGGGAGAGAGTTCATAATTCTCATCAGATAGTGAAAAGGGTTCATGACCCTAAAAGTTTAAGTATCACTATTATAGATACAGGGATCTTAAATAAAATCCTGGCAGTTCTAATCCAGAGAAGTATTAAAAGAGATGGCTAAGTGGAATTTATACTAGTCAAGCAAGAATGATTTAGTATTAGAAAATCCATTACTTGGGGCGCCTGGGTGGTGTAGTTGTTGAGCGTCTGCCTTGGGCTCAGGGCATGATCCCGGCGTTCCGGGATCAAGCCTCACATCAGGCTCCTCTGCTATGAGCCTGCTTCTTCCTCTCCCACTCCCCCTGCTTGTGTTCCCTCTCTCACTGGCTGTCTCTATCTCTGTCAAATAAATAAATAAAATCTTTAAAAAAAAAAATCCATTACTTTACCAAAGTAAACCATAGGAAGAAAAATTCAACAGATGCCCAAAGACTTAAAAAATTCAATACCAACAATTAGAAATAGGTGAATTATCTTTAATGTGATAGACAATATATTTCTCTAACATCTATGACCTATGTATTGATGAAACTCTTGAGGCATTTTCTTTAAATTAAGACAGGAATGCCTGCTATCATAATTGTTATTCAATATTTTCCTAGAAATTCTAGGCAGTACAATAGAATATCAAAATATGATTATTGAAATGTACACAGTAAAATTATTTGTAGATGATCTTACCTACCTTCCCTGAAAATTTGAGTCAAGTGTAAAATTATTAAGCTAAAAAAAAGGGTTTTGTAGCGGTCACATAAAATAAAAATGTGAAAGTCTATACTGTTAGAAAATATGGAATAAAGTCCTCATTCACAAAACTAAAAAGTAAATAAATGGGGCTAATCACAAGAAATGTATACGTGAGGAAAATTAAACCTAAAGACTTTAATAAATGGATAAACTTACTATGTTCCTGAATGGGAAAGCTATATATTACAAAAATGTAAATTCTTTCCAAATAAATTTATAGATTTAATTTAATACGAAATCCAGGCACTTGCGTTTTTTTAAGTTGGCAAATACTATAAATTTAATGTCAAAAGGCAAAATATCAGAAAACAGAACATGTTCAAAAGGAAAAATAGTGACAGAGGACTTGCCCTGATAAATGTCAAAATGTTCTGTCAACCTGTGGAAAAAAACCACATTGGTATTGGTTTGCCTCAATTAGTAACAGCTGCATTAAGAGACAGAAAAAGCCTAGAATGGGGCGCCTGGGTGGCACAGCGGTTAAGCGTCTGCCTTCGGCTCAGGGCGTGATCCCGGCGTTATGGGTTTGAGCCCCACATCAGGCTCCTCTGCTATGAGCCTGCTTCTTCCTCTCCCACTCCCCCTGCTTGTGCCCTCTCTCGCTGGCTGTCTCTCTCTCTGTTGAATAAATAAATAAAATCTTTAAAAAAAAAAAAAAAAGAAAGAAAAAGCCTAGAAAATTATAGAACATTTTATATATTTATAAGAATGTAGGATATGATTAAGTAAGTCAAAAGTAGCACAATAAAAGACTAATTCAGCAAATAACTCTGGAACAATTGGATATCATTTGGAAAATTTAAGTTAGATCTTCGTAGTACATCAGAATAAATTCCAGTTGAAACTGGACTCCCAAATCATGGAAAAATTAATTATAAAATTAGAGCCCTAATAAAAATAATAATAAAAATTAGATGTCTTTTCATGACATTATGTATTATGACTTTATTCATAACGTTATTTACACTTATTGTAGATACTTAGTTGTCTGCCTAGAATGTAAGCTCCTTGAGATCGTAAGCTCTCATCATTGTTTCCACATAGCACCTGGTGTGTAGCAGGCACTCAGGAAATCTGATGGAAGAATGAATGAGTGAATGAACAAACCCTCAATAGGAAATGGGACAAAGCATATGAACAATTAACCAAAAGGGGGGGAAAAAAGACCAGTAAACATGAAATTACGTTCACACTATTATTTAGGGGAAAACATTAAGGTGGTAATAAAGTACTGTTTTTCATTAATCAAATTGGTTAAAAATTTCAAAATAATAATTATATCAACATTCATACAGTGTAAATTGGTCCAGCCTTTTTGGAAAGCAGTTTCATGATCTGTATTGGTTAAAATGTGTGTACCTCCTAGCACCATGATTGTGATTTCTAAATGTTGTTTCTCATTAAGCAGAACCATAGTCCTTTGGAGGAATAGCTGATTCTAGACCTGGGACTTCTTGGGACAGAAAGCAAGAAAGCTATCAAAGACTACCAAGTGTGTTGGAAAGATACAGGAGCAAACTTGGAGGAGCTCCCACTGGCCAAAAATAGCACAATTTGAACATCTAAAGGAATAATCACTGTGATTGATTTAAATACATTAAATATATAAAAATCCATGGGTTCATGATAACATTTTAAATATCAGTCACTTTGATAGTTGCTCAGATACAGCTCACCATTCTGAATTCTAGTAAATAAAGAGAAAGAATCAAGCATTTATCCTGCTTTTCCTATACTGACTGTATATCAGATAACCCAAGAGTTGATGAGGAAAATTTCTTCTTTATCAAAGAATTCCAGCCAGAAAATGCAGTAGAAATGTTAGAATTGGAAGGTTGTTATTTTTACAACTTCCCCCATTCCCAAAGAAACCGTGGCCTTAGGCCAGTGCTGTCAAACTAATGGTGGTAAGAACAGGTGTTTTGTTTTGTTTGAAACTCCAAATTTATTTAAGAATACACTTATAAAATGCAGTGAGATGTTGCAGCAATGTTAAATTTCTGTAAAAGTCTCTGAACTTTTGCATCTTTATATTTTTGTACTTATTATGAACTGGTAGCTAACTACGGGTGACTGACACCACCACATCTTGAGTAGCACTGGCCTAGACAATGATCCTGAGTGAATAAACAAAACTATTAAGTGAAAGAAAGATACAGAACCACCACACCACCAGCCTAATAACTTAAATCTACTCAAGCTTCTAGAACTGACTACTGATTTACCAAATAGAGGGACAGAGGGATGAGTTAAAAATGACACCAGCACAAGGAAAGCATCAACCAAATTCCAGAATGTGGGAAATGCTATCGGGCAAATGACACAATTTATTCAACTTCAACAAATAAATGTCATAAAATGAAGAGGGAGGGGACACTGCTGTAAGATTAGAGGCAAAAAGATATCTGAATCAAATATAATGTGTGGAACTTTTTGAAGTCTGATTGAAACAAATTTAACAATCACCGAAATGTGGAGATGGGTCACTGAGATTGTATGTTTTTTCAAAGCCTGGTTTGTTAGATGTACATACTGAATTATTTCAGGCAATGTCTAGGATTTGCTTTAAACTACTCCAGCATATTCTAGTGTGGGGCAGAAGGGGGAAGAATAGAAGAAGTAAAACGGGCAATGTGTTGATAATTGAAGTTTGGTAACAAGTGTCAAAGATAAATAAAACCAAACATTAAGGTGATGAAAACTGATTTTATTCAGTAACTACTGACAGTAGGGGAAAAAACTGAGCTCCATTCTGATCTGTGCTGGGGTGACTGGTGTTTTAAAGGTGTATGAGAGGGGCGCCTGGGTGGCACAGCGGCTGGGCGTCTGCCTTCGGCTCAGGGCGTGGTCCCGGGCGTTATGAGATCGAGCCCCACATCAGGCTCCTCCACTATGACCCTGCTTCTTCCTCTCCCACTCCCCCTGCTTGTGTTCCCTCTCTCACTGGCTGTCTCTATCTCTGTCAAATAAGTAAATAAAATCTTTAGAAAAAATAAAAAAATAAAGGTGTATGAGGGAATAGAGATAGAGGAAGAGGGAAACCCAAGTGAAAAATTTCAGAGAGTCAGTGTGAATGCCTCTGAGGCCAGCTGTGTGTGCTAGCTGGAAACCATCAAAGTTAGGATTTATCCTCCCACAGAGATTAGAAGACAGAGGTCCTACCCTTCCTTATAACTAACTTTCAAGGGAAAGTCCTTCAGGACCTGGAGAAAGGTACTCCTGAGATGTAATTAAATACACTGTTGTAATTAAATACATTGAGGAATGGAGGAAAGATTCACAATTGTAAACCCTTTTTAGTAAATGCTCTAAGAAAGAAAGGTCGAGGGGCTTATCTTCAGGTGTTGGCTAGAAGAAACCTTAAACTCTCCTGACAGCCTTGTGCTTTCTCAGGCAGCACTTTACTGGGCTTGGGTCCTCCCAGAGACGAGGCCTTATGCTGCTAGAAGCCTTGCTAGAGTTTGGTTGTCTTAGTGCACAGGTTTGGACAGAGTCATTGTGTGCTGAGAATTCTACAGTTCTTACAAGTACGTGAGGGTCCAATATAGCAGTTTTTTTTTTTTTAATGAGAAAAATACATAGTTATGTATAAGTTTGTAAGTTGTATTAATAAGAGGTTATTTTAAAATGTATATTCTTATTACCCAATAATTTGTCTTAAAGGAAAGTATCCTAAGGTAACAATCAGGAATTTCGTCAAGGATTTATGTATAAGGATGTTCATCAAGGTAGTAACCTGTAGGAAAATTGGAAACAAATGTTTTCAACATTAAAAGATTTATGAGTATTGTACATCCTTTCATCTTTTACATTGTAGGACATTCCAAAACATCAAGAGCCATTGATTGATGAGGCTCTGCAAAAGCAAGCACTCTCATAAATTGCTGGAAGAGCTGACCCCATGGAGAACAGTTGGCAATCTCAACAAAACTACTAATTCATTTACCCTGTGACCTAGTACTCCCACTTCTGGAAACGTATTCTGAAGTGATATCTCTACATGTTTGAAACTGTTATGTACAGGTTATTCATTACATCATGCTTTGTGAAAGCAAAAGATTGGAAACAATAGAAGACTAGTTAAATAAATTGTGGAATTTATGCAGAGGAGTGCTGTATAGCTGGAAAAGGGATGGAGAACCTCATGTCTGTGCATTCAGTATAGTAGCCACTAGCTACATGTGACTATTTAAATTTGAATTATTTGAATTAAAATTAAATTTGAATTGATGAAAATTAAATTTAAAATTCAGTTTTTTGGTCATATTAACCACATTTAAAGTGCTCAGTAGCCAACATGTGGCTAGTGGGGCTACCAAATTGAATAGATAAGGAACATTTCTATCAATGCAGAAATTCTTATTGATAGTGCTGTTTTATATAGTGAGCATAAAAATATCTCCAAAATACCTATATAGCTTTTATAATAAACAACAGATACCTAAAGATAGATAGAAAATATTAGGTAAAACAAAACTTAGGTACTTTATGAAAAATTAAAACTAGCGTTCTATACACATGGTATCTTTTCACAGATTTTTTTTTCTTAAAATCAGTAACCTCTCCATTTTCTTGTGTCAGCTGATCATTTTCATATATGTTAATGTGATGCCAGGTGGAATATACATTGCAGAAGAAATCCAGTTGGTATAATTATTGCAGGATTCTTAATGAATTAGTTATTTTTTTTTTAGCTAGCCTTTCCTGTTTTTTACAAGCAAGAATTTTGAACCAAGCATGCCTGAAGAAGTAACATTCCTTAAAGTCCCTGCTCTAAATGCTAGGTGCTGTAGCACAGAGTTGCAGCTATAATCACAACTTCCTGAGATATTCTGAAATTAGGTTGTGGTACAATAGAAGAATATTCGGTCTTTGTCCTGGTCCCTCATTTAGCCTCTAATACCTTTGGAATTTCCTGAAGAATGAGTGTCTTTGGTGTGCTAATGAAATGACTTGGTGATGGGCTCCCAGTTAGCTTCAGGGTGGAGGCTGGTCACCAAAGATTAAACCTCCATTAAAAGCTTGAAACTTTCAGTCCTACCTCCCAGCCTCCAGGGATGGGAGAATGGCTGGAGATTCAGATAATCTCCAGTGATAAATGATTTAATCAATGGTGCTTATGTAGTGACTTCTCCATAAAAACCTCTAAGTGGACAGGGTTCTGTAAGCTTCCTGGTTGATGAAGGCTTTGAGGTGCTGGGAGGGTGACGTACATGGAGAGGGTAGGCCAACTCCATGCCCTGTCCCACTTCCTTTGTTCTATGGACATCTTACATTTGGCTGTCCCTGAGCTGTATCTCTTATTATAAACTGATAGTAGTAATTAAAATATAGTGATATTACTGTAATAGTAATAAAAGTGAGTCTTTCTAGCAAATTATAAAACCTGAGAAGGACGTGTGAAAACCCCTGTGTTGGTCAAAAGTTTAAGTGGCCTGGAACTTGAGTTTGGCATCTGAAGTGGGGACAATCTTGTGGGACTGAGGCCTTTAACTTCTGGTATCTGATGCTGACCCAGGTAGATAGTGTCAGAACTGAATTGAATTATTGGACACCACCCAGTTGAAGAGGTGGCGCTAGAAAAAGACACAATGTATTTGGTGTCCAGAGGAAAAAAACCTTAAGGTGTGACTTTGATATGGTTATAGAACATGATAAGTAAAATGTTTATTTCAGAGTCTGGCTTGTCTTAGTGATGTCTAAAAAATTTAGGAACTAATTTACAGGAACTAATTTAGTGTGCATTGTTTTTTAAAAATGGGGAATTGTATGGGGCGCCTGGGTGGCTTAGTCGTTAAGCGTCTGGCTTCAGCTCAGGGCATGATCCCACTGGGAGTCTGCTTCTTCCTCTCCCACTCCCCCTGCTTGTGTTCCCTCTCTCACTGGCTCTCTCTCTCTCTGTCAAATAAATAAATAAAATATTTTTTTAAAATGGGGAATTGTATATACTTGATATACTAATGAATAATTACTTTTAAACAGATCTACAAAAAATAAGGAAATCCCTCCTTTGGAAACTGAAGTTGCATACATCAGAGAAAAGAAATCATCTTTGAATCTATCTTACCAACGTCATGACTGCTCTCGAGCTTGTCTGATGAAAACACCACTAACCTCCAAGGGAGAAAACCCTCTGCAGCTACCAATCAAATGCCACTTCCAAAGACTACATGCAAAGACAAACTCTCATTCTTCAGCACTCCATGTGAGTTATAAAACCCCTTGTGGAAGGAGTCTACGAAACGTGGAAGAAGTTTTCCGTTACCTGCTTGAGACAGAGTGTAACTTTTTATTTACAGATAACTTTTCTTTCAATACCTATGTTCAGTTGACTCGGAATTACCCAAAACAAGAAGAAATTGTTTCTGATGTGGATATTAGCAATGGAGTGGAGTCGGTACCCATTTCTTTCTGTAATGAAATTGACAATAGAAAGCTTCCACAGTTTAAGTACAGAAGGACTATGTGGCCACGTGCATATTATCTAAACAGCTTTACCAACATGTTTACTGATTCATGTGACTGTTCTGAGGGCTGCATAGACATGTGAGTAGAAAAACATGGCATTTCAAAAAGTCTTCTAAATGTGAGGGTACTTGTCACGAAGTCCTGCTATGTATCAGTTTATCTGTCTATCTAAACTCTATTCACCAAGAATCTAAAATGGAAAGATACACTCTCTCACTAGCAATAGAAAAGAAAGCTTTTTGCCAAATATTATAGTAATATGAATGTTATTTCTTCCAAAGATGAATATTTCCTTTAATCTAGTACCATAATCATAATAGCAACAAGTCCAGCTAATGCCATGTAACAGTGCCAGACACTGTAACAAGTGCTTTACATATACTTTTTTACTTAATCCTCACAAAACCCAGTGAGGTAGCCAGTATTACTTCTGTGTTACAAATGAGGAAGTTGAAAAGCCAATTTTAAGGTCATAGGGCAAACAAATTGAAGAGTCAATATTTGAACCTTTGAACCCATGCTTTTTACCATTATGTTATATGTCTTGTTTTACTTTTACAAATATTTCCTTGCTACTTCTTTATAAAGTTAAAGGTGCTTATAATTCGTATTCTCAAAACATTGGCATTCCACTAAAAAAACATATTCTAATACAGTTAAAAATTTGAAGATTTTATTTTAAGGGTATGTAAAATACATGTAGTATGTAGGCATATATAGAGTTGCATTATATACATTTAATGCAGATTTAGCTACTAGGTGAAAGAAAAAGAAATAATTTAAATCGTATAGAGAGTAGTTTCACCATCTCAGTTAGTTGAAGTGTGAGAGGAGATATATAAATCTGCTGTTACCTCAGTTTGGCTCAGTTCCTTCAGGCCTGTCATAGAGGAAATCTCTCACAGTGTCAGGTTTTATTCTGTTCTTAAAATAAGGAATTGTATTTTGGTTTTTTTTTTTGGTTTTTTTGTTTTTTTTTTTTTAAAGATTTTTATTTATTTATTCGACAGAGATAGAGACCGCCAGCGAGAGAGGGAACACAAGCAGGGGGAGTGGGAGAGGAAGAAGCAGGCTCATAGCAGAAGAGCCTGATGTGGGGCTCGATCCCATAACACTGGGATCACGCCCTGAGCCGAAGGCAGACGCTTAACCGCTGTGCCACCCAGGCGCCCCAGGATTGTATTTTGTTTCGTTTTTAACATTGCATGTAAATATAACTGACATGTGGCCACGCCCAGTCTCTCAGTGCTGGAGAAAAAAACTGTTGGACTATATTTACTTAATGGTCAGTTTATAAGATTTTTTTTAAAGAATCTTGACTATATATGTTTTTTTAAAAAGATTTATTATTTATTACCCAGGAGTAAACCCCACAAAAAGGTAGGATTTCAGTCAAAGCACACAGAGATGTTTAGGACCATCAAGGCAGCATGAGTCCCAACAAATGGGAGAATTCACACCTAAAGAATCAGAGATAAATACAGAGTCTGATAAAAAGAGACTTTATGTTTTTTAAAGATTTTATTTATTCATTTGAGAGAGAGAGAGCACAGGGGGAGGAGCAGAGGGAGAGGGACAAGCAGACTCTGGACTGAGTGCAGAGCCTGACATGGGGCTCAGTCTCACGACCCTGAGATCATGACCCAAGCTGAATTCAAGAGTCAGATGCTTAACTGACTGAACCACCCAGGCACCCCTATCACCCTTTGTCTTTTGATTGAAGCATTTAGTCCATTTACATTTAAAATAATTATTAATAGGTATGTACTTATTGCCATTTTGTTAATTGTTTTCTTTTTTTTAATTTTAATTTTTTATTATGTTATGTGAGTCACCATACTGTTAATTGTTTTCTGGATGTTTTTGTAATTCTTCTCCATCCTTTCTTTTTGTTCTCTTTCCTTAAGGTTGATTACTTTCTTTAGTGTTAGGCTTGGCTTTCTTTCTCTTTCTCTTTTGTGTCTCTATTATAGGTTTTTGGTTTGTGGTTACCACAAAGTATAAATATAACATCCTTAGGGGCACCTGGGTGGCTCAGTCGGTTAAGCACCTGCCTTCAGCTCAGGTCATGATCTTGGGGCCCTGGAAACAAGCCCATGTCAGTCTCCCTGCTCAGCAGGGAATGTCCCTCTGCCACTCCCTCCCCCTCATATGCTCATGTGCTCGCTCTCTCAGTCTCTTTCAAATAAATAAAATCTTTGTATATAACATCCTAAGTATATAGCAGTCTGTAATAAGCTGATGGTCATTAAGTTTGAGCATATTCTAAACAATCTTCATTTTTACTTCCCTCTCCCTCATTTCATGTCTATATTGTCATATTTTATATCTTTTAATTTTGTGAGTACGCTTTCATAATTTTCTTCTAATTGTGGCCTTTTCTTTTCCACTTAAAGAAGTCACTTTAACATTTCTTGTAAGGCCAGTTTGATAGTGATGAACCCTTTAACTTGTTTGTCTGGGAAGGTCTGTATCTCGCCTTCAGTTCTGAGTAATAATCTTGCCAGATAGAGTGTTCTTGGTTGTAGATTCTATTCTTTCAGCACTTTGAATATATCATGCCACTCCCTTCTGGCCTGCAGAGTTTTTGCTGAAAACCAGCTGACAGCTTTATTAGATTTCCCTTGTATGTTACTAATTGCTTCTCTCTTGTTGCTTTTAAAATTCTATCTTTATCTTTAATCTTTGACATTTTAATTATTATGTGTCATGATGTGTATCTCTATGGGTTCATCTTGTTTGGAACCTTCTGTGCTTTCTGAACCTGGATGTCTGTTTCCTTCTCTAGGTTAGGGAAGTATTCAGATGTTACTTCTTCAAATAAGTTTTCTACCCCTTTCTCTCTCTCTTCTGTTTCCAGGACCTTTATAATCCAAATGTTTGTTCACTTGATACTGTCCAAGAGATCCCTTAACCTGTCCTCCTTTTTAAAAATTCTGTTATCTTGGGGCACCGGGGTGGCTCAGTTGTTAAGCGTCTGCCTTCAGCTCAGGTCATGATCCCAGGGTCCTGGGATCGAGCCCCACATCGGGCTCCCTGCTCGGCGGGAAGCTTGCTTCTCCCCCTCCCACTCCTCCTGCTGGTGTTCCCTTTCTTACTGTGTCTCTCTCTGTCAAATAAATAAATAAAATCTTGAAAAAAAAATTATGTTCTCATTATTCAGATTGGGTAGTTTCCGTTACTCTATCCTCCAGATTGCTAATATGTTCTTCTGCATCCTCTAATCTGTTGATTCTCTTCTAATGTATTTTTCATTTCAGTTATATTCTTCAACTCTGATTGATTCTTTTTCATATTTTCTGTCTCTTTGTTGAAGTTTTCACTGAGTTCATCCTGTCTTCTCTGCAGTCCAGTGAACATCTTCATGATCATTACTTTGAACTCTTTTATCAGGCATATCGCTTATCTGCATTTCATTTAGTTTATTTTCTGAGGTTTTGTGTAGTTCTTTGTTTAGAGCATATTCCTGTCTCCTCATTTTACTTGACTTTCTGTCTTTGCTTCTATGAATTAAGCAGAATGGCTACTTCTCCTAAACTAGAAGGAATGATTTTGTGCATGGTTGTGTCTATGGAGACTGTGTGCCTGGTGAACTTGGGCTGACTGACTGGAGCTGTGGCTGGCTATTGTGGGCTGGAGGCCCCAGGAGACTCTGTGCTGGGGCTGTCTTAGTGGGATGCCTGAAGCTGAAGTTGGTGCAGGATGGGCAGTCCTAGGGCTCTCAGTGCAGATGGCACATTGGCCAGACAGCTGAAGCAAAAGTGGGTATGGGCTGGGGTGGTCCCAGGGCTCTTTACAGAGAGGGTACCTTGGGAGTACAGCTGAAGGGTAAGTGGGTATGAGGCCAGGGGTCCCAATAGTTCTTTATTCAGGGGGGCTCTGGCAGGGTGGCTGGGGCTGAGGCAGGACGTGGGTCAGAAAGTTCTAGGATGCTGTGCACCAGGGGTGTGCAAACATCATCTAGAACCAAAGTGGTATGAGCCTGGACTGTTCTAGAATACTTGGCACCTGTGTCACCTTGACGAGATGGCTGGAGCTTTAGTGAGTGCTGACCAGAGGTGTGCATTGTGTGCTGCGCTGGGGCTGCTTTGATGGGATGGCTAGGGCTGGTGTGGGTTAGGGGCCCAGAGTTTGCCAGCTAGGGTACCCGGACCCTTTCCCTGTCTGCAGTATCAAGGGGGAGAGGGAGTATCAACCACTGTGTTCACCAGCCCCTCTGACTTGGAGAGAGTTTCAGCAGCTTCCCTGCCATTTTGCATACTCCTAGGGGCTGAGTCCTTTACATCCTAGTAGCTCTTTTAAACTGAGGCTTTTTTCTGTGCCCCAGGGTGTCCGAGGTTTGCTGAGGTCTCAGGCTGGCTAGGACATCCAGACCCTACTCTGATCTGTGCTATCAAGGTAGAGAGGAAACGTAAACTGTGGCGCTTACCAGCCCCTCTAACCCAGATAGAGTTCCAGCAGCTCCGCTACCAAATGGCAGGGGTCTAAGGCTAGTTCCTTTATATTCTAGTTGTCATTTTAAGCTTTTTTTCCCCCGTGCCCCAGGGCAGGCAGATCTGTTCACCAATCCCTCCCCACTGCAATAGGAAGTGTCAGAAGTGGTGGGGGTTCCCTTTGCTACTGTGTCTGTCTCTCTCTGTGTGGTCTCTCAATCTTTTTTTTGTGCAGAAGCTGTTTAGTCAGCCTTCAGTTCTTCTTCAGGAGGCGTTGCCCTTTAATTAGGTAGATACAGTGTGTCCATGGAGGAGGTGAGCTCAGGGTCTTCCTACATTGCTGTCTTGAAGGAGAAACATCTATGGTTGCATGTCTTCTGCTTAGCAACATTATAAAAAACAGATCGTAGTAGCCAGATGGCCAGCATGAATCTCCCCCGTCTGTTTTCATGTCATTGGAGGGAGAGAGAATTTAAGATGTCTGCAGAACTACCTGAGCCCTTTCAAGTGTGGCACACATAAGTGTATCCATTGGAGGAGAGAGGACCTAGGAGAATTTTCACAAACAAGCTTCTGCTGAACAGGAAATGAAAGGAATTCATTTAAAAAAATTAAAACTCATATATTTAAGATTTTATTTCATGAGTAAATAGAGGTATAGGGCAGTTTATAATTATTGATAAATTTTTGGTAGTTTTTGTCTTTTAAAGAGACCTGTTCTGTTAGGGAAGAAGTCCAGCTGTCCATGAGCTAAGTGACTGTTCTAAGCACAATTTATCCTTTACTATATGATTTACATTTTTACCAAGACTCTCTTTACTTAAGTTGGTGCTTTTTTATTCTAACTTCTCCATCTGTTGCTTTCCTTTTAGAACAAAATGTGCATGTCTTCAGCTGACAGCAAGGAATGCCAAGACTTGCCCCTTGTCAAGTAATAAAATAACCACTGGATATAAATATAAAAGACTCCAGAGACAAATACCTACTGGGTAAGATACCTTGAGGATTTGTTGCAGGGTGTTTGTATTTTTGAAGGTGGGTACTTTATTGTTGTGGTCTGTAGTCTCATAGATATCATTAAATATTAACTTTTTATACCAGAAATCTATATTAAGGAATAAAAAAACAAACTTATAAATTGTTCTTGGAAATTGAAGTCAGAAAAAAAAAAAAGAAATGTAAGTCAGCACACACGTAGCAGGCAGAGTATACTTAAACACCCATCTGCTGTGAGTCTGGCTCTTACCTTCTAGGGTTAGACTAGTTTGGGCAGCTGTTTACCCATTAAGAAATAATTTGCAAAGCTCCTCTAAGAATTGGGAATTTTCAAACTTTCAAAATTGTTGTTATTAAAAAATACATAGAGAAAAGCTTTCTTTCTATACATTCCTTTCCCAGACATTACTAGACATTTTTTAAAAGCTAGCATTTATTAAGTGCCAGGCATTGCCTTAAGCACCTTGTAAATGCTGAATCATTTAATCATGAAACAACCTTATAAGATAGGTACTATTACATATAGCCGTTTTAAAAAATGGGAAATTGATAACTCATCCAACATCACACAGGTAGTAAATGTCTGGAGCTATGATGAGAATCCAGTCAGTCTAGCTTTAGGAGCCTTCACACTTAGTCTGCCCCCTGTGGTAATTATTAGTATAAACTGCTTCTGCTTTTAGTTTAGGATATCTGATGGATTTTTTTCTTGCATATTTTATTGACAGCATTTATGAATGCAGCCTGTTGTGCAAGTGTAATAGAAGAATGTGTCAAAACCGAGTTGTCCAGCATGGACCTCAAGTGAGGCTACAGGTGTTCAAAACTGAGAAGAAAGGATGGGGAGTACGCTGCCTAGATGACATTGACAGAGGGACATTTGTTTGCATTTATTCAGGTAAAGCAAAGGTTAATTATTCAAATTACTATAGTAAGATCTGCATTTCTGAATCTCCATTTTACTAGGTGTTATAGCAAGGACAGGAGCAACAATGTAGAGGAGGAGCATCAGAGGGGGCAAGTGACTGGGAAATTGAGCACTAAAGGGATGAGGAGACACCGAATATTCCAGAAAAGAAAGGCTCAGAGATAAAACTTGGGTTATCGTGTGAGGCATATTTGTTTTTGTCTCCCTGGCCACAGATGCTTTAGGATAAGTTAAGAAGACTTTTTGAATAAGAAAACTAAATGACTGACTTGCTAAGGTAAAGATTATCAAAAACTGTCTTGTTCAATAATTTGAACTGTTAGAATTTAACAAGTTAAATCTGTAGTAAATACCTGCACAGGATGATTCAGGCAGTGACATGAAGCAGCTCACTCCATTTCAGGGACTTGAGAGAGTAGCCCACGCTCTAAGCAAAACTTCCAACCAGTGTTTTATAGTTGTGCCATTACTGGTTTTTTCTGGTCACAACCCCTAGGCCAGACATATCAGTCTCAGTAGTGTCAGCCATTTACCCCGGAGTATCAGGCAAAAATCCTCACTTCCTTGTACGCCATGAAATGAGAAAGGTTAAGGAAACATGGCTCTGGAGCCAGTCTAAAGGAATTGTGCTGGACCAAGTCTTGGCAGCAAGGCAGCAGGGACCAGAGGAGCCATCCTCATCTGAAATTCCAGCTTCACTTCAGTGAGAGCAAGAATTAGTATAATTCATAACAGCCACACTTGGATCCCTGTCACATACTACACAATTTGCCACACATTTATCTCTCATATTTCTCAAAATCACTCTTCAATGAAAGTCAGTTGCTTTATAAGGAGCCACATGGTGTCCAGGAAGTATCATTGGCTTTGCGTTACTAGAAAATGTACCTAAGGTATCTCTCTGATTCAGCTGCTGATTTTGACTTGGAAACTATAGTTTTGAGTCCCTTAAAAGAAAATGCATAAACTTTAAGATTTAATATTATACTAGAACTTAATATGAGAACAATAGGTACATATTACCTCAGATTTAAATAGGTCACTTTATAAAAAAATGTTTTTTTTTTAAGACTTTATTTCAGAGAGAGCAGGAGGGGGTGGGGGGGGAGGGGAAGCAGCAGAGGGAGAGGGAGAAGCAGGCTCCCCACTGAGCAGGGAGCCCAACATGGGGCTTGATCTCAGGACCCTGGGATCAGGACCCTGAGCCAAAGGCAGATGCATAACTGACTGAGCCACACAGGCGCCCCTAAAAAAATATAAGTTTTAACTGATAAAGCATTTTAACTAGACACAAAATCTGCAATTTCGGGGCTCCTGGGTGGCTTAGTCGTTAAGTGTCTGCCTTCGGCTTAGGGCGTGAGCCCAGGGTACTGGGATTGAGCCCCACATCGGGCTCCCTGCTCTTTTGGGAGCCTTCTTCTTCCTTCCCACTCCCCCTGTGTGTGTTCCCTCTCTCACTGGCTGTCTCTCTCTCTGTCAAATAGATAAATAAAATCTTTAAAAACAAAAAAACAAAAAAAACTGCAGTCTTAAGAGTGGAGTTCACCATGGGATTCCTGGGTGGCTCCATCTGTTAAGCGTCTTTCTTCCCCTCAGGTCATGATCCCAGCGTCCTGGGATCAAGCCACACATCAGGTTCCCTGCTCAGTGGGGAGTCTGCTTCTCCCTTTCCCCCTCCCCCTGCTTGTGCTCACTCGCTCTGTCTCTCAAATAAATAAATATATATATTTTTTAATTTGACAGAGCGAGTGAGCACAAGCAGGGGGAGCAGCAGACAGAGGGGGAGGGAGAAGCAGGCTCCCCACGGAGCAGAGAGCCTGACACAGGACCCGACTGGACCCTGGGGTCATGACCTGAGCCGAAGGCAGATGCTTGACCAACTGAGCCATCCAGGTGCCCCAATAAATAAAATCTAAAAAAAAAAAGAAGAAGATTGGAGTTCACCTCTCTAATTTTCTAGAATGCTTTCTGATTTATATTTTTGTTTATTATTGCACCTGAATCTATTCTCTTTCATTTTATACCAGAACAGACAAATGCTTTTTTTAGATGGCCAGTGTTTTTTTATATACTGAAATCTCTTACTAGTCTTTTGTTAATTGTTTCTTACAAGAGTTTCCTAGGATGAGTTAATGTGTTTGTTTTCATTACAGAAATATGGTACGTTTCACAGAGTTGTTTAGTAATGGAGCAGAATAGAGATGTTCTTTTGTTGGTTAGCAATTATATTATCTTTTGTCTTATTAAACTCTTACTTTTTTTCTTTTAGGAAGATTACTAAGCAGATATAACACTGAGAAACCTGATGCTATTGATGAAAATGGAAAAGAAGAGAATATTATGAAAAATATGTTTTCAAAAAAGAGGAAAATAGAAGTTGCAGATTGTGAGGTTGAAGTTATCCCATTAGAACTGGAAACACATAGAAGTGCTAAGACTGAGGAGTGTCCACCTACGTTCAATAATAATTTAAAAGAGCCTGTTATGTAAGTAAGACATTAGGAACCCAATCAAGATTGATCTGTATTATTGATCAAGAATGGTTCTCCTTGTTTCTTACTTTCCCTCTACTCCTATGTATCTCCTATATATCAACTTGCTTCACAGTTGTAAGTTTAAGTCTAAGATCTAGAATGCTTATATTTTAAAAGCTAGCCAACATACTTTATTTCCTCAGTGTTCCATTTCTGGAGTTTTACCTTTAAAAGACTTATGCCTTTAGTCAGAGTCTTTATGGATGTCATAACTTTTGCTGTTCTTTTTATTTTCTATCATCTTATTTACAAACCTTTTCACATTATTTTTTAAACATACTTCAAAAATGATTGACTTTAAAATATATTTCCTCCTTTAGTGGGGGATAAGCATAGGTGTTATTAGATTAATTTCTGATGGATACTTACTTAACAGTGATATCTGTATTTCAAGGTCCAGTAAAGATAATTTTTAGTGATATATAGAATAGCTTTTTTTTTTCTTTTTCAGAGAAATGAAATGTAACAATAGTTCAAGAATTCAATATCATTCAGTCATTAGAAGTCCTAAAGTGAAGACAGCCATTATTCAACGCAATGGGAAAAGGATGGTAAAAACTGCAAACTGTAGATGGGTCTCTTCTGAGAACATTAACTGAGATCTCAACTTTCTGTCTTTTACTTAGTTGTAGTTGTTTGTTTAACTTAATAATGTGTAGGATTTCTTTTATTATTTTGGAATGGGCATACTCTTGAAATGTTAGGACCATGTTTTATTTACTTCGTGTCCTCCATGGTCATTGGCATGTTCCCAACTTAGATACACAAGGAGAGTGTTGGTCATGATCTGACAATGTGTTCCACTGAAATTGAAAGCTATCCATTTCTGAGAATTTATAGAAAAGTTAAAGTGTTCCAGAGTCGATAGTGATACATAATAAGAAAAAGATTGAGTAATTTAGGTTAAGGAGATAAGGTTGAGAGTTACAAGAGAAAGAAGAGACACAGTCTCGTGAAAGAATCATCCAGAAAACACCGTTTTACATGATAGCCTCAGAAGGTATACTCTTCAGTCTGTACTGAGAAGAATAGTCGGAGACTGTAACTTGGAAGCAAAGAAAGATGCAGGAAAAAGAACAGAGGATGACATAAAGATAATTCACAGTAGGGCTTGTTGATGAGAAGTAAAAACTCTGCCCTAGGTGATGTGCAAATATTTGCCTTCTGCCTAGTAATGTACATCCAGCAAGTACCTCCTCAGGATCACATAATTATGAAAAGGGCAGGCCATTGGATTACATAGACCCGGGTTTGACCTCCAGCTCTGGTGCTTTCTACCCAGGTGACATCTCCATGTCCACATTCCTTTATCTGTAAAATGAGGATAATAGTGTCTCTCTCAGAGTTAAGAGGATTAAATGAGATAAGCTTCAGAAATTTTGTGTAGCACAGTGCTTGACAGCCAAGTGCTCAAATAAATATTGACCATTTAAGTAACTTGAATAATAATAAATAATAATGGTCGGGGCGCCTGGGTGGCACAGCGGTTAGGCGTCTGCCTTCGGCTCAGGGCGTGATCCCGGCGTTATGGGATCGAGCCCCACATCGGGCTCCTCTGCTGTGAGCCTGCTTCTTCCTCTCCCACTCCCTCTGCTTGTGTTCCCTCTCTCTCTGGCTGTCTCTATCTCTGTCAAATAAATAAATAAAATCTTAAAAAAAAAAAAATAAATAAATAATAATGGTCAACACTTATTGAACAGTTAGTTGAGTGCCAAGTGTGGTGTTAAGTTATCATTAACATAGGAAGTGATTGTGTCTACAACTCATAAAGACAGACAACTCCTTTAACCTTGTCTTTGAAGTAAAAACTGGCAAAAGTTTGTTTTTATCTTTGCACATCTCACAGTTGAAGCCAAATTTATAATCTGGTATCAAAATTGAGGGATATAGACAGATGTCTTTGAATTTTATTTTAAACTTTAATGCCTAAGGAATGTCTTAATAAATAAAGTCTTTATAATTTGTGGCTTACTAAAGTGCCTAGAAGTAGAACACAGCCAAAAGGGCTCCATCCCTCCAGAGATTCTTTATGATACCAGCTTTGAGGCTTCCAAAATCAATCTGGTAGCTACGGTAGCCTATGA
Organism: Ailuropoda melanoleuca; assembly: GCF_002007445.2. Lineage (NCBI taxonomy): Eukaryota > Metazoa > Chordata > Mammalia > Carnivora > Ursidae > Ailuropoda > Ailuropoda melanoleuca. Next base: position 82,810,731 of record NC_048224.1, on the reverse strand, counting down.
AGATTGACAATTGATGAAAGAGGTCTAACTGCTACATTAAATTCTTTTTCCTGACCTAGAAAGTAAAGACATCTTACCTGTTCTCTTTTAAGGGATTTGCTTCCTCAGAGTCTGTCACCTCAGAAGATAATGATGGATTTAAACCAACCCAAGTACATCTGAACTCCAAAGCCAAGGAAATGAAAAGTAGGCTTTGTTTCACTCTGTGATAGCCTGCCTCTTCTGTCTTCATGTCTGTCTCGCTCAATACCTATGGCTTATTTTCTCAGACTTAGAACAAACAAGCTTCATTCATTATAAAAGTTATTACCTGTGTAGATCAGAGGTTAGCAAACTACAATTTGTGGACCAAATCTGGCTTACCGTCTGTTTATGTATGGCCCATGAGCTAAGATAATTTTTACATTTTTAAATAGCTAAAAAAAAATGAGAAGATGAATAATATTTTGTGACACTTAAAAATTATATGAAATTATATTTTGGTGTCCATAAACAGAGTTTTATTGGAGCATAGCCACACTCGTTAATTTACGTATTATCTCTGATGACAAATAGCCACAACAGAGTCTGTGTATGGCCCACAAAACCTAAAATACTATTTGGCCCCTTGCAGAAGTTTGCCAACCGTTGGTCTGTATGCCAACAGTGGCCCTGAGGCACACAGGAAGGAGTGGGGTAGACAGCTGTGAGTCTACATAGTCCACAGTGTTATCTGTGGCTTTGGAAGCATCGTCCAAAGCAGCCATTTCCTAACTGTTCGGGGCTCTTTTAAAATTATAATACATCATTCTGTGGTACTCCAGCCAACAGTGCTGCAGGGATGCTCAGCAAAAAGCAAAAATACTGGTATTCTGAGTCCTTGTCTTTCAGTGTTACCAGTCTTGCAGTAGTTCATGTTATAACTTGACAAACCTGGATTTTGGTACTTTTGCATTTCACAATATCCCTCACTGGGGAAATACTGCTGAGAGATGACCGTTTTTGAATAACTGAGCCATTTCCTCCTCTCCTTTAAAGTTTCTTTGCATCTGTATCCCCAACTCCTCACCTGGTCTTAAAGGATGGAGATTGGGGCTGGGGAGCAAGGCAGCTGCTTGACAGACAAGGTCTATCAAAGGGCATTTACGTATTATAATTATTTCACCATCAAAGGGGAGGAAAATCTCTTCTTCTGCCCATCTTAGGTTATCCAGCTGGGGCCTGGTAAATTAGACTGACAGATTGACAAGAGAAAAACAAGCAGAAATTTATTACCATATATCAGCATTACCATGTGTATCTCAGAGATGAATAATATAAAGAAGTAGCTTAGAGGGGTGCCTTGCTGGCTCCGTCAGTCAGTGGATCATGTGACTCTGGATCCTGGGGGTTGTGAGTTCAAGGCCCAATTGGGTGTAGAGATTACTCAAAAGTAAAATCCTAAAAAAGAAAAAAAAAAAAGTAGCAGCTTAGAACTCTGGTTTATCTAGCTTCTTTGCGAAAGAACAATAAATTTTTAGAGGAGTGACAAGACAAAGGAAAAGGACCTTGAGTCTCGAGGGCAGCATATTGTGGGAAGGTAAAATATGGGAAACTAATAGTGGATAAAGGCTAGTTAGTGAAGTTTGCTATGTAGATTCCTTTGGTTTGATTTCCCTGCTGATAAAGGTCTAAAGCTGTCTCTGGTTGACTAACTTTTGTCCTTCCTGGTAGAAGGAGGAAGGACACCTTTGTAAATTTATGTACTGCTTTTAAACAGATGGGGGAAGGCAAAAAACTTTTCCCGCATAGACTACTTAATCACTCTTAGCTTAAAATAATTCTTATGTCAAGGAAGCATATTTTGGCATGACATACTCTGATTTCCTTCACCATTTAATGCATGTGAGCCATAATGAGTACTCTTGCTTTTGGTTCTTTTGTTACTTTCATTAATTGCTACGATGTGTGTGTGTGTGTGTGTGTGTGTATAGCAGGCACTACAAAAATCAGTTATGTACTATTACAATTCACAGGTAACCCATAATTAAAATATGAGAACATGTAGGAACAGCAGGCAGTAACAATAATGATTAGATCAAGAACATCAAGAGAAATACAGTTTCTTTGTGCCACTAAGTTAGGTGGCACAAGTGGCTTTTTAAAAATAAATGATTTTACTTATTCCATTTGACAAGCATTCATACTTTCGAATATTCTAAAAAATTATTTCCATAATTGGATAAGAAAAATGATTAAGGCAGCTTATCTTATTCTAAAGTATTATTATTTGTAAAAGCATAAATATTGACTGGTCATCTAGCAAAACCTTCAAACACTAATATGTGCAAAACCCATAGCAATACAGTTATTACTCTTGGGACTTGTTGAGGGTGATGCCAAGAGGGTTTTCTCAGGCCTTTCATTGGTGTCCTAAAGGCCTAGAGTACCCCCTAAACACCTACTCTGTTACAAGTGTTTAGAATATACTTAAATGAGATTCTAGAGTTGAGGAGAGGTAAGTCAGTTTATGAGGAGTAGAGATTAATTATAGTAGTAATAGGAGGCAATAGGTACATTTGTAAAAAGGTAGTAGAAAGAAGGAAGACCTGGAGCCAGGCGTTTCTCAAACATTTGAGACTCTTCTGGGTTTCTTACCCCACTTCTCATTATATTACAGGTTAGGTGAATCTCTTATCCTCTCAGAGGCTCAAAGTTTTCATTTGTAAAATTGGAGTAGTGTCTACCTTCATATATTGTAAGGATTAGCAATAATTAAAGCAACTAGCATTTAATTAGTATGTTAATCACAGGACTATTGATCAGCCAAGTATATTTGCTGACACTTCCTTCCAAAATATTTATTAGAGGATTCAAGCTCCTACCAAGTTAAAGACTCTGAAGACAATCTGCTGATTGAATCAGATGTGATAGATATAACTAAATGTAGAGAAGAAACTCCATCAGGGGGCAGATGTAACCAAGCAACCACATTGGATAAACAGAATATTATAAAGGAGTTCAAGGCTCAAATGCAAAAGCCCCAAGAGGAAAGATCTCCAGCATATCAAAACCATCAAGTCTTTTGTGAAAAAGAGTTCCCAAGTGAAACCAAGAATATTTCACCTGATTCTCTAAAAAAGTTCAATAAAGGGAACATGTTTTTATTGGATGCCACAAAAGAAGGGAATGTGGGCCGCTTCCTTAATGTGAGTATATGGGCTGAGATTCACATTTCTAAACTTTTTTTCTGTGCTGCTTTGAATGGTTTGAAATTTTTTTTTTTTGGGTAATTATGTTCATGAGTCTTCATTTTATTAGTGTTTCATAATTTACTTATATATATGCTTTTTCTGTGACCAACATGTGGGGTGACTACAGGAGGACCAGTTCTCCTGTGTCACTGTGGTTCAGGAGAGGGGTGCCCTGAGCAGCTGTTAGGGCTTCTCCACTCCCTCAGTAGGTCCTTGTGATGGAGATGGGTTAGCTTCATGACAGCTGCTGGTGAGGTCATCAAGCTTCCTTCTCGTTCCTATGCCTACCAACTACCTTCTGAGAGTAATTTAATCTCCTATGCACTGACAGAGATTGAAATTTATGTGCAGTCATATGTAATTCACCTGCCATCAGAAGAGAAAAAGATTCTGAAATCAGAAAATCTTTTTTTTCTTTTTCAAATTTTTATTTAAATTCCCGTTAGTTAACATACATAGTCTCAGATGTAGAACTTACATACAAAACCTAGTGCTGATCACAAGTGCCCTCCTTATATGCATCCCCCCCCACACACCTGAAGTCAGAAAATCTTTAAAAACAATGAGGTTTTCCTTGCGAGGTGATCTGTTTATTTGGTTGGTTTCTTTTTCTCCTCATTAGGAGGATACTTGGTTAACAAGAAATAGGATCCTTTCCTTTCTTCTTTTGTCCCCTAATTGTTTTTCTTTATTCTACTTTGACTACTTCTTTTTTTTTTTTTTTAAGATTTTATTTATTTATTTGACAGAGATAGAGACAGCCAGCGAGAGAGGGAACACAAGCAGGGGGAGTGGGAGAGGAAGAAGCAGGCTCATAGCGGAGGAGCCTGATGTGGGGCTTGATCCCATAACACTGGGAGCGCGCCCTTAGCCGAAGGCAGACGCTTAACTGCTGTGCCACCCAGGCGCCCTAATATGACTTCTTCTATACTACCGCCAAACATGTCAGAGCCATTAAACATGTCTGGAGAGCCATCGAAGAAGGATCCCCAGCAAAGGACTGTCATGGCTTTATTTCCTGTCAGTTACATTGAAAGTTGCTGCGCCAGAACAGTGTGGTTGATTTTACTTTCCCAATCAGCACACCATCTGGGCTCTTCTCTTGTTTAGAGGAGGAAAAAATAGAATTTTTCTATCTTTCCTTCTCTCTTTCTTCCTTTCTTTCTTCCTCCTCTCTTTTTTCCTTCTTTCCTTCCTTCTTTCTTTTATTATTTTAACATAGAAAATACATTCATGATTTAAAAATAGAAATAAAATGAATACATGAAATAAAAAGCCATACAGAATACATACATACAGCCGAACAAAATTCTGTTTCAAGGTAGCTCCAGGCCTACCTTTGTTCGTGGTAGGCACCATGAATAAAGGTTACCAGCCCAACTGAAAAAAAATGTATGGACGGGAAGTTATCATTGAAATTGAATGGTGGAAAACATGTCTAAGGAGTATTGCAGGGATTTGGTCCCTTTATGAATCTGGCATAGATGAATGTGTGGAGATGGGTGCTAGTGGGCAATAGACAACAATATTGGAATGGTGGTAACTGGATAAAATAGTATCATGTTAGAAGCCTTGAACAAGGATAACTAATGGTTGTGTTCCACACAGACATCAGTTGCTTACGTATGTCCCCTTGCCAGAGGGTCTGTTTGACGATGATGTAAAACTCAGTCATATACATTCTTCATATTAACCTTCTTTCTTCTTTAAAAAAAAAGTACCCTAAAAAGTAGCTATGTCTCTATTCACCTTATCCCCACTCCACTCTCTATATAGTAAGATCATTTTTATTACTTTTTGTGTATATTTATAGTGTTTCTTTATGGAAATACCAGTGAATATATATATTCTTATTTCTTCCCCCTTTCTTACATAAAAGCATATTCACTGTTCTGTGCCTTGCTTTTTAAACTAACTGTATACTCTGGAGATCTTTCCATATCAGTAAATAGAGCACCTCCTTTTGTGTTTCTTTTTGTTTATAGCTGCATAGAATTCCACTGTATGGATATACCAAAGTTTATTTAACCAATCTTTGGATAGACTTTTGGGTTGTTTCTAAACAATGTTTAGAATAGTAATGTTTTACTATTAAAAACAGTGCTTAATGAATAATCGAACACATAGATACATGTACAGATGTATCTGTGGAATACATTCCCAGATATAGGATTGCTGAATCAAAAGACAAATGCATTTATAATAATGATAAAATTGACAAATTATCTTCTATAGAAGTTTGTACCATTTTGCATTTCTACCAGCAAGATAAGACTGTCAGAATAGGGCTTTTCTGATTGAGTTCCTACTATTAAAAAATTACAGTCTATGATATTTTTACTTATAGGTCAGCAAAAAAGGGAAAGAAATGAAAGTGAGATGTGTTAGAAACAGAATGGTATTTTAATGTTTCAAAAACAATATATCAGGGGCGCCTGGGTGGCACAGCGGTTAAGCGCCTGCCTTCGGCTCAGGGCGTGATCCCGGCGTTATGGGTTCGAGCCCCACATCAGGCTCCTCCGCTATGAGCCTGCTTCTTCCTCTCCCACTCCCCCTGCTTGTGTTCCCTCTCTCGCTGGCTGTCTCTATCTCTGTCAAATAAATAAATAAAATCTTTAAAAAAAAAAAAAAACAATATATCAAATGCTTTACTGTATCTAACCTCTGTGTTTATTTATGTATTTATTTTAACAGCATAGTTGTTGCCCAAATCTTTTGGTACAGAATGTTTTTGTAGAAACACGTGACAGGAATTTTCCATTGGTGGCGTTCTTCACCAACAGGTTTGAAATTTCTTTTATGTGATTTAATTTTGAAATTGTGAAAAATAACAGTAGAAAAATATTTTTAAAAATGTGGGTGATAGCCCTTAATATCTGCCACCCTAAAATATTCATTTATCCCAAACTGTTCCTAGTCAATAAAATTTTAAACAGCGAAAATTTCAGTCCTTATTTCCTGTGAGAATTAATGCCCAAAAGGATTAAGGATGGCAGTTCTGACCCAGTTCAGTTCAGGGAATAAATGATGTAGAATGCTACATCTCCTATAAGTCAGAACTGCCTCCAGCTGTTGCACCACGGGCCTCACATCACAGACGTCACCACATCACTGGGTTCTACTGTGTGCAAAACACTTCCTTTCTCGTGGATATTGACAAGTTTCTTTCTTAGGATTTTGGTAGATTTGAAATAAAACTCAAATGATTATTCTTAATAAAAGAGCATTCCTAACTGGGGGTGTGAGAATAAACAGGATTTTTGAAGATTTGTAATGATGTTAATAAACTGATATAATCACGTTTGGTTCATTTTGTAGTTAGTGATTTATGTTTGTTTTTAATTTCTACTTTCTAGGTATGTGAAAGCAAGAACAGAACTAACATGGGATTATGGGTATGAAGCTGGGACTATGCCTGAGAAAGAAATCCTCTGCCAATGTGGGGTGAATAAGTGTAGAAAGAAAATATTATAAATCTGTAGCTAATGCCTATTGATGAGATTAGCTTATTACGTTGCAGTTAGAGCCATGCAAGAGAACCTTTAGTCATCAGTGGAATTAACTTAGGTTGTGATCCATCAAGAGAATTCTCAGTTTACCCTTGTCAGGGAATTCATTTGTATGACTTAGAAATGCTAGGAACAAAATAAGGACATTTTCATATGCATAGGCTATCTCTTTATTCTTTCTGTTGTTCAACTTTACAGGAGTGGGATGGAAGTGTATATTTTATATGAAATACCATTATACAGTTTGTAACTTATTTGTAAATTATATACTAAGAGAAACAAATGTCACAATAGAATTCAATTGTTCTTACTTACTTTCGTGATTATTATCTTTGAGTTCATGCCCCCCACAGGGCCAAATTCCACATCTTTACCTAAAAAATGTTTGTTTAATTCTTGGCAAATAATTTACCTTTATGAGCCATAAAGTGGGCAACATAGCCTGAGGAAAATGTAAGAACTAACTTTACACATATAGAAGCTCTGGCTGCATGCAACTCTGTCTGATCAAACCGTTTGAATGCTAAGAGGGAGAAGCTCTCCTATTGGGAGGGTTTTGGCAAACTTTGAGATGGAACTTCTTTTCCACAGATTCTCCTTACTACTCCAGTATAAACACAGACAAGAAAAGAGGGAATAGAAACGCAGAGGAATTGGAATATTTTTGTTCTAGGTAGAGGAGAGCCGTAAGAAAACTTAGAAACTAGTCAGACTTGGCTTATTTAGGTCCTCTAGAAGGGATTGTGATGGGCAAGAATTTCACTTAACAAAAAACAATTCCACTGAGTTTGTAAAGTCTTGAACAACTTCTTGGATTCTCCTGGGTATGATATGCAAATCGCTTTTGTAGAGAAAAAGGGAGTTATACTCCGCTATAGGTTACCCAGCCCTGATCATGGAGTGGAAAAGGGACTGGGAATTTCCAGGCATCAAAACTAATTTTATCCATAACAAAGTTGTACATTTGGCTGCCAGGAACTTCCCCCTTGGAACCAAAAGAGGAATACTAGCTCAAAAAGAAGTAATTAAAAGTAGTTTTGGCTTTTGAGAGGTTTTAGGTCTTTTTTTTCTTTCTTTTTTTCTATACTCGATTCTGGGTTTAGTTTGATTACTGTTCAAATAAAATGCTATTCTAGGGGCGCCTGGGTGGCACAGCGGTTAAGCGTCTGCCTTCAGCTCAGGGCGTGATCCCAGCGTTATGGGTTCGAGCCCCACATCAGGCTCCTCCACTGTGAGCCTGCTTCTTCCTCTCCCACTCCCCCTGCTTGTGTTCCCTCTCTCGCTGGCTGTCTCTATCTCTGTCGAATAAATAAATAAAATCTTTAAAAAAATAAAAATAAAAAAAAAATAAACATTAAAAAAAATAAAATAAAATAAAATGCTATTCTAAGTTTGGGCCCAATTTAATTGCTTAAAAATACTGAACTAGATGAAAATTTAACTTTAAATTGTTTTAGAGAGTCAGAAACCGAGGAACTAGGAAAAGGAGCAAAAGGTTATAACCTAACAGCCTGTTCAGATGAGGAAAGTTAAGTCTATTCACAGTAAAGAGATAGGAATTTTAGGCCGTACACTGAAAGTGAAGATACTTGATAAGTGTGGGAAATATTGTTATACATAAATCGTGACATCTTGATCTGCTTCACAGCTGTCACCTTCTATCAATGTCCTGGAGATTGCTTTTGTCTGTCTTATGTCAGATCTGTTTCCAGTTAAATTCCATTATTTCTTTTTTCCTTGGTTTACTCCCACATATTGGTGAAGGACATCTTCCAGTTGTTTTTGAAAAGGAAAACTGAGAGGTAAATATTTTGAGACCTTGCATGTTTGAACAGGTTATTTTACCCTTACACTTGATTGCTATTTTTTCAGGGTATAGAATTCTAGAGTAACCTCCATACACAATTTTGAAGGCTTCTGCTAGCTTCCAGTGCTGCTGCTATGAAATCTGAAAATGGTCTCCTTTCTGGCTTCCATGGTGATTACTGAAGTCAGATGTCATTCTATTCCTTATCTTTTATATATATATGACCAGTAGTTTTTATCTCTCTTGAAGCTGACAGAATTATCTTTGTCCCAGTGTTCTATTTATGGTAAGGTCCATTTTCATCCTTCATCCTGGGTGCTTGGTGGGATCTTTCAATCTGCAATCTTTGTCCTTCTGTTCAGGGAAATTATCTTGAATCATTTCTTTAATGATTCCTCATCTGTTTTCTTTCTTTCTTTCTTTATAGAATTCTTATTATTCAGATGTTAGACTTCCAGGATTGGCTCTCTAATTTCTTTTCTCTTTGTTTTTAAAGAGTTGTGATTTTTTTTTCAAGTTTACGTATTTATTTAAGTAATCTCTATACCCAATGTGGGGCTCAAACTTAAAACCCTGAGATCAAGAATTGCATGCTCTTCCAACTGAGCCAGTCATGTGCCCCAAAGTTTCTCTTTATTTTCAGCTATCTTTTTGCTGTACTTTCTGGGAGATTTTCTCAATTTAAATCTTCCAGTATGTCAGTTGTGCTTTATTTTTCTGGTCTCATATTCTTAATTTCTAGAGCTGTCTTTTCTTCTCTGAATATCTTTAACAGCATCCTATTTTGGGTTCATGGTTGCAGTATCTTATCTCTTTGAAGATACCATGATGTATATTAAATAGGTTTATGTGTGTGTATACACATGCATTCATATCTGTATTCTTACTGCATATTTTGCAACCTAGAAGGTTTATTTCTTGTTTGTTTTCCCTGTATGTTTCCTTTGGTCTTTGTCTTTCATGTTATAGGCTCTCCTCAGTTTGTGATCTTGGCAGTCTACTCATACTTAAAAAGGCTGAGATTGAAAGCCGAGAGTGGGAGATGGGTCTCTTCAAGTGCCACATCATAACTGAGCTGAGCTATCAGTCTTTAATTGTCTCTTTTAGTGCTTTGTTTTGGGTGATTGAAGGACAAAAACTTGGCTGCCAGTGTCTGCTTTTATTTTCCCTTTGAGTCCCATTCTTCTATGATCCATTTATATATTTGTCAAGACTATCCAAATTATCTTTGTATATATTGTTTCTCTTTTCTGCTGTCCCCAATTTGCCTCTCTTCCCTTTAAAACCTCAAAATGCAAAAATAATAAGTCCCCAAAATGCAAGTTTTCCTTTAATTCCTCAGCAAACCACCATTATATGCTTCTTTTCCAAAACAACTTTTTTATCTGTAATTATATGCATTTGTGTTCTCTACATGTATATTTTGTTACATGCACTGAAAACCTCGTCTTGTATGGTGCTGTGTACCCCATGGGTGCTAAATAAAGATTTGCGACTCGCAACTGGAATTACAGTTGGTTAATTCTGCCTCCGTTTATGACATAACTTATTTAGGCCAAACTTGGTGTTATACAATTTTTAGAAGAAACGGGTAATCCCTCAGAAGAGCAATCACTTCTCCAGCTGATCCCAGGGGTTTGGGCCACCTTTCCTCCCCATCTGAAAAGTCTGGGCAGGGTAGGGATCATCTGCAAATTAAAAAAAAATCAGATTCAGGCACGGATCTGTAGAAGATGCAAGCTCCTATTTGAATGAGAACTTCTCTGCAAACCCTACGTGTCTCTTGCTCAGAACTTCCTCTGGGCAGGGTAAATCCGTCACCGTAGCTTTTACGAAAACGAAACTCTGTAGCTGCCTGTGAACTTCCGGAAGTGCAGGCGCTGCGCGCAACCGTCGGACAGCCGCTGAGGTTGCAGCCATGGACCAAGTGTTGTCTTCCTTGGCCAAGTCAGCCCACGGAGCCAGCTGGTCCGAACCCCAGGACGCCCGGGACCACCTCCCCCACCCCACTGGTGAGTACCGCCCGAGCGCAACGCGCGCGCGTGCTGAGGTGAGGGTGCAGAGTCCTGGCAACCGCAGGGCGGGTCCCCGGGCCTGCTCGCTGGCCACTGCCCTCCACCCCCACCCGCCTGCGGAGCCCCTGAGGCGCGCTGGCGAGCAGGGCTACACAGGGGTTCTGCACCCCGACCGCTGCCTAGAGCTTCACTTGCGAGAGGTGTGTCTTCCGCTTAACACTCCCACTGCTGATGGACCGCCCATTGCTACTGTCCTACTCCATGGGGAATAGAAGCATCAAGGGAAACCGACATAAACTCGGGTGGGTTTACTCTCCGTGTACAATCCACCCACCCCTAAAACTTGCCAGAGAAGTGGCATGGGAGAAGTAGGCAGGAGTTGGACCCCTCTTGAAAAGAAGTGGTCAGCTGGGTTTCAGGAAGCAGTTGGGAAAGTTCTTGCAGAGAAAGTGACTCTTTGGAACCATCCCCTCCTTTCCATTTAGTAGTTCAAATCCTCAGTGGCGCTGTCTGTGAATAAGAAAACAGTCTTGTGAGTCTGCACCTTCCCTTCGCTCAAATAGTTGTAGAGCTCCTACTGTGTGGCAGGCTCAAGGCTAGGTCCTGGGGATACAGAGATGAGTTAGGCAGACTCCAGCCTTAAAGAATAGAAAAGGCAGGGGCGCCTGGGTGGCACAGCGGTTAAGCGTCTGCCTTCCGCTCAGGGCGTGGTCCCGGCGTTATGGGATTGAGCCCCACATCAGGCTCCTCCTCTATGAGCCTGCTTCTTCCCCTGCTTGTGTTCTCTCTCTCGCTGGCTGTCTCTGTCTCTGTCGAATAAGTAAATAAAATCTTAAAAAAAAAAAAAAAAGAATAGAAAAGGCAGCTTGCATAAGACCTGGTAAGAACCACGAAGCTCAGATGAAGGGTTCCTAACTCAGCCTGGTGTTTAGGGAAAGCTTTATGGAGGCAAAGATGCCCTTAGTTTTTAAGGACAAGAGTTAACCAGAGGTAGAAAGGTTGAAGGCGTGTTACATACAGAAAAGCACCCGCCACAAAATGTCACATGCCAACCACAAGTAAAGCAGTTGCATATTTTCATTCAGCCAGTGTTATCTGTAGAATGTTATTGGAGATGAGATTTTATCCTGACCTTTTCCTCAAACTCCAGACTGGTATAACCAACTTCATCAGTGCCTAGAATGATCTCAAACTGAATATGTCCCAAAGAGAATTCTCATTTCTCTGCACATACTTACATGTTCCACACCTGTTCAACCACCTGCCTTCCCCCTTCCATTCATCCAGTTCCTCGGGCCAGTACCTTTAGTACTGCCCTCAGTGCCTCTCTTTCTTCCTCACTTCCCGTCTAATGCATTAGTCAGACCAGTCAGTTCTGTTTTCAGAATATATCTTGAGCCTGACCACTTCTCACCTGCACTACCATCCAAGCCCCTGTGCACCATCATCTCCTGCCTAGAGTATTGGTCTGGCTCCTACTCTAACATCTCATAAAGATAAGGCTGCACGGCAGCCAAAATGATCTTTAAAAAAACAAAAAGTAAATGTGATTCTCCTACTCAGAGCCCTTCAATAGTTTCTCATTTCCTTCAGAATAATCTCTTACTGTGGCCTACAGTGTACCCCATGTCCTAATCTGATCCTGTCCCTGCCCATCTTGATGAATCTGCCACCCTTCACTGCCTATGGGTCTGCCAAGCCCCCAAACCTGTCCCTGCCTCGGGGTCTTTCTTTTTGCCTCCTATGTCTCACTTCCCCACCATAATTCAAGTCTCTCTCAAATGTATCCTCCACAGCTTTGCATGCCCATCCTATTTAAGAGAGCACCCTCCCACCCTCCTTTCCCTGCTCTAATTTTTTTTTTCATAGCACATATTGCTAGCAGGAGAAATACTTGTCTGTCTCTACTACTAGGATGTAAGTTCCATGAGAGTTGAAACTCTCATCTCATTCTCTGTTTTATTTGTAGCACCTAAAATAGTTTATAATAGGTTCTTACTAAGAATTTGTTGAAGGAATGAATGGGCTTGTATGTACCACTAAGGAGCTTTGCTTCTATTCTCTTGGTGATGGAGAAGGTCTTTCACAGGAGGAAAATCTGCCCAATCTGAACTAAAATCTTCTATTCTGAGTTCTGTGTATCTGAGAGTTGAGCAGATAGGTCCTATGGGCCTGTCAGTTGTGCCTAGGGAAATGAAGTCCCATAGTACCAACATGTCTGCTGAAGATCATCCCTGTGTGTGACTATAAGTTAGGTAATTCTAAAGAAGTCCACTGAACGTCCTACTCCTTGGCCATCCACCACTCCTCTCCTGCAACACACACATCCTTATTCCTGTTTATACATCCTAAAGCTGTCCCCAGTAATGTTCTCTGGCTCTCCCAAATACATACTCACATACTTCTCCCAAAGTTATATCCAGTCACATCATCCAGGGACAATCTGATGAAGCCATTTATTTTCCAAGTTCATTACCAAGCTTCTAGGTTATGTCTACTCCTCTTCTGTTTTGGTCTTTATCCATTTCAGGTGTGCAGTCACTGAACTCAGTGATAAAATTTACTTCTCTTACTTACCTGATATCTAATGGAAGAACTAAAATAGTAAGCTGCAATAAAGATTAAGTTGATCAAAGAAGAAAAGAGGAAGAAATTTCCAAGCCAGCACCATAATTTATTGCCAGTCTAGAACATAAATCATACCATTGTCAGGAGGGGATTGTAAATGGAATCATAGGATTAGTGACTCTCATTCCGTCATCCACTCATTTAATGGTGAAATGTGTTTCTTGGCTATCTGCCTTCTCCAGATTCTGTCCTCTGACTGGATTGCCCTTGTCTGGTGGGCTCCAGGACCATATCTGGGAAGAGGAACATTTGGAAGATACCCCTGATACCTCTGCAGAGGCTGTGGCCTTAGCAAACCCTTCCCGGGGGGACCTGGAGAGACCAAGATTCACTGTGTTGGTTTGAGTTAGTCATAGTTCATGTGTTCCTGGCCTGTCATTTTTCTGCAGCTTCATTCTGTAGAACTTTTCTTGGCTACTGGTTTCATTTTTTGAGAATTCTTGTTAGATCATTCTCTGTGAGTCCTTAGGTCTGCTAGATACAGTAGGGGACTTTGGGGAGCCCTGCTGTTCTTCGTTATTCTTGGTGTCAGCTGCTGATTCCCAAAAATGCCCAAGCCCCCATATACACCTATCTTTCACTGCCTGAATCTATACAGTTCCTGAATTCTGAAGGTGAGGAATATCAGTTATCCAAATGTATATGGTCCAGGAGTTTCAGATAATGCATAGCAAGTGTTCAGATAAGTGGGGGATGTCTGTCTATGTAAAAGCCTCCAGTGTGATTCCCCCAACTGCAGAGAGTTCTGTGCATCCTCCAGTCTGGGAGAGTGAACAAGTTAGAACAGCCAAAATCTTTTAAGAAACTATGATGAGGAGATGTTCTACCACAGAAAAGCCACTAGGGGGAGCCTGTGTGTCCCATTTTGGGTTTCTGCCCATCAGCTGGGGGAAAAATACTCTAGGTCAGAAGGCAGCAGTGTTGCTACCACCATCTTATTCCCAGGTGCCAAAACCCTAGAAGCCTGTGGACTTGGGAGTGCAACTCAGATGGGCAGAATCCCCAGCGCAAATACAGGGGGCCATGCTCAGGTATCCGCAGCCTGACAGCTCAGCCAGATACAGTATACCTCTCTGAACGCCCTGGTTTGCACAAGGAAAGGTAACACCGTGCAAAAATATCTAGCTCTTACACAACAAGAAGCATTGCATGCTATCAGATGTTATCATATTACTTTATTAGGGATTTTTATTCCAGCCTCCTAACTGATGCTTTTTTTTCCTTTTTTTAGCCTATGCTTTACAAATTTTCATGTCCAGTTTGTGTGTTCTTTAAAATAATACAGTATTTTGTCAAAAGTTTTGAGCCTGAGGTGAATACAACATTGGGATTTTTCCCCCCATTTTCCATCGAGGATAGGGTATTATGTTGTCAAATATTAATACATATTCTAAAGCATTGAAAACTATAAAGTGTAGTATTGGAGGAGGAAGTGATAGATCAATGGAACAAAATAGAAGTACAAGAACAAACCCAAACATATGTAATAATTAAATATATGGAAAGGAGATTTAAATCTGTGGCTAACCACTATGAAAATAAGTTAGATCCTCATCACATACTTTATAATAAAATAAATTTCACATTAATATTTAATAGAAAAAACATTTTAGAAGAAAATAGAGGTGTTTTCTAAGTTATGTCTCCTTCACCCAAGAGTAGAAACCATAAAAGATTGATATAATTTCATCAAATAAAACATTTAAACATTCTATATGTCATAGAACACTATAAACAAAGTTAAAAGACCATTATATAACTAACAAAGGGTCATCCTGAATACATAACAGGCTCATAAATCAATAAGGAAATAGTGAATAACCTAATAGAAAATGGGCTGAGGACATCAGTGCCAGAGAAGAAATGCAAATGCCACCTTACGGTATGTTAAATTCATAATTATAGATTATGTTCTACTTCTCTCTGCATTTTGTTGTCCTTTCTTTTGATGTAGTCATCTACTCTTCTGTCCTGGTTGTATCTTTATAATATGGTTTTAAATTGGGTAGGCAGATACCCATGTATTTTTTTTCGAAGTTTTCTTCACAGTCCATGCCGATTTATTCCTCCAAATAATCTCCCCCCCCCCAAGTTCTTTGACCTTCTTAGGATTTAAATTGAAATGTTGTTAAACCTAAAACTTGTTTGGGGAAGAAGTGACATTATAATGTCCAGTCTTCCTACTCAGGAGCATAGTATTTCTCTCCATGTATTGAGATCAAGCTTAAAACAACTGTTTTCTTTCCCCCACAATTTGAATTATTTATTTAGACCCAGAAAAGCATGCACATTGTCTCTTCACTTGACAGCTTTGTAATATCCTTTTTTACTCCACACTATGTTTTTGTTTTTCGTTTTCTATTGAAGTTTAGTTGATTAAAACAACTCTTTCATCATGTTATTCCCCTGCTCCAAATCCTTCCTGGCAGTCTTTCACCATCTGTTTCTCAAATTCTTTTCCAGCTTCCTCTGCACAGACTCTCCTCTTCAGCCTGGCTGGTTTTCTGCCTC
The DNA here is from genome assembly GCF_002007445.2 of Ailuropoda melanoleuca. Taxonomy (NCBI): domain Eukaryota; kingdom Metazoa; phylum Chordata; class Mammalia; order Carnivora; family Ursidae; genus Ailuropoda; species Ailuropoda melanoleuca. The sequence continues at coordinate 82,795,049 of NC_048224.1, read as the reverse complement.
CTGGTCAAACCTCTTGGCCTTTTCCCACATCGCTACTTCTGTCTCCAGTCCCTCCCGGCTCCCGTCCCCTTTCCCTCTGTCTCCAGGTTGTAGCAGCTCAAGACCCATGACCTTGACAACACTGCAATCCCACAGGGAGCGATTCCTCCCCTGGATCCGTAGCATCTATGGTGTTTTCCACCCAGCAGTTATATTACTTTGTGACATTTATTCTGTTATTTTATTTTGTAAGCTTCTTGCAGGCAACAATTCTGTCTCCTGTTTCCTTAGATCCTCTGCTGTGCTGTTCCTACAGTAGCCACTCCCTACACATGGCTGTGGAGCACTTAAAAATGCGGTTTATTCAGTTAAGACACTCTATAGGTGCAAAGTACACTGGGTTGCAAAGAGTCTGTACTGAAGAATGAATTTTATATTGATTAAATGGTGGTGGTTTGAAATGAATGAAAAGAAGCAGCTGGTCTGTTTCATTTCATCTGAAGCTTTTTCTCTCAGTCTCTCCCCTTTTTCGTGGTTGGTGGGGAGCAGAGGGACTACAAATTTATATCCTTACTAGTTAGGACCTAAATCCAGGAAACAGAAATTAATTCAAGAAGAAACTTATCTGAATGTGAGATAAATGCTGCTCCAAAGAGCAGTGTTCTGATTTTGTGCAATGCAAGATCTGATTTCAGAGAGAGACCGAGAAGTCTTACACTTTTGGATAACAAAAAGAACTTTTAGGAACCCTTTAAGTGGTTAACCTCATCTAAATTTAAAACTCTCACCATTAAATGGTAAAATAAATCTGTTTCAAAACGAAAAGTTGAAGATTAAAATCAGAAGTGTGTTCTACAGAAGACCAAGTCAATAAGAGGATAAACATTGGAAAGGGCAAGCAAGTTGTTAAATGGATGTGTGTGGCCAAATTAACAGCAAACTAATAGGTTAGAGAAGATTACCTGTCACTGACATGCCCAGTGGGGTTGTGGAAATGGATGGCTTCTTTTTCCCTCTGTCTCTTCCATTTTCTTCCTAGTTCTCCTTCTGTTAGTTTCTTCTCCTTTCTTCTATTAATTTCTTTAGGAAAAAAAATCGATTTCCTGCCTTTATGTATCTTTCTCTCCTAACTTATTATAATGCTAGATTAAAGTGCATTTAGGGGCGCCTGGGTGGCACAGTCGTTAAGCGTCTGCCTTCAGCTCAGGGCGTCATCCCAGCGTTATGGGATCGAGCCCCACATCAGGCTCCTCCACTATGAGCCTGCTTCTTCCTCTCCCACTCCCCCTGCCTGTGTTCCCTCTCTCGCTAGCTGTCTCTATCTCTGTCAAATAAATAAATAAAATTTTTAAAAAAATAAAAAAGTGCATTTAAATTAAAGCACCTTGCTCATTTACTTCTTTAATTCACTCAAAATTTATTTTTGAATAGAGTCTGACATAGGGAGCTAAAGAGTTGTTTACAGGCAGTTAACCAGAGTACTATTTCTTGAGCACATCATTGTTTTCTTGTTGGTGTTGACAATAATAATTATAGAGAGCTTAGTATCATCAAGGCAGTGTTTTGAGAGCTTTGTATTTTAATTCCTGGTTCTGTTTTTTTTTTTTCTTTTTTCTTTTTAGTTTATTTACTTATTTAATCTCTACACCCAACATGGGGTTCAAACTCAGGACTCCCAGATCATGAGTCACATGCTCTTCCGACTGAGCCGGCCAGGCACCCACTGGTTGTGTTTCTTGAATAAAGTTCTCCTCACGTTTAGACATATTAAATGAATTCATAATTATTGTCCGTTCTTGTATTAAACCATTTAAGAAATACACAATAAGTTGCTTTTCCACTTGGGTACCAATTTTTTTTTCCTCTATGGGAGTTGAGAATCTCTCATAAAAACAAGTGCCCTGCCTTATACTTTAAGACTGGTGGAGGAGTTACAGAGACCAAGAAGTTCCACTTTTCCATTTCTCATCAGGGATGTTACTTATAGGTGTCTTTCAGGTTGCAGAAAAGATGGAAAAAAGGACATGTGCACTCTGCCCCAAAGACATCGAGTATAGTGTCCTATACTTTGCACAATCAGAGAATGTAGCTGCTCATGAAAATTGTTTGGTAAGTTACTTAAAAACACATGAATCCTTTTAGGGAAGGACATACCAAAATAGATAAATGTACTTTGGAATCAGAATGATGAGTTGGCCATGATTTAGGCTTTTAAGTGGGAATTTGGGAAGCATATTTTTCTAACTTTTTAAACTGTTTCAGATCTAATCCTCTTGTGATTACATTTTAGCTTTATTTATAACTGATCGAACACAATTATGAAGAAGCTTCTTCAAAGATATTTTGATGAGATATTTCAAATATAACCAATACCCATAGATATTGCACCCAGATTTATAAAATCATACTGTATTTGCTTTATCTTGATTTTTTTTAAAGGAAATAAAACACAGATAGTTAAGAGCTCTTTAATTCTCTCTGTTCCCCTCCTACCATATCTCTCGAGATATATTGCCACCACAGATTTAGTGTTTCTTATTATCTTGTGTTTTTGATTCTATGTTCCCACCGTGTATATGAGTGCTTATAACAAGATATGATATTGTTTCACATGTTCTTGGACTTTGTAGAATTTCAGGCAAATTCTGTGGCTATTGAGATTTATCCATGTGATAAATTTAACTCTTAAGTCTTTAATTTTAAATGTTACAGAATTCCATTTTGTGACCGTCACTACTAAACTACTCTGGCGTGCATAAACATTTAGGATTTTCCACTTTTTTTCATATAACTAACCAGCTGTCATGAACATCTTTGTATAGGTCTCCTAATTCATGGGAGAATTTCTCTGGTGTAGGGCACATAGCTAAAACCAGAATTGCTGGGTACAGAGGGAGCGTTTTGCACCTCCCTGTATGGGTCACATTGCTCTCCAAGAGGAGTGCACCAAGTTTGACTTCCACATTGGTTCAGAATTATTTTCTCTTCTTCCTTGCCATACATGATATTATGAAATTTAATTTTTTCCTCTCGGATGGATGTGAAATGGTCTCGTTTGCATTTCCTAGATTATTAGTGCGATTGTGCCTCATTTGGCTGTGCTTATGCATAGTTCTGTCTCTTGCTTCTGTGGCTTGTGCTCATAGACTGCATTTTGTCTTTAAGATATTGATTACGCTTACATGTATATATATGATTATATAAATAGATTCTAATGCTTTATTATGTACATTGGCTTTTAATTTGTGGTGTTTCCTATCAGAGGCTTATAATGTAGTTAAATTCATCCTTATTTTCTTTTATAATTTGTAGGATTTTTCTCCTAAGAAACTCTTTCCTTTACTAAAGTTCTTTTTTCCACCCAAATTTTAAAATTTGGCTTTTCTCATTTAGTTCCTTAATCCAACTGGAATTTATTTGAACTACTCTGTAAAGTAGACATCTCCTTTTTTTTTAAATATGACTAACCACTTTTCCCAGCATTATTTATTGACTAATCTGTTCTTTTCTCGTTGATTTATAGTGATAATAATGATAACTATCATTATTATTCAGTATTCTCCAGGTGTAAGGTAATGTTCTGGGAACTTAACCCTAAAAGGTAGGTATCATTATTATGCCCAAACTAAAGATGAAACAATTGAGGCACAGAGAAGTTAAGTCACTTGGCCAAGGTCACACAGCTGTAAGTGCCTGAGCCAGGATTCTTACCCAGGCTGCCTACTTCTAGAACCCTCACTCTTAACCCGGTGTGCTAACAATGTAATATTTGCACGTAGATCTGTTTCTGTCTCTATTCTGTTCCATTGGTCACTTTGTCTCTCCCTGAGCTTGCACAACATTGTCTTAATTACTATAATTTTATGATAAGCCATGGCTGTTTTTTGGTGCTTTGAATTTTGGGATCAGCTTACAAGGTTTCATACAAATTCCTTTTGGAATTTTAACTGGAATTCCATTGAATGTATAGATGAATTTGGGGAAAATGTTATGAGTATTTCTGTCCATTAACACAGTCTGTCTCCAGCAATTCATGTCTTCTTTTTTGAATTTCAGAAATATTCAATAGTTTTTTTTTTCTGTAGAGGTCTAAAACTTTGGGTTAAGCTTTTTCCTGGATTTTTGTTTGTTTGTTTCATTACCTTTTCCTAATACCTTTAAAAAAAAAAAGTATAAAAAAATTGAAGCACAGTTGACACACAATGTTACATGTTTCAGGTGTAAACATATTGAGTAATTCTACTCTATACATCATGGTGTGCTCACTGTAAGGGTAGCCATCTGTCTCCATATAGTCCCTTTTACAGTACCTTTGGCTATATTCCCTATGCTGAGCTTCTTATCCCTGTGACTTACTCATTCCATGACTAGAAGCCTATACCCCTCATTCCCCTTTACCTTTTTGCCTGTGGCCTCCCACCCTCCCTCTGGCAACTTTTAAAACCAGTTTATTTTCTGTTTATGGGTCTGTTTCTGCTTTTTTATTCATCTATTTTTAGTTTCCACATATAAGTGAAATAGTATGGTATGTGTCTTTCTCTGCCTGACATTTCACTTAGCATGATACCCTCCAGGTCCATCCATGTTGTTGCAAATGGCAAGATACTATTCTTTTTTATGACTTTTTTATGACTAATATTCCGTTGTGTGTGTGTATATATATACACATGTGGTGTGTGTGTGTGTGTGTGTGTATTACACACCTTCTTTATCCATTCATCTACCAATAGATGCTTAGGTTGCTTCCATATCTGGGCTCTTATAAATAATGCTGCAATAAACATAGGGGTAAGCATATCTTTTCAAATTAGTATTTTCATTTTCTTTGGGTAAATACCCAGTAGTGGAATTACTGGATCGTATGGTATTTCTATTTTTAGTTGTTTGAGGAAACTTCGTATTGTTTTCCATAGTGGCTCTGCAATTTACATTCCCACCAACAGTGCACAAGAGTTCCTTTTTCTCCACATCCTCACCAACACTTGTTATTTCTTGTCTTTTGGATACTAGCTGTTCTCACAGGTGTGAAGTGATATCTCCTTATGGTTTTGACTTACTTTTCCCTAATGTTGAGTTATGTTGAGAATCTTTTCATGTCTCTCTTGGCCATCTATACATCTTTGTGTGAAGATATTTTTTCAGGTCTTCTGCTCATTTTTAATCAGATATGTCATTTGCAATATCTTCTCCCATTCAGTAGGTTGCCTTTTCATTTAGTTGATGGTTTCCTTTGCTGTACAAAAGCTTTTTATTTTGGTGTGGTCCCAACAGTTAATTTTTGCTTTTGTGTCCCTTGCCTGAGGAGACAGATCTAGAAAACTGTTATGGCTGGTGTCTAAGAGATTACTGCCTATGTTTTCTTCTGGAAGTTTTATGGTTTCAGGTCTCACATTTAGGCCTTTAATCCATTTTGAGTTCGTTTTTGTGTATGGTATAAGAAAGTGGTCCAGTTTCATCCTTTTGCATGTGCATGTCTAGACATGCATCATTAATTGAAGAGAGTCTTTTCCCCAGTGGATATTCTTGCCTCCTTTGTTGAAGATTAGTTGGCCATAAAATCATGGGTTTATTTCTGGAGTTTCTGTTCTGTTCCATTGATCTATATGTCTATTTTTGTGCTGTACCAGACTGTTTTGATTATTATCACTTTGTTGTATACCTTTAAATCTGAGATTGTGCTACTTCCAGTTTTGTTCTTCTTTCTCAAAGATTGCTTTGGCTATTTGGGGTCTTTTGTGGTTCCATACAAATTTCAGTATTATTTGTTCTAGTTCTGTGAAGAATGCTATTGGTATTTTGGTAGAGATTGCATTGAATCTGTAGATTGCTTTGTGATTGCACTGTGTAATGTTGATCTTTAAGTCAGAAAGGGTTGGATTCAGGTAACACATAGAAACTTGAGCCAACCTAAACCTAAAAGTGGGTTTTTAATCAGACTGCAGGGGCATTTCATGGCTCCTGAAGACAGGCATGCAGGCAGGTCTTAGAACAGTAGCTAGGAAGCCATCAGGAAGCCCTCTTGTCCTCTCTAGCCCTCGTTTCTGTATTCCTCTCTTTGCAGACTGGCTTGCTGTCTACTATGTGGCTCAGAGTCTATTCTACTCTCTCAGGATAGGGAATCCAGTTGGCTCAGCTTCGGGTCAGGGCCCCAACCAGGTCAGGGTTATGCAGTATAAAACATGCCTGGGGATTGGGGCCACTTCCAAAAAAAAGCAGGGTGGCTTGTGATCTGCTTACATACCCTAAAGGTGGTCACTCTTTTACCCCCAATCCATCTTCCACTCCTGGTGAGTACTTTGTGATATGATTTTCTGATCTGTAGCTTTCAACGGTAGTTTGTGCGTACCCTGAATTTTTTCTTTTCCCAATCTGTAGCTATATTCTTCAGCACTTGTGGAATGTGAGGATCACGATCCATGTAATCAAGATAGATATTTTGATGTGGAATCAGTAAAGAAAGAAATCCAGAGAGGAAGGAAGCTGGTAAGTATAAATGATTTTATTAGTCATACGAGATGAACAGATATTGAAGGGGATGTTTCCAAAAGAAAGTCTACTTGATTGATAAACCAGGGATAGAGACACATCTTGGAGAACTGAAAGACATAGGACCTGTATTGGAAACTTAGATTCAACTGAACAATGCTTCATCAGCAAAGTAGATATGAGTTAGAATGCTTTTGGCTGTAAGTAGAAGGAATCCTCAACTCAAACTGGCTTTAACAAAAAAGATGCTCATTTTCTTCGTTAGCCAGAGGGAAAACTGGCTTCAGAGTTGGTTGATTTAGTGGCTTAATGGTGTCATCAAGAGCCCGTCGTCCTTTCTGTCATCCTGTCCACATCACTTCGTCCTCTTGTGGTCATAGGGTGGTCACAGACAACAACTGAAGTGTCAGTCTTATTCCTGTCTGGTAAGGGGTGCCTGGGTGGCACAGCGGTTGGGCTTCTGCCTTCGGCTCAGGGCGTGATCCCGGCGTTATGGGATTGAGCCCCACATCAGGCTCCTCCGCTATGAGCCTGCTTCTTCCTCTCCCACTCCCTCTGCTTGTGTTCCCTCTCTCGCTGGCTGTCTCTATCTCTGTCAAATAAATAAATTAAAAACAAAAATCTTTATTCCTGTCTGGTAAAAGAAAAAGTTCATCCTCAAGCATTGAATAAGACCCCTTCTGAAAATTTAATTAGGCCACACCCATCTTCCTGCTCTAGTTGCTAAAGGTGGGGCCATAACTAATCAGGATCAACCTCCTTGGACCTGGATCAGCTCCCCTTGGGAAGAGTGTGGAGTGGCTGCCCTGTTGGTTCTGTTACAGTAGACTTCCTCTGTGAAAAGCCTTTGTGGCTTAGCAAGCGGTACAGCAGGTGTGAGCACCCAATGCCCACCATGACAGTAAGGTTTATGATCTGGAACATTTATTTAGTCTTTACAAGGTGTACACATATTTGAGGGCAGTTTCTGCACAGCTTGATGTGCTTTGAGAAGGGTCAGCACAGATCACTCAAGCAGTCAAGCACCTTAGTGCAGGTGGGGCCCAGGAAGCCATTCCAGTTGGGGAGGAGAGGGGGTAGCACAGATGGGGAAGGAGGAATCTCAGGGAAAGGGAACAGGATGAGCAAAATTTTGGAAGGCAAGATAGACATGGCATGTTCCTAAAACAATAGGCATATGACTGTGGCATCCTCTTTACTGACTTCATGGAATTCCGTGGGATAGACCAGAATGCATGAAACCATTCCTTGTTGTTAGGTAAGTTGACTCTGGTTTTTCACTATAACAACTAATGCCACAGTAAACATCTTTGTACACGTATCCTGTGTACTTGTTTGAGCATTGCTGTAAAGCACATTCCTAGAAGTGAAATGGCTGAGTCAAAGAGAATTCCCTTAAAAATTTTGAAACATGAGGGGCACCTGGGTGGCTCAGTTGGTTAAGTGTCTGTCTTCACCTCAGGTCATGATCTCTAGGTCCTGGGATCAAGCCTGCATCAGGCTCTCTGTTCAGTAGGGAGCCTGCTTCTCCCTCTCCCACTCCCCCTGCTTGTGTATGCTCTTGCTCTCTGTCAAATAAATTAATAACTTGAAACATGCTAATAAACTGGCCCCAGAAAGGTTGTACCGTTTTGTACTTCTGTGGATGAAAGAACACTCTTCCCAGCCCTTGACAAAAATGAGTATCACGAATCTTGTTACTTTTTGCGTCTGACAGGAAGTATTACCTTGCATTTCCCCTCGTCACCGGAGAGAGGTTGAACGTTAGTCCTTAGGCATCTGCCTCCCTCCCAGCCCACCAAGCCCCAGCCGTTCTTCCATGATCCCTTTACAGTCAGTGACCCCACTTCATAGCTACTGTCCTGTGAACAGCCTGGACTCCCTCTCCACACCACCCACACGCACATTTCCTTACTCACCTAGCAAACCACCCACCCCCGGTGAAATGCTCCTGTCTGTTGTCTGCATATGCTGAGTAGTACTGGCACTTGAACAGTTGAACAACTGGACAAAAACCCACAAATGTGTTGACTGATCTTAGATTCATGGCCACAAACCTCAAAGGGAACCTCAACATGTCACCCCCACCCTTCACTGTTTCATATCCTCTCATCTCTTTTAAAACCTCTCCCCACCCCAACTGCTTATCCCCAAGTTGGTGACTATGCCTTATTATCTTTGATAGACTTTTTTTTAGAGCAGTTTTAGGTTCACAGAACACTTCAGGGGAAAGTACAAAGATTTCACATACACTTCCCACCCCCACACATACGCAGCCGCCTTTTTATGAACATCCCCCATCACAGTGGTGCGTTGTTACAACTGATGAACCTACATTGACATATCATTAAAACACCCGAAGTCCATAGTTTACATTAGGGTTCATCTTGGTGGTGTACATATCTTTGTCTGATTTTTACTGAGAAATGGAAGCCATTAGCCAAGAACTCCTACTATCCAAACCACTGCCCATCCACTTCTGTCTCCAGACTCTGGGACCTCCCTCTTGTCAGTCAGTCCTCCACTTAGACTTTGGAGTCATCACCTGCTCCTCCTTAAGGATTAGGCTCTTGCATTTCCCTTTATCCCATTCACATCTGTACTCCCCCTTGCACCTGATTATTTCCTTCAGCATATATCCATGATCAACTGATCATGTCATCTTAAATCCTCCTTTGTACACAAAAAACCTGGTCAATTACAATGTCACTTCTGTCTTTAGCTGACCTTTCAGCAGTATTCATCATATAGGTGTCCGTGCCCTGCATCTTGAACTTTCTTCCTTTGACTTCCTGCACACACTCTGCTACTACGTCTCTTGCCTTCCTGGCTGCTTCTTCCCAGGCACCTTGGCTGTTTTTCCTTCTCTGCTAAAGTGTGCAGTCCCCAAGGCTCTCCTGGGCGCCTTCCTCCATCTGGACATCTTTCCTGTGTGACCTCTTCTAGTTCCCATGGCTTCAATTCCATACTTATGCCAGGGACTCTATACCTCCAGCCATGATAACCAACCTGACATATCTGTATGAATATCTAATAGCATCTCATGTTAAACTGGACAGTGAACACAGTTCCAGCCCCTGCACACACATACATACACTCCATTCAAACCTGTTCACACCTCACCTCAATGAACTGTGCACCATTCATCCATCATCATCTTCTCATCAGCCTCCCAGCCCATCTCCTAGCCTATCAGCGTCACCCTGCAGACCCTCTATCTTCCCCTTCTCTCTGTCACTAATCCCCTGCAGTAAAGTCATGGATCTCCCTTGGACACTTGATAAACGTCACTGATCTTTGTTCTGCATTCCCTCCTGCCCTCCCTACCCCAGCCCATTCTCCACACAGCCACAATAGTGTTTTTAAAATACTGATCACGGGGCGCCTGGGTGGCGTGGTCCTTAAGCATCTGCCTTTGGCTCAGGGCGTGATCCCAGGGTCCTGAGATCGAGCCCCACATCAGGCTTCTCTGCTAAGAGCCTGCTTCTTCCTCTCCTACTCCCCCTGCTTGTGTTCACTCTCTCACTGGCTGTCTCTCTCTCTCAAAATAAATAAAATCTTTAAAAAAAATAAAATACTGATCACTTGGGGCCCCTGGGTGGCTCAATCCGTTGAGCATCTGACTCTTTATTTCACTCAGGTCACGGTCTCAGGGTCATGAGATTGCGCTCCAAGCTGGGCTCTGGGGCTCTGTGCTCTGTGCTCAGCACTATATCTGCTTGGGATTCTTTCTTTCTCCCTCCCCTCTGCCCCTCCCTCAGCTCATTCTCTCTCTCTCTCCATCCCTCCTTCCCTCCCTCCGCCAATAAATAAATAAAAAAATCTTTAAAAAAAAAATAAAATACTGATCACTTTTATGTTCCCATTGTACAAAGACAAAACCCCAACTCCTTAGTCTAGTTTGTAACCCCTACATGACTCAGCCTTTACTTACTCCTTGGATCTTACCTCTGACTCTTCCCCTACCCTCATCTCAGCTCCATCAACATCAGACCACCCCTCTTGTCCTTCCAGTAAGCTTGCCAACAGGAGGCTCATTTTTGCCACAAGAATATAAAGCCTTCTGCCTAGAATATCCTTTCCGCTGCTTTTTGCCTGCTGGGAGCTCTCATTATTCAAATCTAAACTTCTGTATCACCTCCTCAGAGAAGCCTTAACTGACCCCCAATCTGAAACAGGGACCCAGTGACAACACCTTATTTTAATTCTTACGAAGCATATATCACTGTGTTTCTTTGAGATAATCCATATATTTTTATTAGCTCATTCTTTGTACTAATTAAGCACTTGGTAAATACTGATATCGATAGTCTTATTGCTATAATTACTAGAGCCATTCTTATTTATGTTAAAATTGAAATTTATGTTCATTAAAAGACATAATTAAAGAGAGTGAAGAAACAAAACACAGACTGGGAAAAGATATTTACAACACATGTATCACTATGTTTTTAAGTTTGCTTTATGTGATCATGGTCTATCTCTCTCCGCTAGAATGTTAACTTCACAAGGGCAGGACCTTGTCCCCTGCTGTTTCCCTCTACCCTAGAACAGAGCCTGCCATATCACAGTTACTCAGTAGTCTTTAAGGGAATGAAATTTTATTAACCTTTGTATTTCTTCTGTGATTTGCCTGTTTTCATTTTTTCTGAGTTTAGCAGTCTTAACCCTTTATCAAATATGCAGCAAACATTTTTCTTTTTTTATTGATACATTTGACACATAATATTAGTTTCAGGCATACAACACAGTGATTTGACCTGTGTATACATTACGAAATGATCACCACAATAAGCCCAATTACCATCTGTCACCATATTCCAGTATCATTGACTATATTCTCTATGCTCTGCATTATGTCCCCGTGATTTATATTTTTAGTAACAGAAAGTTCATACCTCCTAATACCCTTCACCTCTTTTGCCTACCAGTTTGTTCTTTGCATTAATGAGTCGGTTTCTGTTTTCAAACATTTTCATTGTTTTTTTGGTAGCTATCACCATAAAAATGGAAGATTAAATTTTTTATGTAGTCAGATTTGTCAGTCTTTTTCTCTATGGCTCCTGAATTTCCTTCCTTGCTTAGCCTTCCTGACCTTAACCCCATACATTTTTATTAACTTTAAAACTTTTTCTCAGAGCCTTAATCCATGTAGAATTTATTTGGGAATATATTGTGAGGTAGGGATGTAACTTTATTTTTTTCTACACATAAAGCCAGGTGGCCCCCCTCAAATTAAATGATCTTTGTGCTCTGATTTGAAATTCCACCTTTAGCATAATCTAATTTCTTATCCATATTTGAATTTTCTTTATATGTATGGTTGCTTATGCTGACTTTAGGATATTGTTTGAGCTATTTCCTGTTTGCAAGGTGGTTTCATTGTGCTTCCCCTTCATTCAGACAGAGCCTGCTGTAAATCAGATCAGCCTTGGGCATGGCTTGGACTCCCCTAAACCAGTTAGATTGCTGTGGTCACATACTGTCCTAGCCATTTTTACACCACCTTCAATAATATAAAATACCACATCAGTTGACTAATATAGAAAAGCAAGAGATCAAATAAATTGAACTTAGAAAAAATTTGCTATTCAGGGTTTTGTTTTTTAATTTTAAATTTTTGGCCCTACTACATAGACTCCAGAGAGGTTTCACTTACTTTATCTCACGTTGTCCTCAGTAAAACTGTGAGACAGGCAGTGTTATCCCCAGGGAGAGATCTGGGTCTAAGAGAGGGAGAGACTGCTGGGTCACACAACTCTCTGCGGCACCATTGGCCACCCTCGCCACAGGCCCCAGTGTCCCTAACAGGACCCCTTGCCTAGTGCGGGACAGATCTCTTTTTAGAAATCTCTTGTAAAAAGAGAAAGGTTTTGTTTGTTTTAAAACAAAAAGGGCTTTCTGTTTTTAATCAGATCATTACAGGTCAGTGCCAACCACATACTTTACTTAGCAGAGGTTTTGCTGAAATTTCAAACTGAGCAGCCAGATGTAAATACCTAACATTTGTGGCTGAGGACATTAGGGCTACTGACTTAAAAATAACATTTAATGACGTCTTTAACTTTAAATTTTAACAAAGATTATGAAAAACAGGTGCTTACTCAGTAAAATTTATTCTTCTGTAGAAATGCGCATTTTGTAATCAAAGAGGAGCCACCGTGGGATGTGATTTAAAAGCCTGTAGCAAGAGTTACCACTTTTTCTGTGCCAAGAATGACCACGCAGTTCTACAAACTGATGGATCTCGAGGAATTTATAAGTATGTATAATTAAACAGTTTAAAAGCTACATTTGGGGAAATGGAATGAGAAATGGTTAGATTAAGACAAAGAGGGTGTTTTGTTTTGTTTTTTTTAAAGATTTTATTTATTTGACAGAGAGTACAAGCAGGGGGAGTGGCAGGGAGAGGGAGAAGCAGGCTCCCCATCGAGCAGGGAGCCCGATGCGCGCAGGGCTCCATCCCGGGACCCTGAGATCATGACCTGAGGCGAAGGCAGACAATTAACCAACTGAGCTACCCGGGCGTCCCAAGACAGAGGTTTTTTTTTGTTTTTTGTTTTTTTTGTTTGTTTGTTTTTTAAGATTTTATTTATTTATTTGACAGAGGGAGAGACAGCCAGTGAGAGAGGAAACACAAGCAGGGGAGTGGGAGAGGAAGAAGCAGGCTCCCAGCGGAGGAGCCTGACGTGGGGCTCGATCCCAGAACGCCAGGATCACGCCCTAGCCAAAGGCAGATGTTTAATGACTGAGCCACCCAGACGCCCTGAAGACGAAGAGATTTTTTTAAAAGATTTTGTTTATTTATTTGAGAGCAAGGAAGCGGGGTGGGGAGGAGGAGCAGACTCCCCACTGAGCAGAGAGCTGGACCGATGTGGGGCTCGATCCCAGAACCCTGGGATCATGACTGAGCAGATGCTTAACCAACTGAGCCACCCAGCACCCCCACAAAGAGATTTTTAAAGATAATTTTATGCAAATGGTTTCCAAGTAAGAACGTGGTTTGGGGGATGCTCCATTGGGAACCTGATTTCACAGTACCTTCCTTCAATATCATAGAAAGAAAATAGCAGAGTTGGTTCTGGTTTTAATCTTCCTACATGCCTTCTTTCCCTGGTTGCCATACTTGTGTGAGTGACCTAATGGGTGGTCACAGGACCTAGAACCAGGTCACTGTTGCTCTCTTGTGCAAACAGGAGGCTTGTTAGCCTCAAGTCCATGGTTTATCCATCTTGTCTGCTGAATGAATGTTTTTTTCCCCACAACTCTCACCTATAAAGAACTTTTAAAAATGATAAACTATGCCCCAAATATAGTAATGTCATTAAGTCCTTGAAGAAATTAATCCTGTTTGAATTGCTTTTGGCTTTTAAATCTTAATTCCCTTCTTTCGATAATTCTTTAATGTTAATTTTGACCCAGTAAGGCATATTTCAAGTCCAATAGAATTGTATTTGTTTTATCCAGGAAGAAACTTATCTTCCTTCTGATGAAAGATTGCAGTTCAGTTAAATAATTAGACAGTTTAATCAGATGAAATCAGAAAGCCAGTTGTTAATTGATGATTCAGGTCATGTTCAGTTTTTTGGTACGTGGATGCAGTCTAAAACATGTCATATTGGGGCGCCTGGGTGGCTCAGTCAGTTGAGCGTCTGCCTTCAGCTCAGGGCATGATCTCAGGGTCCTGGGATCGAGCCCCACTTTGGGCTCCCTGCTCAGTAGGGAGCCTGCTTCTCTCTCTCCCTGTGCCTCTCCCCTTTGCTGTGCTCTTTGTCAAATAAATAAATCTTAAAAAAAAAATTAAACATGTCATATAAAGTTAAAAAGATATCTAGAAGTTTTGACCTTTTTTAAAGTTATGAAATGGAATAAAAAAGAAAATGATGGTCTGAAGTTGAAGAGCCAGGCAGATACTTCTCACTTCTTTGGGGCATGTGCATACATTCTGATGGAATATTTTAAATTTCAGTGAAATATTTTCATTCACAATATTCTGAATGAGAGCATTATCTTTTTAATATGATTTTTGTGAGATCCTAAATATTTTAAAATTGCATTTGGAGGCTAGATTTCCCCCCCCTTTGGGCACATACCCCCAATTTCATCAGTGTTTCAGGTACTACGTTGTTTTATCTAATAATCACTTACTTTGTGCCAGAAATACTTCCAAGTACTTTACAAATGTTAACACATATAATCCTCATAACAACCCAGTGAGGTAGACATTATTACCCCTGCTTTACAGATCCAGACACTGAGGCCCTATGAGACTTAGTCATTTGTCCCCAGGTCACACAGCTGGTGAGTGGCAGAGCTGGGCTTTAGAGCTCTGGAGTTCTTGCTCTTCACCACCACATCCTCTTCAGGCTTAGGAGCCTATATTCTAAAACAATATGGGCAAGCCTATTATTAAAAGGAATTTGCTAAATAATTTTATATCCGATTTTGAGCAAGTTCCATAGGTATTTTATTGCTTGAGACTAGAAAGGAATGTGTAAATCATATTAATTTTGTATCATACTTTTTATATTTGATTTTCTCAGAAGTGCATAGATTGTATTATCCTTTTTTTTGGAGAAATATCTTTTTTTTTTTTTTTAAGATTTTATTTATTTATTCGACAGAGATAGAGACAGCCAGCAAGAGAGGGAACACAAGCAGGGGAAGTGGGAGAGGAAGAAGCAGGCTCATAGCAGAGGAGCCTGATGTGGGGCTCAATCCCATAACGCCGGGATCACGCCCTGAGCCGAAGGCAGACGCGTAACCGCTGTGCCACCCAGGCGCCCCTATCCTCACTTTTTTTTTAACCTTCCCAGAGAGTTCATTTTATTTTGACTTCCATAATGACCTCAAACACCCACTAGACATACTGTTATTAGCAGAGCTGTAAGACTGAACAAAAAGGAGTCAATTGCCACTATATTTTAAAGCTTGCAAAAATACTGGTCTTGTGTTAGTAGAACCAATGAATAGAGCCTCAATGAAATAATCATTTTCGTCATTATCAATATCAGGTGAACTTCTATGCACTTTTTAATTGAATTTAAATATTCAGTTGTTAGAGTGCTTATCATACACAAAGTACCTTGCTAGGTGTAGTGAGAATATAAAGAGGAACAGGACATGGGCTAAATCTCAGAGAACCTAGCACCTTGTGGAAGGACCAGAGAGGCCAGAACCCATAGAAGCACATGGCATGACAGGAGCAGGAGGGGATTCGCATGAAACTGACTTGGCCTTGAGTTGGTAACTGTTGAAACGGAGTGATGTGTAGGGGCCCATGGGGCTCATCATCTCTCCTCCACTTTTAGATGTGTTCAAAATTTTCCATAATAAAAAAAAATGTAAGTGCCTGGCAAACGAATGTGCTTAGATACTGGAATCCAAAGGGTGAGGAGATTAATTTGCTTGGAGCAGGGGATGGGTTGCCAGGAAGACTGCATGTAAGAGGTGGAAATTGGTGTAAGACAGGAAGAATTCATACGTTCCTATAGGCAAGAGGGAGCCTGCCTCCCGAGGGTCAGAACCCTAAGGAAACGAGACGTACCTGGGGGCTGAGAAGGATAGAGCCTGGGGAAGAAATGGGGCCTGTGCAGCTCCTCAAAATTTACTCATTCCATTTCTTCTTCATAGCCTGCAAGGCTGCTTGCTTCTCTTCCAGGGCATTGATCTGTTCTAGATTCATGCAGTTCAACTCTCAAGTCAGGGGGAGATAGCTGTTGAGTTAGAAAACTACTTTCCCAAAAATTCATGCATGCAATTTTGTGCTATTTATTGTTGAAAATCAGAAGAACTTGGTGTAGTCAGATGAAAATTTGTCTTAGATTTTAGATCTTTAGATGTCTTTCTTCATACAGTAAAATCCCACTGACCACCATATGAGTTACTTACCATTGTTCAAAATGTTTCACACGCACTCCTTCAGAGAGCGTACCAGCTTGAGGGCTGAGAGCACAAAAGGCATCTGACAGAGGCTCCGTCCGCATTTGATGAGGGTCAGTAACATACAGGTTTGGACAGCGTTTTTCTTTTACAAATATTTAGGATAAAGCCATCATGAAAAATAGGTTAGTTCCTTTTTAAATCATAAGAAAATAGGTATAATATTTAAAAAGTGTAAGTAAAAATATTTAACAATTCTTTGAAATTGCATGTTTCAGAGTGTTTTGCAAACAACATGCTCCATCGAACAACGCTTATAATGGTAAGTCTCTAAAATTTAGCACTGTGGGTTTAAAGAAAGGTATACATTTAGGTAAGACATGGGATATCCTGATTACTAGCCTCGCTGAATTAAATACAAGTATTTGAGTTAAATTTTTTACATACTTATAAAATTGTCATTTTCTTTGTGCAGCGTGCATATAATAGACTAACTTTTCTTCTTTTCAAACTAGACCTACTCCAAGGAAAGTCTCTGTCTGGTACCTTCCATCCTCACTACAATCAGAGGGCCAAACGAGGACGTGGTAAAAATCTTTTGACTTTTGTAACTGCTTCTCTTCTAAAAGAATATCAGCATTTCCAGTAGATAAAACTGAAAAATTGCTGCACATTTCCTAAAATTTCCTAAGAATGCATGATTAGCATTTCAGTTTTAATTAAGAAAAACTGGGCCCTGGCTAACTGGAGTTATGGGATGTACATTCACTCATGAATGGCCTCTGTATTCTGCCTCTGAAATGCTCACTGTGGACCAGACTCAGGACCTCTTTGGAAAAGGCTTAGTGCCATGTCATGCCAATTGCATTTTTTGGTGGTAAACAACACTCTAAACAGTATCGCTACCCTCATTTCTCAGTCAATACCCTTTTATCAGGAATTATTATTTAAAAATATAGCTATAATCAGTGTTTACTGATAGGGAAAGGTAACAATGTTTTTTTTTTTAAATTTTTTTTGGGGGGGAAGCATGCACATGAGCTGGGGGAGGGGCAGAGGGAGAGAGAGAATCTCAAGCAGACTCCACACTTAGCATGAAGCCGGACAAGGGGCTCAATCTCTTGACCCGAGTCAAGAGTCAGACACTCCACTGACTGAGCTAGTCAAGCACCCCAATATTTTGAATTAAAAATTTTTTTAGACACAACACAGTTGTGAATCCTCTCCCCAGAAGAAACTATCAGTTTCATTTGGATTCTTCTAAAAATTTCCTATACAAACATACCTACTGCTGTATTTTGTTTTCATTCAGACATCCTTCCATATCTGTACAAATGAATCTAATTTTTGAAAGACTGCATATTCCATTGTGTGTATTATTCAGTTGTATAGGTGAATTACAACTGAACTAGTCTCTGCATGATGGGCACTGAGGT
This sequence comes from Ailuropoda melanoleuca, assembly GCF_002007445.2. Classification (NCBI taxonomy): domain Eukaryota; kingdom Metazoa; phylum Chordata; class Mammalia; order Carnivora; family Ursidae; genus Ailuropoda; species Ailuropoda melanoleuca. Next base: position 82,777,266 of record NC_048224.1, on the reverse strand, counting down.
TGTTTCCATTTTTTTTTTCTATCACATTAAATAGTGTAGTTAACATTTTTCCCCATTCATCTTTGTACCTTTATGCAACTATGCCATTTGGAAAACTTCGTGTAGATTACTGGGTCAAAAAGTACGAACAATGAAACTGATAACAACTGGCTAATTCTCTTCCAAAGAGGCTACACCAGCAGTACGCAATTACCCTAGTCCTTGCAAACATTATATATTAAACACCTTCATCTCCGTCAGTCTGATAGGTGGAAAATTCATTATTTTGCATATCTTATGAGTAAAATTGAGTGTATTCCCCTATCTTTTGATCTGTGTATCTGTTTTCCTGTGACCCAGTCTGTTTTTCTATCTAATGAACTCTTCTTAGAGGGTTCCCCATTTGCCTATTTTTCTACTCATCTTTTTTATATTGATTTATAAGATTTTTATATTTTGAAAACTGGTGCTTTATCATATGTGTTGCAAACATTTAGTGTAAGTTTGCCGTATCTTTTGACTTTTTGATAACTTTTAGTATGTAAGAGTTTTCTATTTTTTGTAGGCAAGCATCAGTCTTTTCCTTTATGGATTCTGGTTTCTACATAATTTGTATTTTCAACTTATTTTTCAGGAGTGAAAAGAAAAAGAGGAAGGAAGAAACGTCTCTCAACAGACATTCATGTACAGGTAATCTGACTTCATTTTATTATAACTTTCAGTTTCTTCACACAGTTTCTTCCTAATTTCAACCATTCAAATATCCAGTGAAATGGTAACAGAACCATGATGAGATGACTATAAAAGAAAAGCAGGATGTGTTGGGTATCCCAGCATGACCTTCAGGAGGTGATAGTCCCATGGCTTCTATAACACATGTCCTGGTACCACATCAGTGAAAGTATCTGAGCCCACAGTGTGCTTATGGTCTTAAAATGGGCAGAGGTGCAGTAAAGCATCCCTTACCTAACCAAGTATTTCTCAGCTGCATGACCCACACTTGACCTGATTTGTGACTTTCATCATTTTCTATATTACTATTATGTGCAAAGTGTATGAAACATTTTGGGGATTTGAAACCATTTTCCATGCATTCACTCATATGAGCTAAATTAATACGAGCCAGCAACCTTCACCTCTTGCTGTTTATACAAGAGGAGCTTGCAATACCTCTGGATGTTTTGTTATACAAAAATATCTTCATGTTTACATGTGAACTACTGATGAATATGGGGCATGATTTTCACCACAGGCATATCATTGAATTGTATGCAACAAAGGACTGGTTTTCATTTTACACATTAAATGTCGATGGTGAATCAATGTAATCTTGATTTTTCTCTCTAGCCACCTGAAACGTTGACATTAGATAGATTCATAACACAAATGAAGGAAGAGGATGGCAGACACACAGGTTTGCTATAAATTTTGTATCAAATATGACCTACAGTACTTATAGAAATAACGCATTTATTTCAGTTGGTCTCCCACTTTATTCTTCTAGACTTAAGGATAAAAGGTTTTTATTCTTACAATAACTACCCACTCTATCATAGTCCCAGCTCAGAGGTGGAGATGGTCTATTGTTCTTTGGTATTAAGAAAGAAAGGATACACTTCCTGGTCTAGAAGCCAGGGTTACCTGAGCTCAGAATCCAGTCCCATGCTACTACCTCTTGTACTGTGACCCCCCCCCCCCCGAAGCCATCACTGTAGCTGTCAGGGAAACAGACATTCCATAGTAACACACAGTAACTGTGACAGAAAAAATGATGGGAGCTATTATCTCAGAGATTTCAAGCTAAATTTTAGAAAATTCTCTTGATTCAGATAGTCTAAGCAGAAAAGTTTTTCACTTTTTGTAACATTGTTTCAGTGAGGAAAACATGAGGTATGATGAAATTACAATGAAAAGATAGAGGTGCTGTATTTATTATCCTACTGACTGTGCTCATCCACCTCTAGGCAAGGTCTGAAGAAATGACCATAAAGGGACTTATGAGAGCTGCCCTGAGATTTGTTTTTCTTATTCTTAGATGCAACTGTGAAGATTGATTTTCTTAGGAAATGTAAGGAAGCGGGGCTTCTTAATGATTTATTTGAAGAAATTTTAGACAAACTTCATTTGATTCAGGAAAGACTCATGCGTGACACCGCTTCTGATTCAGGTACCGAAACAACATTTCTACATGTAGGGACTTCACACAAACCTACTTGTAAAACAAACCAAAAGTACACATTTTCTTTCTATGCAATCTCTAGTCTTTTATGCATCAACAGGATGTGGGATATTCACAAACTCATTAATTCAGTGAACAGCAGCCTGGTGCCCTGCAAGCTGTGATGGGTGTTACAGACGCGCATAGCTGAGTATCCGCTCAGAACCACAGGCAGTCACACATCTGCCCCCTCACCGCTTGTTGCTAACGTCGGAGAATGGCATCATGTTACAGTTTTGATTTGACTCAAATTCTGTTCCTTATGTCTTTTTTGATAATGTCAACTCAAAGTTTATAGAAGAAAAAATGTTTTGTTTGATGTTTCACTTAGTTAATGTGACCCTGCATAAAGAGCTCTTGGGAAGGCAGAGTTCCATTTGTATATGCAGGTATGTAGCCACTTAGCCTTCTTCGACCCTACACCGGGAGCTTAAAAACTTGATGATAAAGCAGTTAGTCTACAAGGAAAAGCTTGACAGTTTATATCATAGGCACCAGTGTCAAGTAGGTGATTATTTATTTGAAAGAGATTATTTTCTATAGGACAAAATCAAGAAGTGAAATCAAAAGCAAACTTCCAAAAAATTCATTCATTACATTCTTCCATTCATTTCCTCTTTACTTTTTTAGACTAAGTACTTCTCAAACTTGAACATGCCCCTCAGAATCCCTGGAGGGCTTGTTAAAACACATCAGCAGGCCTCAGCCCTGGAGCTTCTGATTGGTAGAGGTGCCAGGCATCTGCATTACCCCCCCCCCCGGTCCCCCCCGGGGACACTGCTGCTCCCGCAGACTGATACAGAAGTTGCACAGTGCTGGACTATTCTGTGTACTTCTCCTTATTTGGGGTTAGTGTGTAAGGAGTTTCTGCCTATATCAATTATTTAAGTTAAAACTGAAAATGTTTTTCTCTCTACAGACTATGAAGAAATCGGGACTTCACTTTTTGACTGTAAATTGTTTGAAGACACATTTGTAAATTTTCAAGCAGGTAGGAGTTATAACCGAGCAGCGTAGTTCACAAATATTTATTTATACTGAAGTAATATAATACTATTCAGGTGATAATCATTTTAAAAGAATGTTTATCATCTTACTAAATGAAAAAGCCCACCATAAAGCAATACGAGCCCCCCCCCCCCGCAATGCACCCATATGGGAACAGTTGTTATCTGTAGGTGGGTGGACAGTGCTGCGTTAGATTTTCCACATTTTCTACATATACACAATACCTTAGTAATCAGAAAAAACTCGATTTTTTGTTTCTACTCTTTTAAATGATTGCAAAATGGGAGGTTCAGGACTCAGCAGGAGCCAGGCTGTGGCAAGGCCATGACCACACTGCTGCTTGACTCCCTCTCACTTGATTTGATGTGTACAAATTTTAATTCTCCACATACTTTTTAACAGAAGCCTTTAATTCTCCAAATATCAATCCTCAATCTAACCGGGGGAAGGAGGGTTGCAGTTCATTGATTCTAAAGACGAGCAAGAAAAAAAATGTCAAGACATTTTTGAAAAAGAAGCAAGCCTGGTGGGGGCAGAGACTTAGATGGTTGCTATTTTATAGATTTTGTGTCATATTGTACACCTGAAACTAATCGGACACTCACTGTATGTTAATAATACCTCAACCGTTTAGTGAGTAGGTCCTCCCACCATTAAGATGCTTTCAAAACAGACTAAATTTCCACTTCTGGGTGAGTCTGATCTGACTTCTGTACAAGCTCCCACACAGCTGGACAGGCTGTGCACTGCACATCACATCCCGGCCCGAGTGGGACACGGAACTGGGCGTGAACAGCTCCCCCTGAGCTGCACAACTGCAGTGTCCTCCTCTCCATTCAGATTTTGTGTTACATTCATTCTCAGACTGCTCACTGCTAGTGCGAGCATCCACATACTTTTTAACAGAAGCCTTTAAAATCTTCTAAAAAGCCTTATTAGGGGACTTTGATCTGTGTTACTTTTCTTTCATATAAAAGTCCCATTTCCGGGGCGCCTGGGTGGCACAGCGGTTAAGCATCTGCCTTCGGCTCAGGGCGTGATCCCGGCATTATGGGAGAGCCTGCTTCTTCCTCTCCCACTCCCCCTGCTTGTGTTCCCTCTCTCGCTGGCTGTCTCTATCTCTGTCGAATAAATAAAATCTTAAAAAAAAAAAAAGTCACATTTCCACTATGTACACGGGTTAGTTGGGAGAATATACATTTACAATGTAGTACGTGGGGGACGTGGGGGCACCAAGAGGAGACACTACTTGGAATTGCATTAGAACCAACTTAAAAGACCTAACGTGACATCCCTACTGAGACAGACTCTCTTACTTAATTTAATGTCACTCAGTTCTAATGTTCCAGAAAGTTAACTACAGGTATTCTACAGAAAGATTGTATGTGTGTGTTTTAAAATTCTTCAACTTTCAAAAAACGACATTGTCGTTTGAGCAATACTGTTATTTATAAAGCCTAATTAATCTTCTTCCTAAGTTTCCACATTAAAGGCCTTCCTATTTCTAAATAAAACCAAAAGCTTTTATGTAACATTAAAAATTGGACGCATTTTTATGAAAGATTTGCCCTTATCCTTGATATTCTAACCACATGCTCTCTCCACTTATTATCTCTCAACAAAGGGGTACAGTGTAGCATGAAGGCTATACAGTCCCTACTTCTGAGTTCTCAAAGATACACAAAAGGGACTCAAGCTCTAAAGATGTACTGACTGGCTTTATGTGATAAAAACTAGAATTCTATCCTGAATTAGAAGAGGAAGCAAAGACATAAAAGAATCAGTTCCTGCTCACAAGGCCCTAGATTCTTCTGGCGCACAGCAGTGTGTATTATGCACTTCCAAGTGAAAGAGGCTAGAAATAGTACATTGTTTATAAAACTACTAACCTGAAATTTCATTTCTTTTTATCATAGCAATACAGAAAAAAATTCATCAATATGAAGAAAGGCAGCAGCAACTGAAGGAAGAGATTGAGGTACTTCAGGACCTAAACCAAACCATGTACTCTATTCAAGAAGATAGAGACGTGAGGTCAAGTTCTACTTCTGTGTCTTCTAAGGATTACCATTTCCTAAACCAGGAATGAGCCTCAGGTGCAAGCAGACTGCACACTGAAGACCTGACCTGTGGAAGCCAACATCTTTAGAACTAGGCCTTTCATGTCTCTCTGGACCTCAAACTTCAATCCTCATCAACTCTTACCTGTTCTTGCCAATCCACCTTTCATTTGATCCTGCCTCCCTCTTATTATCATCTCACTTCTGCTCTCCAATAAAATGTTTCTCAGATTCTACTTGAGTAAACTGGATCATACCTCCCATTTCTCCCACCCTCTGCACTGAAAATCCGCTGGCAGCTTCGTGCTGGTGCATTGCCTCCCACCCTTCCCTCACTCCAGGGATCTACGTTGATTCTAATAACACACAAGGTGCTCCTGGAAGTAAATGCTCCCCAGGGCCTCTGCACATCTTTCTGTGAAGCCTTAACTCCTCTTTTACCTTTGTCTGTCTGTTCTTCCTGCAGATCTCATTATACCAGTTCTACCACCCATTCCATCGGAGTACTTTTCCTTCCCTTCACTTCCCAGTGTAACACACTGTATCTTCCATCACACCGTTAGGGTGTAAGCTGAGGGCAAAACCTCACTATTCCTGTTTTGCTCCCAGCACATTCCCAGCACCCAGCATGCTCAATAAATGTTGAATAAGTGCATAAAGTGTTCTTATTCTTTGAGACTAGTTCCAGCTCATAATTACAGATATAATAAATTTGTGTATTTCTACTCCACTTGTACCAAATTTACTGGTCATCACAAAATCTGCTTTTTAAATTTCTTTTCAGCTGCTGTCACTACATGGGCATACATCTGCTTCAAAATAAACATTTAAATTTAAAACAACTCTTTGAATAAGAACATCAGTGGAAATATTCAAGAACAAAAAACCAGGGGCACTGGCGTGGCTCAGTTGGTTAAGCAGCCGACTCCTGGTTTCAGCTCAGGTCACGATCTCAGGGTTGTAAGATGGAGCCCCACGTCAGGCTCTGCTTGTCCCTCTCCCCGCTCGTTTTCTAAAATAGAATGTTAAAAACAGATTTGTCTCAACAGTACACAATTTGGATTTTTATGCACATCACGTGTGACCCCTGAAAACCTCACATTCACATTTCTGATTTTTTACCATAGTACTTGGAGATTCGCAATACTACATTTCAAAGTGAGTTTCATCCAAGTCCCCAGCATGATGTCTGGCACGTAACAGAACTCAGAAACTACCCACTGAAGGAATATGGGATCAGTGAAAAAGAACATGCCCATTCCTGTTTTAATGGCAACCCTAGCTGAAATTATAATTACCCAAGGGACAAAATCTCAATCTAGTGGTTTTCAAATTCAGCTGCATATCAGAATCACCTGGGCATTTAAGAAACTACAGGATGGAGTCCAGGAAGATGGTGGGGTAGAAAATATCCCAAACTCGCCCTCCTCCCCTGTGGTAAGGCAACAACTACACGTACTACAACTCACTCTGCAAAGCCCCTGAAGACTGGCAGAACAGGCCTTGCACAGCTAGACCTGGAGCGGCAGCCACATGAGGAGGGGTACAGACACAATCGGGAACTAAACCCCAGGTGTGACACCCCACAAATGTTAGGGACATTGTGGGCACAAAGGAGTGGGTGTGTCAGGCCCTATGCTGGGCACCCCCGGCCCTGGGGATCCACATTGTGAAGGCTGGTTCCTAAAACATCTGGCTTTGAAAATCAGCAGGGCCTCCTCCTGGGAGCTTCATAAACCAGTGGGGCTGAACTCAGGGAGAGCTAGGGAACTACTGGAAACGGAGTCTTGGCCCTTGAATAGCCAGCATGCTCAACAACAGCCAAGACACAGCACAGACGCAGGAGTCTGAAAGGCACCTGGCATACAGGGAAAGATTCACTGACTAATTTGAGGATATGTGCCAGAGGGGCAGGGATCTGCAGACTTCTTTTGTTCTCTGGAAACAAAAGTGCTGGCTGATGCAATTTTTCTTGCCCCCCACCCGAGCGAACCAGAGGCTTTTGAGCCAGTTCTGACACTCTCCATCTACCCTGCCAGCACCATGTGCCCTGTCCTGCCCTCCCCTGAAGAACCAGCCCATGCAACCCACCTGCCCACAGGCACCAGCAGTTTGTAAGTGTGTTCACTTACAAACTAGTAAGGAGGTTAAATTACATATATAAAAATTAGCCAAGGGATACACAAAATAAAAACATGTAAAATACGACATATATAAAACTGGAAGAGGAAATAAAAACAATGTGCTTTTACAATGTGTTCGAACTTAACTGACAATCAACTCAATATAGACTGCTATACACATAGGATGTTACATATGAACCCCACAGTAACCACACACAAACCAAAACCTATAATAAATACACAAAAAGTAAAGAGAGAAGAATCCGAGCATGACACTAAAGAAAGCCATCAAACCACAAGGGAAAAGAGCAAGAGAAGAAGAAAACAACAGAACTACAAAAACTAGAAAACAACAAAATGGCAGTGAGTGCATACCTGTCAATAATTACTTTAAATGTAAATGCATTAAACGCTCCAATCAAAAGAGAGTGACTGAAGGGATAAAAAAACAGGACCCATCTATATGCTGCCTACAGAAGACTCACTTCAGACCTAAAGACACAGAGGGTAAAGGGACACAAAAATAACACGTTGCAGTTTTCCAGTGAAGGAGCTGTAAGAGGGGCAGAGGCAGGGATGGCATCAGGAGACTCTGGGGCACCTGCTGTTTTCTGACTCACACAGGGAGTCACGAGTGGACTTGGACCAGAACCACCAGAAACACAGAGCATGTCCTCCAACTAAGGCCATGGCGCTTAAGAAAATTAACTACTTTCTCATCCTCTACCTCAGTTTCTCACTGCTCACCTACATAAAAAATGTATGAGCACGGAGTTAAGATGGCGGAGGAGAGGGGTCCCCTTTTTCAGCCGGTCCCGAGTCGAGCTGGATAGGTACCAGACCAGCCTGAACATCCACAGAATCAGCCTGAGATGCAGGATGATACAGCTGGATCTCTACAAATGAACATCTCCAGCGCTGAGTATTGAGGTACGAAGCGGGGAGCCATGAAACTGCGCACAGATATCGGTAGATAAACGGAAGGGGTAGGGAGCCTCCGCGTTCGGGCGCTGGGAAGCGGTAGCCACCTGCATGGGGGAGCGGGCGGGCTCACGGACCGGCACCCGCGAGACAGCAGACTGAGACCGTGAGCCAGGGAACATGCGCCACCAGACTGAAATGGGGCTCCGGAACTCCAGTGTGCTCACTGGATCCAGACTGAGACCGGGAGCTCCGGGAGCGTGCGCGGGGCGGCTGGCGAGGTTAGAAACACAAAGGACAGAGACACGCCGGCCCTGGAAGAGAGGGCTGGGACGCCAGGTGTGGGGCGCACATCCCGGGACGCTGCAGGGTTGAGCAGCACCAACAGAAACAGAGTTAAAGTGGCCAGAACATCAGTGGAGAACGGTCCACAATCCCTCTGTTCTGTGTCAGAGGCTGAGATTCGGCCCCTGCTGCTCTGACTCTCAGAAGAGGCACAGCAGACCACCAGGGAAAGCCGCCAGAGAACAAAAGCCTGGAAATACCGGCTCACAGGGTGCCCATCCCCCCCCCCCTTCGCAGGGGACACGGAGACTCTACCCAAACAGGGTTGCCTGAGTATCCGTGCGGCAGGCCCCTCCCCCAGAAGGCAGGCTGAAAAATCAAGAAACCCACATCCCGGGGCGCCTGGGTGGCACAGTCATTAAGCGCCTGTCTTTGGCTCGGCGTGATCCTGGCATTCCAGAAAGGAGTCCCTCATCGGGCTCTTCTGCTGGGAGCCTGCTTCTTCCTCTTCCACTCACCTGCTTGTGTTCCCTCTCTTGCTGGTTGTCTCTCTGCCACATAAATAAATAAAATCTTTAAAGAAGCCCACATCCCTAAGATCCCTATAAAACAAGGGTGCACGGCCTGGGTCCCGGTCAACAATTTGGGCTCTGGACAACCCCGCAACCTCTCCTCATCAGAATGACGAGAAGGAGAAGTCCCCCCCAGCAAAAAAAAGGCAATGATCTGTGGCCTCTGCCACAGAAATTGGCCTCGGCCACAGAATTAATACATACGGATGTATCCCAATTATCAGAAATGGAATTCAGAGCAACAATGGTCAAGATGATGAGTAAACTTGAAAAAAGCATCAGAGAAAGCGTTGCTGAGAATATAGAATCCCTAAGGGCAGAAATGAGAGCGAATCTGACAGAAATAAAAAATTCTATGAGCCAAATGCAGTCAAAACTAGAGGCTCTGACGGCCAGGGTCACTGAGGCAGAGGAATGTATTAGCGAATTGGAGGATGGGTTAGTAGAAGAAAAAACGAAAATAGAAGCTGGTCTTAAAAAAATCCACGCCCACGAATGTAGATTACGGGAGATTACTGACTCTATGAAACGATCCAATGTCAGAATCATCGGCATCCCTGAAGGGGTGGAGAAAAACAGAGGTCTAGAAGAGATATTTGAACAAATTGTAGCTGAAAACTTCCCTAATCTAGCAAGGGAAACAAGCATTCGTGTCCAAGAGGCAGAGAGGACCCCATCCAAGCTCAACCAGGACAAACCTACGCCACGGCATGTCATAGTGCAATTCGCAAATATTAGATCCAAGGATACAGTATTGAAAGCGGCCAGGGCAAAGAAATTTCTCACGTACCAAGGCAAAGGTATCAGGATTACGTCAGACCTGTCTACAGAGACCTGGAATGAGAGAAAGGCTTGGGGGGGCATTTTTAAAGCTCTTTCAGAGAAAAACATGCAGCCAAGGATCCTTTATCCAGCAAAGCTGTCATTCAGAATTGATGGAGAAATAAAGACGTTCCAAAATCGCCAATCATTAACCAATTTCGTAACCACGAAACCAGCCCTACAGGAGATATTAACGGGGGGTTCTATAAAGGTAAAAAGGCCCTAAGAGTGATACAGAACAGAAAGTCACAACCGATACAAACAAATAAAGAGAAATGGCATCATTAAAATCATATCTGTCAATAATCTCTATCAATCTAAATGGCTTAAACTCTCCCATAAAACGCCACAGGGTTGCAGATTGGATAAAAAGACATGACCCATCCATTTGCTGTCTACAAGAGACTCATTTTGAACCCAAAGATGCATTCAGACTTAGAGTAAGGGGATGGAGTACCATCTTCCACGCAAATGGACCTCAAAAGAAAGCTGGAGTAGCAATTCTCATATCAGATAGACTGGATTTTAAACTAGAGGCCATAGAGAGAGATACAGAAGGGCACTATATTATTCTTAAAGGAAGTATTCAACAAGTGGATATGACAATTATTAATATATATGCCCCCAACAGGGGAGCAGCAAGATACACAAGCCAACTCTTAACCAAAATAAAGAGACATATAGATAAGAACACAGTAATAGTAGGGGACCTCAACACCCCACTATCAGAAATAGACAGAACACCCTGGCAAAAACTAAGCAAAGAATCAAAGGCTTTGAATGCCATACTCGACGAGTTGGACCTCATAGATATATATAGAACACTACACCCCAGAACCAAAGAATACTCATTCTATTCAAATGCCCATGGAACATTCTCAAGAATAGATCATGCTCTGGGACACAAAACAGGTCTCAGCCAATACCAAAAGATTGAAATTATCCCCTGCATATTCTCAGACCACAACGCTCTGAAATTGGAACTCAACCACAAGGAAAAACCTGGAAGAAACTCAAACACTTGGAGGCTAAGAACCATCCTGCTCAAGAATGACTCGATAAACCAGGAAATCAAAAAACAAATTAAACAATTTATGGAGACCAACGAGAATGAATACACAACGGTCCAAAACCTATGGGATACTGCAAAGGCAGTCCTAAGGGGGAAATACATAGCCATCCAAGCCTCACTCAAAAGAATAGAAAAATCTAAAATGCAGTTTCTATATTCTCACCTCAAGAAACTGGAACAGCAACAGAGGGACAGGCCTAACCCACTGACAAGGAAGGAGTTGACCAAGATTAGAGCAGAAATCAATGAATTAGAGACCAGAACCACAGTAGAGCAGATCAACAGGACTAGAAGCTGGTTCTTTGAGAGAATCCATAAAATTGATAGACCACTGGCAAAACTTGTCCAAAAACAAAGAGAAAGGACTGAGATTATTAAAATTATGACTGAAAAGGGAGAGGTCACGACCAGCACCATTGAAATTGCAAGGATTATTAGAAACTTTTATCAACAGCTATATGCCAAAAAACTAAACAATCTGGAAGAGATGGAGGCCTTCCTGGAAACCTATAAACTACCAAGACTGAAACAGGAAGAAATAGATTTCTTAAATAGGCCAATTAACTATGAAGAAATTGAGTCAGTGATAAACAACCTTCCAAATAATAAAACTCCAGGCCCAGACGGTTTTCCTGGGGAATTCTACCAAACATTCAAAGAAGAAATAATACCTATTCTCCTAAAGCTATTTCAAAAAATAGAAACAGAAGGAAAGCTACCAAACTCATTCTATGAGGCTAATATTACCTTGATCCCCAAACCAGGCAAAGACCCCCTCAAAAAGGAGAATTACAGACCGATTTCTCTAATGAATATGGATGCCAAAATCCTCAACAAGATCCTTGCTAATAGAATCCAACAGTACATTAAAAGGATTATCCATCATGACCAAGTGGGATTCATACCTGGGATGCAAGCATGGTTCAACACTCGCAAATCAATCAATGTGATACATCATATCAACAAGAAAAGACTCAAGAACCATATGATCCTCTCAATTGATGCAGAAAAAGCATTTGACAAAATACAGCATCCTTTCCTGATTAAAACCCTTCAGAGTGTAGGAATAGAGGGTACATTTCTCAATCTCATAAAAGCCATCTATGAAAAGCCTACTGCAAGCATTATTCTCAATGGGGAAAAGCTGGAAGCCTTTCCCTTAAGATCAGGAACACGACAAGGATGCCCACTCTCGCCACTATTATTCAACATAGTACTAGAAGTCCTTGCAACAGCAATCAGAAGACAAAAAGGGATCAAAGGTATCCAAATCGGCAAAGAAGAAGTCAAACTGTCTCTCTTTGCAGATGACATGATACTCTATATGGAAAACCCAAAGGAATCCACTCCCAAACTATTAGAAGTTATAGAACAATTCAGTAAGGTGGCAGGATACAAAATCAATGCCCAGAAATCAGTTGCATTTCTATACACGAATAACGAGACTGAAGAAAGAGAAATTAGGGAATCCATCCCATTTACAATAACACCAAAAACCATGCGTTACCTTGGAATTAACTTAACCAGAGACGTAAAGGACCTATATGCTAGAAACTATAGATCACTTTTGAAAGATATTGAGGAAGACATAAAAAGATGGAAAAATATTCCATGCTCATGGATTGGAAGAATTAACATAGTTAAAATGTCCATACTACCCAGAGCAATCTACACTTTCAATGCTATCCCGATCAAAATACCGAGGACATTTTTCAAAGAACTGGAACAAATAGTCCTTAAATTTGTATGGAACCAGAAAAGGCCCCGAATCTCCAAGGAACTGTTGAAAAGGAAAAACAAAGCTGGGGGCATCACAATGCCGGATTTCGAGCTGTACTACAAAGCTGTGATCACAAAGACAGCATGGTACTGGCACAAAAACAGACACATCGACCAATGGAACAGAATAGAGAACCCAGAAATGGACCCTCGGCTCTTTGGGCAACTAATCTTTGATAAAGCAGGAAAAAACATCCGGTGGAAAAAAGACAGTCTCTTCAATAAATGGTGCTGGGAAAATTGGACAGCTACATGCAAAAGAATGAAACTTGACCACTCTCTCACACCATACACAAAAATAAACTCCAAATGGATGAAAGACCTCAATGTGAGACAGGAATCCATCAAAATTCTAGAGGAGAACATAGGCAACAACTTCTATGACATCGGCCAGAGCAACCTTTTTCACGACACATCTCCAAAGGCAAGAGAAATAAAAGATAAAATGAACTTATGGGACTTTATCAGGATAAAGAGCTTCTGCACAGCCAAGGAAACAGTCAAAAAAACTAAGAGACAGCCCACGGAATGGGAGAATATATTTGCAAAGGACACCACAGATAAAGGACTGGTATCCAAGATCTACAAAGAACTTCTCAAACTCAATACACGAGAAACAAATAAACAAATCATAAAATGGGCAGAAGATATGAACAGACACTTTTCCAATGAAGACATACAAATGGCTAACAGACACATGAAAAAATGTTCAAAATCATTAGCCATCAGGGAAATTCAAATCAAAACCACACTGAGATACCACCTTACGCCAGTTAGAATGGCAAAGATAGACAAGGCAAGAAACAACAATTGTTGGAGAGGATGTGGAGAAAGGGGATCCCTCCTACATTGTTGGTGGGAATGCAAGTTGGTACAGCCACTCTGGAAAACAGTGTGGAGGTCCCTTAAAAAGTTAAAAATTGAACTACCCTATGACCCAGCCATTGCACTACTGGGTGTTTACCCCAAAGATACAGACGTAGTAAAGAGAAGGGCCATATGCACCCCAATGTTCATAGCTGCATTGTCCACAATAGCCAAATCATGGAAGGAGCCGAGATGCCCTTCAACAGATGACTGGATTAAGAAGCTGTGGTCCATATATACAATGGAATATTACTCAGCTATCAGAAAGAACGAATTCTCAACATTTGCTGCAACATGGACGGCACTGGAGGAGATAATGCTAAGTGAAATAAGTCAAGCAGAGAAAGACAATTATCATATGATTTCTCTCATCTATGGAACATAAGAACTAGGATGATCAGTAGGGGAAGAAAGGGATAAAGAAAGGGGGGGTAATCAGAAGGGGGAATGAAACATGAGAGACTATGGACTATGAGAAACAAACTGAGGGCCTCAGAGGGGAGGGGGGTGGGGGAATGGGATTGACCGGTGATGGTATTAAGGAGGGCACATATTGCATGGTGCACTGGGTGTTATACACAACTAATGAATCATCGAACTTTAAATTGGAAACCGGGGATGTACTGTATGGTGGCTAACATAATATAATAAAAAATCATAAAAAAAAAAGAAAACACATTGCAAATGAAAGTGGAAAAAAAAAAAGCTAGGGTAGGTATACTTATGTCAGATAAGACAGACTTTAAAACAAAGACTGTAAGTGGCGCCTGGGTGGCACAGCGGTTAAACATCTGCCTTCGGCTCAGGGCGTGATCCCGGCGTTATGGGATCGAGCCCCACATCAGGCTCCTCCGCNCTCCGCTATGAGCCTGCTTCTTCCTCTCCCACTCCCCCTGCTTGTGTCCTCTCTCGCTGGCTGTCTCTATCTCTGTCGAATAAATAAATAAAATCTTTAAAAAAAAAAAAAAAAGACTGTAACAAGAGACCAAAAAAGGTCATTACATAAGAATAAAGGGATGACTCCTTTAAGAGGATATAACAAGTATTTATGTAACTAACGTAAGAGCACTTAAACATATAAGGCAAATATTAACAGACATAAAGGGATAAGTTGATAGTAATAAAATAACAGTAGGGGGCTTTAACACCCCACTTATATCAATGGATCACTGAGATGGAAAATCAGTAAGGAATCCACGGCTTTTAATGATACATGAAACCAGATGGACTTAACAGAGATATATAGTATATTCCATATCAAGCCACAGAATATACATTCAAGATCAAGTAACAGGCCACAAAACAAGTCTTTATAAATTTAAGAAGACTGAAATTATATCAACTGTCTTATCCAACCATATGAAACTAGAAATCAATTACAAGAAAAGTGGAAGAAACACAAACATGGCTAAATAACATTTTTCTAAACAACCAATGTGTCAACAAAAAATCAAAGAGAAAAAATACCTAGAGACAAATGAAAATGGAAACATGACAATTCAAAATCTTTGGGACACAGAAAAAGCAGTTCTAAGAAGGACATTTATAGCGATATAGGCCTACCTCAAGAAACAAGAAAAATCTCAATTTACCTCTACATCTAATGAAGCCAGAAAAAGAAGAACAAAGTCCAAATTAGGAAAAGAAAGAAAATAATAAAGAAAGAACAAGGGCGCCTGGGTGGCTCAGTCAGTTAAGCGTCTGCCTTCGGCTTAGGTCATGATCCCAGGGTCCTCGGATCAAGCCCCATATTGGGCTCCCTGCTCCCCGCTGAGCAGGGAGCCTGCTTCTCCCTCTCTCTCTGCCCCACCTCCCCACTTGTTCTCTTTCAAATAAATAAAATCTTTAAAAAAAAATTTAAAAAGGAAAATAAAGATCAGAGCAAAAATAAAATAGAGACAAAAAAAAAAAAGCCCACAACAGAAAAGATTGATGAGACTAAGAGCTGGTTCTTTGAAAAAGCAAACAAAACTGATAAACCTTTAGCTAGACTCATCAAGAAAAAAAGACTCAAAATCATAAATGACAGAGGACAAATTACAAATGGTAAATACAAAAAAAATGATTACTACAAAAAATTATATGCCAACAACTTACACAAACTAGAAGAAATGAATAAATTCCTAGAAATATAAAATCTTCCCAGACTGAATTAGGAAGAAATAGAAAATCTGAACAGGCCAATTAATAGTAATGAAACTGAATCTGTAATCAACAAATTACCAACAAACATAAGTTCAGGACCAAGCTGATTCACAGGTAGATTCTACCAAACATTTAAAAAAGAGATAACAACTATCTTTAAACTATTCAAAAAAAAAAAATAGAGGAAGGAATGTTTCCAAACTCATTTTATGAGGCTAGCATTACCCTAACACCAAAATCAAACAAGAATGCCACAAGAAAAGTACAAGCCAGTAGATAAATGTAGATACAAACAAAATATTAGCAAACCAAATTAAGAAATACATTAAAAGGATCATTCACCACAATCAGTGGGATTTATTCCAGGGGCGCAAGGATGGTTCAATTTATGCAAATTAATCAGCACGATACACATTAACAAAATGAAGGATAAAAGTCACATGATATTTTCAACAGATGCAGAAAAAGCATCTGACAAAATTCAATATCCATTCATGATCAGCATTCTTTTTTTTTTTTTTTAAAGATTTTATTTATTTATTCAACAGAGACAGCTAGTGAGAGAGGGAACACAAGCAGGGGGAGCGGGAGAGGAAGAAGCAGGCTCATAGCGGAAGAGCCTGACATGGGGCTCGATCCCATAACGCCGGGATCACGCCCTGAGCCGAAGGCAGACGCTTAACCGCTGTGCCACCCAGACACCCCCATGATCAGCATTCTTAACAAAGTGGGTACAGAGGTAACATACCTCAACATTATAAAGGTCCTCTATAACAAATCCACAGCTAACATCCTACTCTGGTGAAACACTAAATGCTTTTTCCCTAAGATCGGGAACAAGACAAGGATGTCCACTCTGACAACCATTATTCAACATAGTACTAGAAGTCCTCGCCATAGCAATCAGATTTTTAAAAAATTTTAAAAAGTCTACATTGGTGAGGAGAAAGTAAAACTGTCACCATTTGCAGATGACATGGCACTAGATCGATGGAATGGAATTGACAGCCCAGAAATAAACCCATGCTTACACAGTCAATCTACAACAAAGGAGGCAAAAATATACAATGGGGAAAAGACAGTCTTTTCAATAAATGGTGCTGGGAAACCCCTACATACCAAGAATGAAACTGGACCACTTTCTCACAACATACATAAAAATAAACTCAAAATGGATTAAAGACCTAAATGTGAATCCAGGAACCATAAAACTAGAAGAGAACATAGGCAGTAATCTCTGGGACATGATTTTTCTGGCTGTGTCTTCTCAGGCAAAGGAAACAAAAGCAAAAATAAACTAATGGGACTATATTAAACTAAAAGCTTTTACACTGCAAAGGAAATCATCAGCAAAATGAAACGCCAGCCTACTGAATGGAAGAAGATATTTGCAAATGACATCTCTGATAAGCAGTTAATATCCAAAACAACACCAAAAAGACAAATAATCTGATGAAAAAATGGGCAGAGGACCTGCATAGACACTTTTCCGAAGAAGACATCCAGATGGCTAACAGGCCCATGAAAAGATGCTCAACATCGCTCAGCATCAGGGAAATGCAAATCAAAACCACAATGAGGTATCACCTCACACCTGTCAGATGGCTAGTATCCAAAAGACAAGAAATAGCAAGTGCTGGTGAGGAGGTGGGGGGAAAAGGAACCCTCATGCACTGTCGGTGGGAATGTAAATGGGCGCAGTCACTGTGGAAAACAGTATGGGGTCCCTCCAACAACTAAGATAAAAGGATCCAGTAATTCCACTACTGGGTATTTACCCAAGGAAAACTAAAACACTAATTTCAAAAGATGTATTCACCCCTATGCTTATTGCAGCATTATTTACAACAGCTGAGCTATGAAGGTAACCTAGGTATCCATCGATAGGTGAATGGATAAAGAAGACATAATACATTCATGCGCATGCACATACGAGTGGGTACGTACGTACGTGTACACACACACACACACACTGGAATATTAGCCATAAAATGGAATGAAATCTTGTCATTTGCAATAACATGGATGGACCTAGAGGGTATTATGCTAGTGGAATAAGTCAGAAAAAGACAAATACCTTATGATTTCACTTATATTTGGAGTCTAAAAAACAAAAATGAACAACAACAACAGAAAAGAGAAACAGACTCACGGAGCACAAATTAGTGGTTGCCAGAGGGGACAAGGGTGGGAGACAGGCAACACAGGTGATGAGAAGAGGTATAAACTTCCAGCTGTAAGTTATGGGGATGAAGAGTACAGCACAGGGAATACAGTCAATAGTACTGTAATAACTGTGTGATAATAGATGGTAACTACACTTATCATCGTGAGCATTTCATAATGCACTAAATTGTCAGATTACCTGTTGAAAATCTGATTTATGTCAACTATACTTCAATTAAAAAAAAAACACCTGCACATGGTGTTTAAAATGGTTAAAATGGTTAAAATGGTAAATTTATGTATGTTTTACCACAATAAAGAATTCTAGAAGTAAAAAAAAAACCCAAAACTCCAGAAGCCAAGAGTCCATCCCAGATGCACTCCATGTTCTCCTGGTCTAGCTGATTATCCTAACTTCAACCTCCTCCCCTGATAATACATCTTAGAGCAAAGCTGATCTAAGCTTTCATGTCACTTAAAAGAAAACCTGTGTCCCTCACTTGACAAATTTAGTCTGTCATTCCTACCGTGGTAGGTAACTTGGCACCATGGAGCAACACGTGTTTGACGGTCATAAAGTAGGCAAATATTTAATACACGGGAAACAAATAATCAAATCAAGAAATGGGCCGAAGACATGAACAGACACTTTTCCAATGAAGACATAAAAATGGCTAACAGACACACGAAAAAATGTTCAAAATCATT